>NW_026000136.1:4616370-4630289 GCF_001458135.2 Marmota marmota marmota
GGCGGGACCCGGGTTTGATCCTCAGCACCACATAAAAATAAAGGCATTGTGTTGTGTCCATCTGCACCTAAAAATAAATATTAAAAAAACCCTCATATACTACCAATGGACCAATAGGCACTTAAAATCTAACTACCCAGGCTGAGGCAAGAAGAACACAAGTTCAAGGTCAGCCTAGACAACTTAGATTGTGTTTCAAAATCAAAAATAAAAAGGACTAGGGATGGGGCTGGGATTGTGGCTCAACAGTAGAGCGCTTGCCTAGCACAGGCGGGACCCGGGTTTGATCCTCAGCACCACATAAAAATAAAGGCATTGTGTTGTGTCCATCTGCACCTAAAAATAAATATTAAAAAAAAAAAAAAGGGCTAGGGATGCAGCTCAGTGAGGGAGCACCCCAGGTTCAATCCCCACTACTAGCAGGGAGGGAAACAGTACCTGAGGTAGTAAAAGTCAAGATCCATAAGAACTTTAGGACACTAGTTTCTATCCCTCACACACATTCCCTCATTCACTGATTTATCAAATACCTACTATGCGCCAGGCCCATGCTGGGGGATGTTGAAATACATAAGGCCGAGTTATCTCCCTCAAGGACTTGGAATCCAAAGCCTAAGGCTAGTCTATTCCTAGGAACCTCTATTCTTAGAAAAATGACTTAAAATATCACCAAGGTGCAATGCACAAAAATATTCCATGCAACCGTTCTAAACACAAAACATCAGAGCAGGGAAAAACTAAAATGCCCACCAGGGAATGGAGACCTGAACTGTGCTACTTGCTGGTGCGCGCTCTCCACAGAATATTAAAGGCCATAAAAAATGATACTTTATAGAGTTTGCAATAGCAGGGGAAACAACCCAAGCTGTAATATGGGAACAACGCACAGGCCCAAGATCATGTGTGCACGAGGAGCTCTGCAGGCCGAAGCAAAATGCACAGGAAAATGATTTCGGGGAAAGATATGGAAGTGTTCAAGGCACTGGGAAAAATATACTGGTCCTTTTTCTTGTTTCCCCTTTTGTGCACCTTATACACCATTCCATGTGCAAAATAAAAGCAATAAAAGTTTCAAAAGTGCCCAAGCACACAAGTGGGACAAACAGCAAACAGTTCGGGGAAGGCAGGCACTTGAGGGTGCAAAAAGAGCGGTTCAGGAGGCCAACCCCCAACCAGGGGTACAGCGAGGAGTGAGAAGGGGCCAGGGTGGGGCCCAAGACCTACCTTTGACATTGCTCAGAGACATGGAGCGCTCCTGGTCCACCAGCCCAGGTCCCAGTCGACCACTGCCGCCACTGTCCTTCTGTCGAGCTACAGCCACAGCAATGCCCACTGGTGGGTGTCGCACTTCAGCCTCCCCCTGGGCACCAGAGCCCTCCCGCCCGAAGGCTTTGGCACTCTCGGGTCTCTCTGGGTCCCGCTTCAGTTGCCGGGTCCCGCCCGCTGCTGGGCCACCAGGATGGGGGAGCCGGGCCTGGGAGCGGGAGGCAGCCATGGTAGTGGGGGCAGGCTCTGGCTTCATAGTGCCTAGGCCTCCAAAAGGGCTCTTCTTGCCACAGCCACCTGGGCGCACGGCCACCGCCTCCCGGGCAAAGCTGCCACTGTACTTGATGAGGCTCTGCATGGCGGAGGCCTCTCCGGGGGCGTGGGCTGAGGGATGCAGGTCGGCCCCAGGCCGGCTAATGGTGGCCGAGGACCGGGGCAGGGCGCCCCCAGGGTCCAGGTAGGCTTTCTTGGAGGCGGCAGCGGCCTCCTCCTCGGCACGGCTGGCATGGTGGTGTTGGGCTGCCAGCACGGCCATCTGCGTGGTGGCAAAGTTGCCCAGCTCAAAGGGCTTCCACTTGTGCTGGGGGCCGGTGGGCGCGGGAGGCCTCGCCGGTTCCAGGCCAAAGAGCTTGGAGGCCTGCTGGGCGGCTGCTGGGCCGCGGGGCGTGCGCTCGCAGGGTCTTGGCTCAGCTTCGGGCTTGGGCAGCTCCTTGGCCGGCAGGTAGGTGCGTGAGTCCGGGGAGGCGCGCAAGGCNATCGAAGATGCTGGGCTGGCCCAGCTGGCTGAGGAGGGGACTCCCGCTACTGGGGGGTTCCAGGTGGGTCAGGTGGAGGTAGGATGGGTACAGCCCGCTGGGCAGGTGGGAGAAGCCTGCAGGAGAAAGAAAAAAGGCTGCATCACTTATGCCTCTCACAGGAGCTTCCTCCCAGCATTTTCTTGGAAACAAACCATTTTGGCCATCACCCCCTGGTGCAGGGAATCCGAGGTTTAAAGCCAGCTTCCAGAGAGACACTTGTCCCTCTCCCAGCCATGCCACTGTAGGCCTCCCTCCAGTCCCAGGCAGCCTGCAGGGGCTTGGCTCCTCAAACCCCCAGGAAGAGGGTCAGAATGGATCCCCCCAGGAGGGGACGCTGACGGCCACAAAAGCATAGCCTGCCCTGCTGCTGTTTTTACCCTTGAAACCTCAAAATCTGGTACCAGGGACTGAACTCAGGGGCTCTCAACCACCGAGCCACACCCCCAGCCCTATTTTGTGTTTTATTTAGAGACAGGGTCTCACTGAGTTGCTTAGTGCCTCGACATTCCTGAGGCTGGCTTTGAACTCGTGATCCTGCCTCAGCCTCCCAAGCCTCTGAGATCACAGGTGTGCACCACTGCACCCAGCAAAAAAACACCTCATTTAAAATCTCATTTACAGATAGGAAAAAAGGACTCGGAGAGGGGCACTTGCCCAAGGTCACACAGCAGAGGAGTCTGGCTTTGAACTGAGGTCATTAGACCCCCCTCAGCCTAATGTGGACCCCGGATGAGCAGTTTTAATGGACCCCCTTCTCTGCTATGTGCCTCAGGGCTGGTCACTCACCTTTTTGGAACCTTACTGGACCCAGGATCTCTGGCTGCCAGATCTCCCATCCTTCACTGGTCCCCCCAGCCTTTCAAAAGGACTCCCCACCATCAATGCCCAGACTCAGGGCCTCACAGGACAAAGAGAGGAAAGGGCAGCCACAGACAAGAGAATCAAGAAGCCCAAGAGGAATGAGGACAAGAGGCCACCTGGCAGGGTGCAAGGAGGCCAGGCGGGCCGACAGTGGCACTGGGCAACAGTCCTGATGTTCTGCCTGAGCCTGGGGTCCTACTGGAGGTCCCTAAGGAACCCAGATACCCTGTGTCCTAGTTGCTACCTCTGAGGCCAGGGAGCCAGGACCTGTCACTAGCCCATGGGCTGATGGCTCTTCCCCTGGCATCATCTGATGACGACATTAACAACAATCACAAAACAAAGGAGTCCCTGATGCACATTATCCCATTATCAGTGCTCTGGGGCAGGGGCAGATCCCTCTGTCCTCTTGTCTGTAAAATGGGCAAAAGAGCCCCCACCCCAAGACTATGGCTGAGGATAAAGTGACCCTGAGTAGGCATCACCTGGGACCTGGTAAGCATGCCATGTATTTGCCATCCTTAGTGTTACTATTCACCAAGACTTGTTGACAGAAGAGGAAAAAAATCTCAGGAGGTCCAAGGAGCAAGCTGGCCAGCAGAGCCACCCAGCATCCCAGGCCCACAGCGAACACCCAGGTGAGGCAGGATGGCCCCCTCCGTGCAGAGCACACAACCCTGTTCCTAGATACAGAGGCCTGCCCCGAGGGGCCTGGCAGGAGGGGCCTCAGTGGCCTCCCCAGGACAGTGAGGACCGTGTGGTTTAAGGCTTGGCAGGAGCCCTGGGGTTGGGGATAGCTCTGGCTGCAGCTGTTGCCTCCTGAGGAACATGTCGCCTCCCGCAGCCCCAGGGCTGGATGCAGGATCCTGGTGAGTGCTCATAACCCATATGTGAGACCCCAGGAGGAAGTGGGGAGGCAGGGAGCTGGGAAAGACCCAGAGAGCCCTCAACATGCAGGGTGGACTCCCAGAGCTTCTAGGATCTGGGGGAGTGCACAGGCTCCCCAGGAGGATGGAGGAGGTCAGAGTATCAGCATCCAAAACCCACCAGAGCCGGGGTGGGGAGGCCCCTGCCTTCATGGATGGAAGGACGAAGCCTCCAGGAGGTCCAGAGTTTGCTCAGGGTGGGCCTCAAGCCAGGCCCGCAGACCCCACATCAAGCACCCCTGCAGAGCTGCAACCAAAGAGGCTGGTGGACCCAGTCCCCGGCTCCCACGTTAGTCACCAGCCTATTGTGCACCAGGCACAAGCAGAATGTACCAGGCCCCGCCTACAGAGCTCGCTCTGGTGGCCAAGTCAGCCGATGGTTAGGGAATAATCACACAGGTAAATCTGCCGTTACCATGGGAACACTGAAGAAAGGAGGTATCCGAGCCAGGCCCTGAAGGACACAGGCAGGAGACGTCCAGGGGGCAGGGGTGAGGGGCTGCAAGCAGAAGGAACAGCTTGTGCAAAGGCCCTGTGACAGCAACTAGAGGAAGCACCTGGCATTTGAGGAACAACAGGGAGGTCAGATGGCCAGGGCTGGGCTCACTGGCCATAAGGAGGGTGGAGGTGGAGGTGGAGGGGTGGGGGCAAACTTGAAAAGTGCTAGGGACATAAAATTGCCAGAATGGTGGGGACAGCAGCCCAGCAGCCCTCAGCCCCGCCCGCCTGGCACGCTCCTTACCTTCATGGGCATGGGCGGCCCACAGCTGCACCATGGGCAGGTTGCTGGGGGTAGGGGAGCGGAAGGAGAGGTCAGAGGGCAGGGGCACCGGGCTCCCTTGGGATGAGGCCGAGGGCCCCATCCCGCTGGCCACAAAGCTGCCCAAGAAGGCCTCGCCTGCAGAGAGAAGGGGGGCTTTCAAGCAGCCAGCCAGGCAGCTGCCACCCCCACCCACCGCCCCAAGACTCCAGCTTTCCCCCACCAAGCTCGGTGGAGCAATGGCCAGGAAGCCACAGAGGCCTCCCCACCCCACACTGGTCCCCGAGTGGACCCAGGGCAGCTCAACCAGACCCGGGGCTGGAGAGAAGCTGCAGGCCCCAGGAAGGAACCCGGGACAGAGCCCCTCAGCACATCCCACCAGGGCACCCAGGAACTCCCTGCTGCAGACCCAGCCCAGTCTGAGGGGCACCGTTCTCCCCATTTGCAGATGGAAGCCTGAAAGGAGCGGAGACCCCCCAAAGCCACAGAGCAAGGAAGTGGGAGGCTTGGAGGGGGAGAGTCCCCATTCTGAGCTCAGTGGAGCTCCTGAATCAAGGAGGGCACCCTCCAGAAGATCGACTTCCCTGAGGACCCCACAGCAGCCCTGGATGTGCCCAGGGCCCTCCAGGTACTCAGCTGCCCCCGCGTGACCAAGGCTCAGAGACGGGAGGAGCCTGGTCGCACAGCCAGGGAGCTAGTCGTGCACACCAGTGGGCATCCCAGAGCCTGCGCTGGCACCACGGGGCCACGGGGGAACAGGGCATGAATCGGGACAAATGGGGACAGCGAATATGGCAGCTCAGACAAGTGGAAGGGAGTCCTGCCGGGGCTGTCCCTCTGGAAAACAGGACCGTGCAGTCCCAGGGCTCCAGCCAGGGGAACTGCGGCTGCCTGGAGGGAAACGGAGCCCAGCCATGCCGTGCCTCGGCTGCCAGGCCCACACCAGACAGGAGGCCTCTTTGCTGCCACCCAGTGGCTCTGCCCCAAGTCCAAGCATCCTGCCCTCCACGGGAAGGACCTGGCAGGACTCCAGGTCACAGGTGAAAGGAAGGCCTGCGAACCCGGGACAAGGAACCCTCCTACGTCCCTGGGAGTTGGGCACCGTTGGCGGGCAGCACAGAAGAGTTAGTGACTTTGCAGGCAGAGTATGACTGGCTCCCAGAGGGCCCGGGTCCTGCCGCAGCCCCCTGCAGGGTCTGCAGACCAGTGCAAACTGCCACCTCCCAGTGGCACAGATCCCAGGGTCCACCCCAGCTCCTTCGGGTACATGTATAGAAACAGGTCATGAGGGCCACAGGCCCCGCTGGGGTCCCCCAGAGTGGAGGGAGCGGCAGCAGAGCCACGGGGGCGGCCCTGGGCCTCAGGCCCATCCCCGCAGCCTGTGTCCAGCCCCCCACGCCCCAACCCAGCCCCTCACCAGACTCCAGCGCCACACCCTCGGGCCCCAGAGCCATGGTGGCCACTCAGTCCATCCATGTGGCCCAGCCGAGCCCCAGGCTTCCTCCTTGGCGTGACAAGCGGGCGGTGGAAGGCTCCGGAAGCCAGCAGCCAGAGGTTTGCGCAAGGGCTTACATCAGCCGCCAGCTCTTCCTGCCCCGGCTCGCGGAAGCCCAGCGGCCAGGCCTGCCCCTGCCTGGGCTTGTGAAACCTGCCCAGCAGCGCCCCGGGCTGGAGAGGCACTGGGCCCGGATGCCACCAACGGCTCCTGCCTGCCACACGGCCTCAACCGTGCCCCAACTCCCTCCCTGGGGGCTGGGCGGAGGCAGCTGGGGAAACCCAGGGCTGGGCAGCTCTAAGGTGGGCCCACCGCCCGGCTTGCTGCGACTGGAGCAGGGTGAGGTCAGGGACTTCTGGCACAAGCAAGTGCCCACCACCACAGTGGGATGTCAATCAGGGAGACTTCTGGCTTTGCACACCCCAGGTACCCACCCTGGCCCCTCGGCCCTCCCTCGGCCTCCCTCAGCCTCCCTTGGCCTCCCTCAGCCTTCCCTGGGCCTCAAGAAGACCTCCGGCAGCCACATAGTCCAAGCAGAACCACCTGTGTCATCTGACCACGGTCACATGCCCATCTCTTCCCACCAAGCAGCTCCCTAATTGACAGTGGGACATATTCTGCTTCCCACACATCCTGTGCCCAGGGCCAGGCCCCCCAGGGACATCCCCTTTGGGCCAACAGGCTGAGCATTATATCTAATGCCCCCAGGGCCAGAGCCCAGACACACATTAGGATGTGGACAGAAGGTCAGGGCAGCCCCTGACACACAGAGGGACTCCACAAACCCTGAAGGCCACCTGCCACCCTGGGCCATTCTACCTGGCCTCCCCGGGCTGGAGTGAGGATGGCAGCTGCCCCTGGCCACGTGTGGCCAGTGTCTCCAGACTCTCAATGGAGCCCTCCAGGAGCCTGTGGTACCAACACCCATGACCACCAGTTGCTCACACCCTGCCACGGAATCGAACAGTGGCCACCTCCAGTTTACTGGCTGCAGAGGTCTAGGGGACAGTGACAGGACCAGAGCTCAGTGGCCTCTCAAAGAATCCCTGAGGTGGGGTTTCCTTCCCTCCAGCCTGGCTTCCTGATGGAGGTCCCTGGCCGCCCCCTGGTGACTGCAGACCTCCTGCCAAGCTGCTCACCATAATTATCTTACTTGACACCTTAAGAGCCAAGACCAATGGCTGTCAAAACCTAACACCCAGCAACAACAAATTGTCCCTCTCCACTGATGGCAGAGAAAACAGCCAAGCTAACTGCATGAACACCTGGCACCACAGGTGCTTAACCCCTCTGGAAAAGCAACTCACCCAGGCCTTTTGTGGAGAGGGGATGATTGACAACCCAAGGTCACACAGGCATGCATCTGGGGACAGAGCCCGAGCAGAGCTGGGACAGGAACTCAGACCAGCTCCAGAGCCCAACAACTCAAATCTAAATGCCTCCTTCTGAGTAGTCACACAAGGGTCCCCGACACGCATGCATGAAAACACACACACACACACACACACACACACATACAGCGTTCCCTTTCTCCACCGTCCTGCCTGTCATCCTCCACAGACTGCAAACCACCTCTGTGTCCATCAGGTGGGATCATACATGACATCCAACAGTGCTAGGCCGACAGGGCCCACAGCTGCTCGGCGTCTGTGCTTGCAATGCAGGAACCACTGGTCACACGTGTGGCTACTGAGCACTTGAAATGTGGCCAGGGAGACGAAGGAACTGCATTTTTTTATTTCATTGTATTTTAATTAATTTAGGTTTCATTTAGCAACATTCCGGTAAAGTAAAGGGAGCCGTAAAGTACAGACAGTGGGCAGGAGTGGACACCGTCTCCACGGGGAGAATCCGGCGGAGGTCATCACCAGGAGAGAGCAGAGAGGCAGATCCTGGCTCTCAGGACCACTGGTTCTGTGATTTGGGGTAATTTTCTTAATTTCCCCAGGCTGTTGGGAGTGGATATTGTAGTAACAGCTGCCCCCCCAGGGCTGATGCCGAGATTAAAGGAGCTCCTATTCAGTAAAATGCTTTGAACATCATCTGGCACTTGGTGCCGTGTAATGTCAGCCACTATTGTTATTCTTCTTATTTATGGTGGCAAAACCTGGGGCTCAGAGAAGAGAAGCAACTCCTCCAAGGTCAGGGTCCAAGTGGGGCCACTTTCTCCACCCAAATGCCATTTGTCCTCACTTAGAAGAAAAACTCAATTGTGAAACAAGGGAGTTGGTGTTTGCTCATTATGAAAGCACTAAATATCACTGAACTGTACAATTTTCCCAACAGTTAATTTCGTGTTATGTGAATTTCCTTTCTGTTAAAAAAAAAAAAAAAATTAAAAAATAAAATGCAACCGCTGCCCGGCTTCCTATTCCAGAGCCACATCTCACTGCCCGCAGAGCCCTCGAAACTCTTCCCGGATCCTGGCTCAGACGCACCCCTGCAGCCCTGGGAATTCCTGTTCCCCTTATTTTACAGAGTAAGAAACTGAGGCCAGATGTAGTGGCACATGCCTGTAATCCCAGCGGCTCAGGAGGCTGAGGCAGGAGGATCATGGGTTCAAAGCCAACCTCAGCAATAGTGAGGCACTAAGCAACTCAGTGAGATCCTGTCTCTAAATAAAATACAAAATAGGGCTGGGGATGTGGCTCAGTGGTCAAATGCCCCTGAGTTCATTCCCTGGTACGAAAATAAAAAAGTCTCAGCTCCAGAAACAAGTCACATTTGGCCAAATTCAATCACACGGACGACCTCTAATCCTAAACAGATCAATGCATCACACAGAGCGAAATTGAGGCTCAGAAAGGAAGCACCAGGTACTCACGGAGCTCCTGAGTCAGGAGTTAAACATTCCACCGTGCACCACGAACATGAATCCAGCAACACCCAAGGGCTCTGCAAGGTGGGGGCAAACAAGGGCCCCCCGACTCCCAGACACAACGGGCATCTACCTGGGTGTCTCTGCTCCTGTGCAAATATTCAATAACATTAACAATAAAAATAACAACCGGGCTGGGGGTGTGGCTCAAGCGGTAGCACGCTCGCCTGGCATGCGTGCGGCCCGGGTTCAATCCTCAGCACCACATACAAGACAAAGATGTTGTGTCCGCCAAAAACTAAAAAATAAATATTAAATAAAATCCTCTAAATAAATAAATAAAATAACAACCAACTTTTGGAGCCCTTTCATTATACGCAAGGTGATGAGCCAAGCACACTCATGATTGGCTTGTGTCCTTCTCGTAGCCACCAAAGGAAGGAGTTAGTCACAGTGTCCGGCATTTCCAAGGAGGGACACAGGCAGAGACTCAGGGCTGGCCAGGTGACCAGGGAGTGGAATTGGAGTCCAGACAAGGTGCTTCCCCCCTCCAAGGGCTCTCATGTGCTGGGGCTGGGGCTCTCTCAGGGGCTGCTGGATGCCAGGTCCCTGGCAGAGAGGTGGTGAGACAGCACTGACGTAGGCCCGTGGAATCCTGCCTTTGTAATGGATGGGGCCACTAAGGACCCCTCCACAAGCTAGGCTATATACAGCAATCCTCCCTTATCCACAGTTTCAGCCAAGGCCCAAAAAATATTACATGAAAAATTCCAGAAAGAAACAATAAGTCTGTTTATCTGTTTGACATGGGGAGGGGTCTCACAATGTTATCCAGGATGACCTCAAATTCCTGGGCTCAAGAGATCCTCCTGTCTCAGCCTCCCCTCCGGGGCAGCTGGGCCTACAGGTATGCACTGCCACTCCCTGTTGATAAGTTTTAGACTGCATGCCATTCTGAGCAATAAGATGATGAAATCTCCTGCAGTCTAGCTGTACTCCCACGGAGAGCTTAATCATCCTTCTGTGCAGCGTATGCAGGTTGTATATGCTACCCACCCATCAATCACTTAGTGCAGCCATGCTTCTGCCTAACACTAGGTCGCAGTGCTCACACCGTCCCCCTCACTTCACCTTATCATGCAGATCCTAGAAGGGTGAGTACCGTGCAGAACTTCCAGAGACACCACATTCACCCCACCAATATATTCTAGTATATTGTTTTCATTGTTCTATTTTGTTAATAGCTATTCTTAATCTCTTAGGGTACCTAATTTGTAAATTAAAACTTGTCCCAGGTAGGAATATATAAGAAACAACCTAGTCTATGTAGGGTTCGTTGCTATCTGCAGTCTCAGGGATCCACTGGGGGTCTCAGAATGAATCCCCATGGGAAGGTGGGACTCCCGCACTGGGCTCCTGCAGCCCTTGCTGGTGGGAGCCGGATGAGGATGTGGTGGGTATGGAGGTTTGGTAAACAGTAAGGACCCAGCCACAGGAAAGCAAATACACATACCCTACTACACACACCCTTACTCCTCTTCCAGAGCTCAGGCGACACCAGGCCATCTCTAGCCACCCTATTTTAAGTTGCAACCCACTGCACACCTTCCCAGAATGTGTTTCTCCAGTGCTTTCCACTGCTGATGAGACCTCAGTTCCCTATTTATTGGCTCCGCTCCCAAGAAAAGCAGCTTGCAATAAGCTATTGAGTGATGCTGTGTTCCAATAAAACTTTATTTACAGAAGCAGGAAGTGAGCCGGATTTAGCCCTAGTTTGCATTACCATGTGGGTCTTGGTTGACTTCATCCTCAGTGCACACAGTAAGTGATCAATTAGTATCTAAGAATGGGGGGAGCCACAAGGTCACAAGGCCTATATGGGGCTTGCCAAGGGCTTCATTTCCCCTGTCCTTTCTATGGAAAAGGAGACAGAGACTTTGACTCCAATACCTATACTTTTCTACTCAGCAATACCACCAGACACAAGCCATGGAGCGTCCACTAGGCTGTGGCTGCCTATCTTCAATCCCAAAGGCCCCTTTGTTACCAAATACAGAACAAATATATTTCACCCCCTGCCCCATGCTAGTGATGGAACCCAGGGCACATGCTAGACAAGCACTCTATGGATGACCCATACCCCCAGCCCCAGCCTTTTACATTTAAAAATGGTCTGGCCTCTCCAGGCAGGATGGTGTACACCTGTAATCCCATCAGCTTGGGAGGCTGAGACAGGAGAATCGCAAGTTCAAAGCCAGCCTCAGCAAAAAGCCAGGTGCTAAGCAACTCAGTGAGATCCTATCTCTAAATAAAATACAAAATAGGGCTGGGGATGTGGCTCAGTGGCCAAGTGCCCCTGAGTTTAATCCCCGGTACACCTTAAAAAAAAAAAAAATGATCTGGCCTTTCCAAGCAACTGTACCCTGAACATCCCTGAAGATGTCAGAAAAGACTAAGAGAACCCTTCAGCATGACCCAATGAGGGCTGTTACTCAGGAAAGAGCCCATTCCCGCCAAACACCGACACTTGGCTTAGATGTTTCTATGACACTGCTAGAAACTGAGCCAGAGAATGGACCCATGTTCTGGCTTGTCCTTCCTAAAAATCCCAAGCAATCCATAGGGCAAGACCTGTACAGGGTCGAAATCAGGAAACACTTCAATGACGTTGGCTTCACAAAGAAGTGTTAAAACACGGTGATGTCACCTTCATCTGTCAAATCAGCAAAATTTTAGCTGATTGTGGAGGGTGAGAGTGAGAAGCAGCCCAGCGATGGGGAGCACAGAGCCAGCTATTCGGTCCCAGCCTCAGGAAGGTAAATCACAGGCCTTCTCCAGGCCTGAAGATGCTCAGCCCTCGTGGGGGGAATCTCCCAAGGAAATAACCAGGCCAACCTGGTTTGCATTAGCATGTGGGTAATGCCTGAGACGCTCAACGCAGCCACGCTGATCTGGACAGGGAAATCAGTGCTGATCAAGACCCCACAGAGTGTGAGCGTGTGCACACACATACCAACGGAGAAGCTCTAGAAATGACTCCGACATTGAAAGCAGGGATTTGAGCAGATATCTGCACCCCCACGTCCACCGCAGCACTATTCACAACAGCCCAAAGCTGCCAACGACCCCAGTGCCCATCCACAGATGAGCAGAGAAACACAATGCGACCCGTCCACACGACAGAATGCCACTCCACCCCAGCAAGGAAGGAGGTTCTACCACTAACTACGACAAAGGACAGATACTACATGATTCCACCTAGAGGAGGATTTGGTGAAATTCACTGAGAGGGAAAATCGGGGAGGGGAACAGGAAAGGAGGGGTGGGAGTTAGTGTGGAATGGGTGCAGAGTTCCAGACGATGAGAAAGTTCTGGAAATGGATGGTGGTGATAACTCTCTGCTTAAAAATGATGATGGTGGTAAATATGTCATGTGATTATCACAATTTTTTCCAGAAACCCAAAGGGTTGAGAATAGCAGAGGCAATCTTGAAGATGAAGAACAGAGTTCAAGGACTCAAGCCATTAAGTATCAACACACTGCTGACCCCACCGCACTGGTACACACTTGTAACCCTAGCAACTCTGAAGGCTGAGGCAGGAGGTTCACAAGTTCAAGGCCAGGCTGGCAACTCAGCAAGATCCTATTGCAAAAAAAATTTTTTTAAATATTTTGTTTTAGTTGTAGTTTGACACAATACCTTTATTTTATTTTTAGATGGTGCTGAGGATGGAACCCAGAGCCCCACACGTGCTAGGCGAGTGCTCTACCACTGAGCCACAACCCCAGCCCCCGCAAAAAAAAAAAAAAATTTTAAAGGGGCTGAAGATGTAGCTCAGTGGTAGAACACGTGCCTATAATGTGCAAAGCCCTGGGTTCAACCCCCAGCACAAACACATACACACAAAAAAAAAAGAAAGAAAAAAGAAAAAAACACAACACACAGATACCTGCAATAGTGGAGTCAGTCAGAACTTGGACTTGGCACATGGCATTGTGGACCTACGGAACAGGGCAGCCCAGAGACAGACTTGTGCATAAGGGAAAGCTATAAATCTTGGCCACTGCCTCACACCATTCACAGAAATCAAGTCCACATAAATAAGTGGATTTAAAAAACAAAATTTTAAAAAGCCAATAAAACAAAAATTCTAATAGACTTTATAAGTGCCAAAAAAGATTTCTCTTTCTTATTTTTTATTTACTCATTTATGCGTGTGTGTGTGTGTGTGTGTGTGTGTGTTTTGTGTTGCTATAAATGTTCTATGTTGCTACAGATGAAATTCAGGGACTTACGCATGGTAGACAAGTGCCCTATCACTGAGTTGTACCCCAGCCCACTGGCAAAGATTTCCTAAAGACCATAAAAGCATCACTAACCATGAAGTTAATACTGATATGCTAGATTATATAAAAATTAGGAACTTCTATTCATCAAACGACACAACTAGGTAAAAGAAAAAGCAAGTCACTGCATGGAAGATCTATATTAATATGGCTTGTAACCAGAATAGATAAAGAGTTCTTGCAAATCAATAAGAAAAATACAACTTGAGGGCTGCGGTTGTGGCTCAGTGGTAGAACATTTACCTAGCATGTGTGAGGCACTGGGTTCAATTCTCAGCACCACATTAAAAAATAAATAAATAAAGATCTTGGGTCCACCTGCAGCTAAAAATATCTTTTTAAAAAAAGAAAAAATACAACTTGATATGCAAATGGGAAAAGGATGGTCATAAATAAGGAAGTCCAAACAGTTAGTAAATTTATGGCAAGGTATTCACCTTCTTAAACCACCAGGGAAATGCGAATGAATTAACAACTACAGGGCTGGACCGTGGCTCAGAGGTAGAGTGTATGCCTACCATATTCCATCCCCAGGACCACTCAAAAAAAGAAAACTTCCCACACATTCACCAGAATAGTTAAAATGTAAAAAAAAAAAAAAAAAAAAAAAGGGCAATGGAAAAATATACAGAAAGGACATAGGATGAA
>NW_026000136.1:4630856-4643201 GCF_001458135.2 Marmota marmota marmota
TAAAAAAAAAAAAAAAAAAAAAAAAAAAAAAGATGGAAAAATATTAAAACACAGCTGCAAAGAGGAGAACTTGGTGCGACACTCAGGAGACAGTCCTGCGCATCTAGCCACACTCTGACTGCTGCTAACGTACGATATGCATTGAAAACAGAATTCAAGAATTTTCCTACCAGTGACAGTCAAAAGTGGAAAACAACCACAACAAACAGCCAGAAAGGTAAACAGTGACACAGTCATCTGATGGGACACCCTTCCCTAAGGGAATGAACTTCGGTCACACAGAACACAGAGGACAGACTTCCCCAGGGTGACACCACCAAGCGGGAGACTCCAGACGTGAGAGATGGTACCGTGTAGCTCCACTGACCCTCAGTCTAAGAACAGGCTGACCCCTGGGCACCCATCAGGCTAGGGGCTCCCCAGGGAGAAGTCTTTAATTAAAGGTGGCTTCTGGGGTTTTTAACCTGGCTGATGATCACATAGGTGAGTTTAGTTGGTACAATAATCGAGCCATACACTTATAATCTGTGCATTATGGGGAGTTTAAATACCAATAATGAGTTTCCTTAAAAAAATAAGGCAGTGTATGGGCTGGGGATGTGGCTCAAGCGGTAGCGCGCTTGCCTGGCATGCGTGCGACCCGGGTTCGAGCCTCAGCACCACATACAAACAAAGATGTTGTGTCCGCCGACAAACTAAAATAAATAAATAAATATTAAAATTCTCTCTCTCTTAAAAAAAATAAATAAATAAGGCAGCGTAGGGCTGGGGTTGTGGCTCAACAATAGGGCGCTTGCCTTGCACGTGTGAGGCACTGGATTCCATCCTCAGCATCACATAAAAATAAATAAAAATAGGGCTGGGGATGTGGCTCAAGCGGTAGCGCGCATGCCTGGCTATGCGTGCGGCCCGGGTTCGATCCTCAGCACCACATACAAACAAAGATGTTGTGTCCGCCGACTAAAAAATAAAATAAATAAATAAATATTAAAATTATCTCTCTCTTAAAAAAAATAAATAAATAAGGCAGCGTAGGGCTGGGGTTGTGGCTCAACANTAGCTGAGGGAGGTAGCACACATCTGTAATTCCAATGACTCTGGGAGGCTGAGGCAGGAGGATTGCAAGCTTGAGGCCAGCCTCAGAAACCTAGCAAGACCCTAAACAACTTAGGGAGACCGGGTCTCAAAATAAAAAATAATAAGGGCTGGAATGTAGCTCAGGGGTAAAGCACCGCTGGATTTAATTCCCAGTACAATCAATCAATGGTTTTCCAAAGGACTGGGGATGTAGCTCAGGGGTAGAGTGCTTGCCTACCACGTGGGAGGTCCTGGGTTTGATCCCCAATGCTGCAAAACAAAGGGAAGGGCTGCCAAGAGCTAATCTGCACACAAGTGTGGTAAGCATTACATTCCGTGTAATTTCCATGCACTCTGACATTGACATATTTACGAAAACCAAAGCAAGTAAATAAACAACAATGAGCCAATGAAGGGAACAGGCAAGAAAAAATTCCTACCAATGCCTCTTCTCCCAGACAGCCCCCCCAGCTTTCTGGCAGAGAGAACAGGCCTTGCTTTTCAATGCCTTACTTGCCGGCTGCCGTGTGACCTTGGCAAGTGACCCAACCTCTCTGTGCCTTACTTTCTACTAAAGTAAAATGAAAGCAGCTGTGCTCGGTGGCACACTCCTGTAATCCCAGTGATTCGGGAGGCTCAGGCAAGAGGATCACAAGATAGAGGTCAGCCTCAGCAACTTAGTGAGACCTTATCTCAAAATTCAGTGGTAAAGTATCCCTGAGTTAAATTCCCAGTATCAAAAATAATAATAAAATAAAAGCAGCAAATAAGACACTGGGCCCAGTGCCTCACCGATAGCCTTCATGGTAGCCCCCTAAGTAAAGGGGGTTTGACCCTGCACATCATTGGCACTGTGGCTGGGGACCTGTGGCTGCTGCCACCATCCAAAGCTCCCACCGGAGAAGCAAGAAGATGGTGTCTGAGGGGACTGGGCTGACTGTACAAGCCTGATGACAGCCAACCTGGCCCCCTGGAGGGCTAAGGGGCTGACCTAAGGGAGATGGAGCCAACCCAGCCTCCCCAACCCATGGGGCATCTCCAGTCAGTCCCCCTGCCGACCCCCCAGTGAGCATCTTCCAGCCAAGCTCCCAGCTCCTCCGCGAAGAGACCCACATCACAAGCTGGGCAACCCAGCTCAGGTCCGGTCGCTCTCCCATCACCAAATCTGGGCCCCCTATGTGCAGGGACTTTGTTCTGCTCCTACCAGATACCAGGCCTCACACAAAATAGGTGCTCAGATTTAAATACAGGGTATCACAACAATACCAGGGAGCACCCAAGGCCTGGCATGCAAAACCCCCACCTGCCTGAGCCCCCGGACTCCAGACATCCTCAATGCTAACGCCATTTTACAGGATGTCCCCACTGATTGAACTTCTCCCCTAAGAAGGACTCCCCTAGAGAGGGGAAGGGACAGCCAGGGCCACGGTGCACCCATGCCTCTGATCAATCCCAGCGACTTGGGAGGCTGAGGCCGGAGGATCGCAAATTCCAGGTCAGCTTGGGCAATGTATCAGGATCCTGTCTCAAACGATTAAAAGGGCTGGAGATGTAGCTGAGTGGGAGAGCAACCGTGGGTTCAATCCTCAGTACCTCAAATAATTTTTAAAAAGAAAGAGCAGGCCAGGTACAGTGGTGCACACTCTGTAATCCCAGCAGCTTGGGAGGCTGGGGTAGGAGGGTTGCAAGTTCAAAGCCAGCTTTAGCAAGTTGGTAAGGCCCTGTCTCAATAAAAAATGAAAAGAAGGGCTGGGGATGTGGCTCAGTGGTTAAACATACAATCCCCCGTTTTAAATAAATAAATAAATGGTCCTTGAAGCATTGGATCAAGAAACAAGCCATTCCTGAGACTTCAACCCAGAGTCCCTGGCACCTCTAATGGTCAGGACACAGACAGTGGTTGAAGTCAAGGGAGCGGATTCCACCCACAGATGAATCTAGAGGCTCCCCCACCCCCAATTGAGCCCTCTGCTTACTAGGAAAGATAAAGTCACTGGGGGCATGAATTCTCAGAGCTGGCGTGGGGACCAAAAGATAGCCAGCCGGGGATCTAAGCATGTCTTCAACCAACAGGCACACTCGGCTCTCGGGAGAGGTGCAGTCAGACTGAAAGCTAGGCATGCTGGGAACTGGAGGAATCTCCTTTGAAATTTACAAAATCAAAAAGAAAATTCTGGGCTGGGGTTGTGGCTCAGGGGTAGAGAGCTCATCTAGCATGTGTGAGGCACTGGGTTCGATGCTCAACAGCACATAAAAAATAAACAAGGAAAGATATTGTGTCCACCTATAACTAAAAAATAAATATTAAAAAAAGAAAATGCCTTTTTAATAGAGACAGATATTTGGAAAGTTCTTTACGGTCAATAAGCTCCACACCTGAATAGAAGTCCCACCTATTTTGTGGTGCCTTTTTTTTTTTTAAGATACTGGGGATTGGAAGATACTGGCCATGTGCATGTTAGGCAAGTGTTCTACCACTGAGCTACATCCCAGCCCTGTAATGCCTCTTTCTTTTAAAAAAAAAAAAATATATTGTTTAGTTGTAGATGTACTCAATATATTTATTTTTTATTTGTTTTTATTTTTATGTGGTGCTGGGGATCGAACCCAGTGCCTCACACATGCCAGGCAAGCATTCTACCACTGAGCCACAAACCTGGCCCCCTGCCCCTTTCTTAAATATAATGAAACACCTGAGAGTCAATTAGTAGATACCCACTGAAGTCTCTGACATGAAAAACCAAACAGAAAAGAGATGGGGTTGTGGCTCAGTGGTAGAGCACTTGCCTAGCACATGTAAGGCCCTGGGTTCAGTTCTCAGCACCACATATAAATAAAATAAAAGTTTAAAAAAAAAAAAAAAACACAAATTGCTATTTTGAAAAGAAAAGAAAAGAAAAACAGACTTGGAAAAAATAGATCATGAGAAAACTCCATGGAAAAAAAATAAATTAATATCATTCAAATGGTGAGAATTAATGTATCTATGAAACAAGAATAGGATGTTATAAAAAACAAAAGGGGGGCTGGTGATATAATTCAGTGTATGAAAAATAAAGTCCAGTGGTCCATTTTCAGAATATAGTATTGGCCTAATTTGGATCCAACTGTAGCCATTTTAATTACAGCCCTTCCCTTTGCCTACCTCAATTTTCAAATTAGCTAACTGGGTAGATTGTATCCCAGCTCCTTCAGTCAAGGTAAGGGGGAGCACTGCATTGGGGATAAAAACAGGCAGACTGCCTGCCGGGGGTGTGCATGCTCCACGGATTGCTTCTGGGATATGCCCTTCTGCAGAAGAATGATGTTTGCCTCACCAACCCACTTCCAAGCACATGTCTGGTTTCTTGTGACACCTGGGTATTTCTAACAAGTAGGAGAATGCATGATTTGCATGCATGAGACCCTGGATTCTATCACCAGCACTACAGAAGGAAGGAAGGGAGGGAGGAAGGATGGACACCTACATTATGAAAACTTTTAGAAATTAAAAATATGATAGCCAAGTTAAAAAATTAAATCAAAGAGCTAGAAGATATCATAGAGGACATCTAGAAAGCAGACAAACAGGAAATTCAATGGTCAGTCCAGGTGATTCAGGATATCTAACTAGTAGTACTAGAGAGCAGCAAAAAAAAAACGGGGGGGGGGGGTACAAATTATAAACTGCTAATAAAAATAATAATTCAATAAAAATGTCAAACTGGGCACAGTGGCACCCACCTGTAATCCCAGTGACTCAGGAAGCTGAAACAGGAGAATTATAAGTTTGAACTCAGACTCAGCAACTTAGTGAGAAATAAAAATAAAAAAAAATAAAAAGGGATAGGGATGTAGCTCAGCGGTACAGCACCCCTGAGGTCAATCCCCAGTACAAAAAAAAAAAAAATTCCAGATTGACATGGCCATTTGTAGCACCCAACACAGCAAATGCAAAAGGACCCCCTAGCACAAACTTCAAAACAATAGTGTACAGGGCTGGGGATGGGGCTCAACACTAGAGCGCTCACCTAGCATGTGCAAGGTCCTGGGTTCGAGCCTCAGAACCACATAAAAATAAATAAATAAAGGTATTGTGTCCAACTACAACTAAAAAAATAAATATTTTTTAAAAAACAGTGTACAAGGAAAAACGGTAATAATAACAGTGAGGCGTATTTTGTGCTAGGCAACGTTCCAGATATACAAACTCAGTCAGTCCTGACAACCATCAAGTGCAGCTACTTCAGACAGAACCAAGGCGCAGTTAGGTTAAACCATACAAGCCACATACCAGGAAGGGCTGAAGCACAAATCAGGAATTTCAGAGTCTGTGCTCTTCACTAATATTTGGTTCTGAAAAGTGTTAAGCATTTGGAAAACGGGGAAAAAATAGTTCACCTAAAAAGATCAAGAATCAAAATGGCCCTGGGCTCCATCTGCAGCATCAAAACAACCACAAAGCATCAAAATAGTATCATCTTCCTTAAAAAATAGGAATGTGGAAGGTGAGTTCTGTTGGGATGTGCCTTCAAAATCCTTGGGGAATATTAAAAAAAAAAAAAAAATCCTTGGGGGAAATTAGTTCCAAAATGTCACTCAAGTGTGGAGGAGGAATTGAGGCATTTCTCAGGCATGCCAGGCCATGAGGATTTGCTTTCCACGTCCTCTTTCACAGAAAACTCCTGCAGAGTGTGCTCAGTGGACACCAGGAAGTAAAACAGGAAACGGAAGGCGTGGGAATCAGGAAATAAGGAGTCCAACATGACGGCAGAGCAAAGAGAGTTGGAAGGAGGATGGTTCTACCGCAGGCCCAAGGACCAACCAACCAGAAGAGAAGGAAGATGGAAAATTCCAGGAAGGGTACCTCCAAGAAAAGAAGGGGCAGAGATCCAATAAATATGACCAAATGTAAAATATATCAAGAGACTGGAAGCCAGAGACTCTTAAAAAATAATAATAATAATAATAATCCCAACAATTTTTTTTGGTGGGGGGGCATACCAGAGGGTCTCACTGAGTTGCTTAGGGCCCAAGTTGCTGAGGCTTGTGTCAAACTGGCAAGTTGCTCACATCTGGCAAATTTTCTATTTATTTATTTTGCAGTGCTGGGGAACAAACCCAGGGCCTCATGCATGCTAGGCAAATGCTCTACCACTGAGCCACATCCTCAGCCCCAACCAATTTTTTAAAAGAAGCAATTAATAACTCCAAAAGAAAAAAGAAATTAATCTTATTACACCACTTGGCTCAAATGTGAAGAATATTTACAAAGCCATAACAATAAAACTGATTTAAACAAAACCATATTTCATAAGCATTGGGAGGACGGTACAGTAGAAATGGCAGAGGCGGTAACGACGATAATTATCATAGTGGGCCAGGCACCGTGGCACATGCCTATAATCCCAGCAACTTGGGAGGCTGAGGCAGGATGATTTTGAGTTCAAAGCCAGCCTCAGCAACTTAGCAAAGCCCTAAGAAACTTAGTGAGACCCTGTCTCTAAATAAAAACGAAAAGGGTTGGGATGTACTCATGATTAAGTGGCACCAGTTTCCTTCTCTGGTACCAAAAAAAAAAAAAATTATCATAATGAACATTACTAAATGCTTATCATATGCCAAATACAGTTCTAAATGCTTTACCTGCAGGAACTACCCTCAGAACAATCTCACAGACTATGCTATTATTATCCCCCATTTTACAAATGAGAAAAACCAAGGGACAGAGAGGCAAAGAAACTAGTCTCACACATAATAAATGAGAGAATCAGGATTCAGTCAGGCAATCTATGCAAAATCCTCTTCTTCCAGAGTACTAGTTAATACTGAATAACGAGTTAAAAGAAGTGAGGAGAGGAAATGCGGACTGACTCATTTTTTTTTATAACCCTTCCAACACTATTTGACTTCTTTTTTTTTTTTTTTTTAAAGAGAGAGTGAAAGAGGGAGACAGAGAATTTTAATATTTATTTTTTAGTTATTGGCGGACACAACATCTTTGTTTTGTATGTGGTGCTGAGGATCGAACCCGGGCCGCACGCATGCCAGGCAAGCGCGCTACCGCTTGAGCCACATCCCCAGCCCCTCTATTTGACTTCTTAAATGATGTATAACTTTTATTTTAAAATGTAATATTAAACACAAAGCAGGACTATACACTCTCCAGGTGAATCTGACAGGATGTGAAATATTCTTCAATGAAGTTTAAAACAAACAAAAAAAAATGGAAAGGAAGTTTTTTAAAATGCACACACAATTAGATACTAATACACGCACACCAGGGTGGACGGAACTCAAAGGAGTGACAATATTCCGGATTGGTAAAGATGCGGAGCCACTGAAACCCACACACAGTTGCCAAGAATGTAAAATGTACAACCCCCTGAAAAGCCACAGCCACTGCAGTTGGGCCCAGGCACACCCCCTGTCCCTGCGACTCAGCTGCTAGTTATACATCCAAAGAAATGTGTACATATACGTCCCCAAAGACGCGTTCACAGAAGCATTACTCATAGAAAACACTGGAAACAACCTGAATGTCCATCAACAGGGGATTGGATAAATTGTGCTATGTTCATAGAGTGGAATACTAAACAGCAATGAGAAACTACAAAGTACAGCTACATACCACAAATATAAATATTGGGGGAAAGCAGTCAGAAATAAAAAAGGGAGAGAGAGAAAGAGAGAGAGAGAGAGAGAGAGAGATCAAGCTGCATCATTCCATTTACAGAAAGTTCCAGAATAGGCAAAACTAAACTACAGTACTAGAAATAAGAGTGATGTTGGGGTTGGGGGCAGGCGGTCAGGTAGTAAACCAGAGGGAACACCCAGGAGTCGCCCCAGGGCTAGAAACCTGAGCTGGCTGGTGGCTGCAGGGTTGTGTCCATTTTGTAAAAATTCAGTGAACTGAACACTCAAAATTGGAGCATTTTAGAGTATAGCTATTGTACAAAAAAAAAAAAAAAAAAGGAGACAAACCAAATAAAAAGGATGAGGGGTGGGGTGTTGATCAGTGGCAAAACCCACGCTTAGTGTGTGTAAGGTCATGAGTTCCATTCCCAGCAACAGAAAAGGGAAAAAAAAAATGAGTTCAGTTTGGAATTCTTGTGTCTAAGACCTGTACTCCAGCCAGAGGCCCTTAGAGAGGTCTGGACTAGCCTGAGGGATTTGTGAATCATCTGCTAATGATCACTGTAATTACAGCCATCACTTTTACTGGAACTTCTGCAGAGGGCCCTACCTGGGCTAGGGACCTCGCCTGAGCTTGCTCATTCAAACTTCACAAGAACCAAACAAATTCAACAGGACTGATGAACCCACTTTATGGATGAGAAAATTGAGGCTTACAGAGTCCTATGTATGCCCAGTAAGTGGAGGAGCAGGACATAAACCTCAGACCCTAGACCAGCCTGCCTCCTGATGAAGCAATCTATTATCAGGGATTGCGGGTTAGGAGCGTCAGCAGGCTCATGCTCAGAAATATGTAAAATTGTTAGTAAGGATGTATGAGTCGGGTATTTGTTTTCTGGGTTTTTTTTTTCCCCTGAGCTAAGGGTTGATCACTTTCATTAGCTCATGAGGAACCTCAGATTTAACAGTGGGTACATTCATGGCCTGGGACAGGTGGCAAAGAGATTTAGTGGCTACCAATCTGATGGCCTTTCTTCCTCCAAAATTAGATGCCAGACCTCTGCAGGAAGCAGGTGTGATGAAGAACCCTGGCCCTGGGGTAGGGGTGTAGCTTAAAGGCAGAGCAGGGGCAGGGCCTTGAGTTCGATCCCCAGTATTTGCAAAAAGAAAAAGAATAAAAGGACCCTGATTCTGACTGACTGCTGGTCAGGGCCCTGACAGGCCCTGGGGAAGCCCAAGACCTGGCCAGAGAGCAGCTCTAACTGATCCCTTTAACAGCTGGGCTGGGGCACCTCAGATGATGGGCTGGAGTTTGAGTGGATGATTATGTGGCCGGGTGGGAGTAAAATCAGGTTAGAATGCAGACTAATCTACCAGACAAAAGCATCCTGACCCAGCCATATTCCAAAGAATGCGCCCATCCCACCCTCTCCCCAAACTGTTCCTCCCATCCCTCCCATGAGCAGCTCTAACCAAAACCCAGGGGCTGGCCTTCCTGTTCCCTGCCCTCCACTGTCTGAGAAGCAGCCCAACCTCCACAAGCCACCAGACAGAACCCTTGCTATCTCCAGCTCCTCTCCCTGGTCACTCTCATCTGCAATCTCCTCGCCTCAAACTAGTCACCCCACTTCTCTCCTTGTCTATCAGTATCTGGCCTGTGGCCAGCTTAATTTTTTAAAATGCTTATTTTGGAATAATTTCAAATTCAGAGAAAAGTTTGAGATAGTACAATGAACTACCATATGACCTTCACCAGTTCCAACAACTGTGAACGGGTCTGTTATTTGATTTTCCACCGTCTCCCATATCCATACACATATATCTCAGTGGTATTTTTTTTTTCCTCTTCCTGAACTAGCAAGGAAGTTGTAGGTATGGTGTCCCTTGTTCCTAAATGATTCTGCATTCTTATTCCCTAAGAACAAGGACACTCTCTTACACAACCAGGGCAGTTATCAACTTCATGGAACCTATTGGTTTGATGCTATCGGTTCATCTACAGTCCATACTCCAATTTCGTCAATTGCCCCCATGAATGATCTTCTTGACAGCCATTTCTTCCCTGATCCAGGATCCAATCCAGGGCAGTAAACTGCTTTTAGCTGTCACTTTTTTTTTTTTTTAGTCTTTTAATCAGGAGCAGTTCTCAGCCTTCCTTTGTCTTGCATACCATTGACATTTGTTAAGAGTACAGGCCAGTTCTGTGAAATGTCCCTCCATTTGAGTCCCTCCTCATTCCTACAGTTTAAAATTCCAAGACCTCATTAGAGGCCTTCAGGGAGAGTCAGGACCCACCTCCCCCATCTTGTCTTCTGACGGCTCTCAACCACTCTCCCTGGGCCAAGCTTTCAGCTTGTGCATTCTGCATTCTGTCACCTTCACAGAACTCTTCAGCTCTTCACACACAAAAAATGGATCACTCCCTCCATCACCCAGGTCAGGCCCTCTGACCCTGCCCCTCACCCTTGGGCCAAACCAGACCCTCGGCATTTTATTTTCTTTGTGGCCTGTGTCCCTATTTAGAATTATTTCCTCCAGTGATTTGTGTGTTTATTGCCTGCCCCCCCCACCCTAGAATGTGCTCCAACGGAGGCAAAGACTTCTGTTTGGTTCACTGCCGCGTCCTAGGTCCCCAAGCAGAGGCTGGTACACAGGAAGCACTCAGGATTTATTTGCTAAGTAAATGAACAAGTGAGGAAAGAGGAAAGCACTGTGCTTGGGAACTAAAGAAACCAGGAGGCAGCAAGAGCCAGGGGTCTCAAGAGGCCCTTCCATTTTCTAGAACCTTCCCCAGACCTCCCTTGATGCCTCTAACCAGAGAGGGAAGAGCTCAGCCAATCTCCCTTATCTTCAGGATCCCATCACTCCACCAGCCAGTCCTGATTAATCTTTCTAAATCAATCCCAGTAGGCTGACAGGCTGAATTCCAGAGATGGATCTGATGGGCCCTGCAGAAGGCCCACGGCCCCCTATTGTCCATTGGCCAGGCCAAAGTGCAGGGCCTCCCCCATCCTGATACTGGAGTTCCACCCCTCTTTCAGCCGAGGGTGTGGGGGCAGGGAGAATAAATAACCAAGTACAAAATCCTGCTAATGGCTCTTTAATTGCAATGCATGAGGACTCAGTGACCTGCCTCCCAACCCCAGAGCAAAGAGCCCAGCCCCCCAGGTGCTTGTCACTTACTTATCCATTTCACTGACCAGGCTGTGAATATTTACTGCTCAAACTGTATCAATACTCAAGGTTATAGGAAAGGAAAATGCCACCTTGCTTTGATCCAAACCCCATTCATTCTTGCCTTTACCTCTTGTAGAGGAAGAAACCCAATCTGCTTAAAGCACCTCCTGTTTCCAGAGGTCTCCAGGGGCAGTTCCAAATAACCTGGAATGCACACCAGGGTTACAGGCCGCTGCCCCTCCACCGAACTCCACGAGGGAACCAGCAAAGCCTCTCCCTCACTGTGTGACCCGGGCAAATCACTCAGCTTCTCTGAGCTTTTTGTACAAAAACAAACAAATAAAGATGGGGCTGATAATGCTGGCAAGACCTAAGGAGCACACAGCCAAAGAACAGAGAAGGTGGTGTTCTGGGGAAGAGAAAAATTAGCACCTCACCCCACAAGGAAAAAGGGGAGGGAGAGCATTGGGTTGGGGAATTTCTAATCAGGCTCCACCCCAAGCAGTGAATGGGGTACAATTCCCACCTGGTAGCTAATGGGATTAGTATGGGCTCAGCTCTGGGCATTGGCCTGGGGTTCAAGTGTCCCTTCCACTGCTAGAGTTGGAGATGTGGGGCATGGGATCCCACTTTTCCCTCCAAGATAAGCAAGGCCTCAAGGATGGGGGTGGCCTTCCCGCCTTTATTGCATGACCTCAGCGGCCAAGCCTACAGAAGTCCAGCCGTTGGAAGGGCAGGAAGCCACAATGCAGGACTCTGTGGTTACCTCTAGCTGGACTTCCTCGGCTGGTTCTCACGTTGGCCTCCTCATCCACCAAATGAGCGTCTGGCGGTAGGACTACAGTGGCCAGGTCAGGCGCTGCCGTAGAACAGTGTGAGCAAAAGGCGCTCCCAGAGTAGTGACTGCTACACTACTCTCAAGAGGACACTGCCTCCACCAGGTCCCAGCCAGATCTCCCGCGGCCGGCACTACAAGCAAAAGCCAGGCCAGCCAGGGAGATCCAAGATCAGATTGCCAGGCCGTAGGGCCTGCCAGCACCCCCGGTCGGACTGCATGACCCGAGGAATGGAAAAGACAGGCAAACTTGCACACGCATCAACATGGCTTTGCCAGGCGCACACAAGGGGATGATCCAGATGGCCTGTATACCGGAAGGCCACCCCCAATTCCTGTTTCGGGGGTGCCCAGCGCCCCACGCTCTACGCAGCTCACTACTCAAAAGAAAACCCTGGTCCATGTCGCTGCACCCAGGCGGGGCATACAGCAGGGGTGGGGGGTGGGGGGGCCAGGTCCTTGTGCCCCGACAGCGGGGATCTCCGCCTGCCCCTCCCCCGCAGGAGGCTTCACAAAGGCCCTTTGTCCCGCCGAGCCCCTGCGACTCCAGCTCCTGAAAAGTTCCAGGAGAAAAATCAAAGAGAGAAGCAAAATCGGTGAGCGCAGACGGGTGGGCGGTGGTGGGGGTGGGGGGCGAGGTG
>NW_026000136.1:4643274-4647042 GCF_001458135.2 Marmota marmota marmota
GGGGGCGAGGTGTCTCTTCCAAGAAACCAAAGACCAGAGGAGCTTCAGGAGTTCCCCGGGAAATCGTAAAAGTTCTAAACTTCAGTTTGAAGGAGAAGAGGTGGACTTTTTTCCCTTAACATCAGGCACAGAAAACAGCCGGGCAATTTGGACCCGTCTTCCCCCACCCAGGCTGGGCAAGTCTGCGGCCCCGCGTCACACTTCCCATCGCGCCAGGCTCCCGGCTCGGCAAACTGCTTACTCCCTGCCCGGCGCCCGCCCAGTGCAGTCTCCGCCGCAGCCCAAGAGTCCCTCTTGGGAGATGGTGGAGGCTGCAGGGCCTTCTTGGACAACTCCTCCACCTTTCCTTGTTGGACCCCTGGTATCCCCTCCACTGCCCAGGCTCCGTGCGGATCCACTCCCTGCACCACCTCTTTCCCCTAAGCTCAGAAAGGCAGCAGCCAGGCTTGGCGTTCCTGCTGCGCGGCGAGCCCTTGGGCGCAGGGTCACTGCCCTCCCACTCCTGGAAGAGAGACCCGCAGAAGCCAACAGGAAACTGGGGTCCCAGAGCTGGGTTCACCGTACGCCCGCCCCCCCGCATCTCCCGGCGGCGGCTCCGCACTGGTGGTGGAGTCGCGGGCAGAACTCTGGGCCCACGGGCGTCGGGAAAGGCGTTCGTTTGCCAAGAAAAAAGATCCGAGTTCGGGGAGCGGGTGTCTCATGGGGCGTGGGGGCTGACTTGTTCTTTTCTCGCCCAGATTTCGCAAACTCCAGCCCAGGCTAGTGCCACAGGAGCCTGGGACTGGCATGGCCCCTGGTGGCTATGATTTCGGCAGACGCTTGGATCTCAAGCGGGTCCGGCGCGCTGGAGACCACAGCCGAGCACCTCTTGGTCGAGCACCTCTTGGTCGGGGCCTTGGAACTGGCCTTGCCCCAGGCCCAGGGATTCCCCCGTACTGAGAGCTGAGCCCGCCAGCACCAATGGGCCAGCCGAGAGGTGCCCAACCCAGGCCATGATCTTCCCAGGCCTCCCTCCCCAGGATCCCAGGAAGTCAGGAAGAGTGGACAAGGCGCGGGACACTTACCCGGGTGCGGGTGGAGGTTGAGGCCGGCCATGTATTTCCCGGGCGGCAACGGGCCGGGCAAGCCCGAGGCGGGCAAGCGTCCGGCAGTAGCCGCACCCACGCGGTGGCTGTCCATGCCCAAGCCGGACAGTAGCGGCGGCGGGGGGCCGTGCACGGACCGCTGGGGCCCGAAGTCTCGGCCATCCATCCTCCGCGGGAGTGCCGCGGCCAGTCCCCCACCTGGCCTGCCGGCCTTGCTCAGCGGGATCTAAAAGTTCGGCCTCGATGTAGTCCCAGAGTCCTCGGGTGGCGGGGGCTCCGCGGTGTGCATGGCGGCGGCCAGCGGGGCTTGCGCTCGGAAGCGGGCCGGTGGCCCGAGGCGCACAGACGACCGGTGGTGGGGCCCCTTTGGGTGGCCAGGAAGAGTTTCGAGAGACCGGGCACACGGCGTCTTGGCAGGGAGAGGAGACGGGCCACGTAAGACAAGGGGGGGAGAAAAAGAAAAAAAAAAGTTTCAGAAAGTCACCTCGCCCTTCGGGGTCTAGGGCTGCTGATCTGGTGGCCAAAAATAAAATCGGGAGTAGCCCCTTTTCCACGAAAAGTAAAACTCCATGCTCCGACTCCCGGCGGCTTCAGGCTCCGGTGATCTGGCTCAGAAAAGTGACCGGTGGAGCACTGTGCCCTAGACCCGACTCTACCACGGCAGCCGCTGGGTCCTCCCGAAACTGGGGAAGGCCACTCGGCCAGCCGCACCCGGACAGCATAAATACAAACCTCTTAAGTGTTTTATTCCCGAGCGTCACATGCTTCGAGGTTTTAAACTGTGAAACCTTTTCATGAGCGGCTCGAAATGTTTCCCTGAACACTAAGTCACTATCTAATCCGGAAAGTTTAATATTTAACCTTTTGGGGCCCTCGCCTCCCTTTTCTGAGTTTGATTTTCCTGAGCTCGCCCTGTGAGCCACCAAAGGAGTGTTTGGTTTGGAGCTTTTCGTTGTTGTTGTTGTTTCGGGAGGGAGGGTGCGAAGCGGGTTTATTATTTCTAAGGAGGCCCGCTGCCCCCTCCTGTTGCCCCTGTCCAGTCACCGTGAGTCTCAGAGCCTGAGTCCGAGGACCCGAGACGTGGCATTCTCGCCTGAGGACTGGAAAGAATCCTTCAAAACAAGCTTTGGTTTCATTTTCCAACGCCCCAGCCTGGGAATCCTGTGGCCCGAGGACTTGACCTGGAGCGGGGGATTTGGGGGCGTCAGAGGGGAAAGAAGGGGATCAAGGATCTCAATCCTACCCTAGCTTTCTCCTACCCCAAAAAAATAATCTACAAAGAAAACCTTCGCAGCGCGGGCCGGCTGGGGGGCGCCTCCCCCAGCGTTGGGTAAATCCCCCTGTAGTTCCAGTTTCAAGCTGTTTGTTTAAAAGATTTGTCGTTTGCCGATTCCCGTGGGGGCGGGAAGGGATCTTGGAGCCCACCCTTCCCTCGCTGTCCGTCAGCCCGCCTGCCGCAGCTCTGATTCCCGATTCCGGGAGGCCGGGGCTCTCTGGAGCCGCAGATCGCGCCAAAGCCGCCCGCTCTTGGGTACCAGCCCCGCGCCCCAACTCCGCGCCCAGCCTCTCAAGCTGCAGACCCTCTTAGCTGCAGACCCCCGGCCTCCTCCACTTTGTTAAGGGTGGCTATTTTAACGTGGTTTGGGTTTCAAACACCCCCTCGCTCCCTTGCATCAAGCTCTTGTTACCAGATCCGCGTTTGCTTAGGAAAAATCTAAGATCGTCACATCCGAGGATTCAAGTCTCAAGAAGGCGATGAGCTTCCAATGATTTTTTAAAATAATGTTTTTAGGGAAGCTTTATTTTAAAAGCCAGCGCTTCGGAGCATGCCCAGGCGCCCCAGCTTGAGGGAGTCGGGGTGAAGCTCCCCGGAACACCCTGGCAATGGTAAAGAAGCTGGCGTGGACAACCGCAGGCTCCGCTGCGTTTTCCCTACTTCTCTCCCCCTCTTAAATGCAGTTAAAATGGCTGAATTCCGGCTTTTAATTAAAAACAGCCTATAATCGAAAACGTCTCGGCGTCCCCGGCTCCCCCGCCTCTGCCGCCTGCCGGGCACCGACGCCCCTCGGCGGTGTGGTGCAGACTGTATCGGACTGGGGGCTCGGGTGGGCGCCCAAGGAACAGCAGTCAGCCCTCACCTTCCCAGGGCCCCCTTTGCCCTCTGCCCCTAGCCCCCGATTTCGTCCCCATCAGCCGGACAGCTTCGGGAACCCTCGCACAACCCAAAGGGCAGGCGGGATGGGGTGGTGGGGTGCGAACTGCAAAGTTTGGAGACCCTCGCGCCCGGCCGGGGCAGCCAGAGGACCAGCGGCGTACCTGGCGCGGCGGGGCTCCGAGCTCCGGGCTCCAGCGACAGCGACTCCGGTAGCAGCCCCGACTCTCGGCGCAGCTAGGCGCCGGTGCTGCCCGCCATCCCGCGGCCGCCGCTCCCCTCCGCCACCCGCAGCCGCCTCACACTTTTTGCCCGCCTTTCCCTTTTTTTGGTAGAAAACCGCTCCCCGGGCCGAGCGCTCGGCGCGCCAACTCCTCCGCCCTCCCGCGGCCCGGCTCCCGCAGCACCCGGAAAAGCCAGCTTTCCTCCCGCCGAGCTCCCCGCTTTTTAATAAAATCCAGGTAGCGCCGGTTTAAAGAATCCCAAATCTCCATATACAGCCCGGGATTGGAAAAGGTACATTACACAACC
>NW_026000136.1:4647389-4650838 GCF_001458135.2 Marmota marmota marmota
CACATCTTCTAGAACGCGCGGTGGAGACGCCAAAACAGACAAGGGCTGCTTTTTCTTTTTTCTTTCTTTTTTTTTTTTTCCTTTTCCTTCCTTTTAAAACAAAGCAGCGATTCATTCCCTCTCCCCCAGGAGCGCAGTCGGGTGGGATGGGCAGGCGAGAAGGCCGTTTTCCTTGTCCCGGCCTGCGGGTCCCTCCCTGAAAAGCAGTGTCAGATGGTTACTGATTAATATTTTGGAGAGGCCGCGGCGGCGGGCAGCGGGTGAGTCTAATCTCCTAAAGGGGGTTCCTATAGAAACGCGCGCGGGCCAGGGCGCGCCCCCTTCTTGGCCCCGGCCGGGGCTGCGGTGCTTCTGCAACGCGCGCCCCTCCCCGAAGCCCCTCTTGGCGTGGGCGGTCCCCTCCCCCTTCCCCCCCAAAAAAAATCAGAGCAGAAAAAAGGATTAGATCGGCTGAGCGCAAGCTGAATCCCTCTCGATTCTGACATTTCAGCCTATTAGCATTTCTCCACGGGGCCTTCTGAAACCTATTAAAGTGTAATATTAAAAACCTCTTGGCTGGGGGCCTCTCTCGCCTTCCATCCGCCGCGCCCCCTCCAGGGAGGGCGAGACCGGGAAAAAAAAATCTGTTGAGCTCAGAGGAAGCAGCAGCCAAGCCCAAAAGTGCTTGGCTGGCCACGGCGGCCAGAGGGGGAGGGGAGCCCCAATCCCCCAGACTTTGTACTTTATTTTGCGCTTTCAGCAAAATCCTTTCTGGGTTGAGTAGCCGGGAGCTGCCCGCGGCAAACCTACCTGGCTAGAGGCGCAGGAAATGCGGACCCTGCCGGAGGGACAGTCCTAGGGGCCCCGCACCCTCTCCGCAGCCCCGGCAGGCACCCGAGTCCAGCTAGGCATTACGTACCCTCGAAAGGAAGCTTGAAGGGGCAGAAATCCTGCTGATCCTGCCTCGGAGAGCAACCGTGGTGATAGGATTTTAATTAAAACAAGAGAAGCCCGCTCTTTCGCCCCGCGCTGCGGACTCAGCGTTTTCGCATTGCTCCTATTTTTTTTAATCCATTTTTAAGGCAACTTTTCTGGAGGGGGGGGAAATGAGCTAGTTAGCGCCCATTCGTTCTATTTTCTTTTCTCCACTTTTAGAAAAAAGGGGGAAGGGTTCGAGAGCGAACTGGGGGTGTCTAATTTAATTCCAGGATAAATTTGAGGAAAAAAGTTCGGCCTCAGGAGGGCAGTTTCAAGTTGCCCTTCTTGGATCCTCCTGCGCTGGTTTCTAGGCTGCCCTCTTTTGGAAGCTGGAGCTCCGCGGGGGAGGAGGGAGGAGTGAAGAGAGAAAGGAACGAAAATAGCCGGAGCCAAGGGGAACGAGCTGCGGTGTCCGCGCTTGGAGCTGGGCGCGCGGGTCTCAGTGGCAACCGGGGCGGCGGGAGATGCCCGGTGCAGCCCCAGGACGGCCAGAAGCAAAGACCGAAAGGAGAGGGGGGTTAGAGAAAGGAGGTATTGTGTCTGTGTGCCTTAGGGGAGGGGGGCGACTGCAGAAATAAAATAAATGCAGTTGAGCTGCGCGGGACTGCTGGAAGCCAGAGCAAGGGAAGGGGCCGTGTGTGGGGGCGCCCAGCGCCCTTGAGTCTTATCCTGAGGCCTTTGTGGGTTCCCAGTAAGCCCTCCCACGCCCGAGTCCCCAGCGCTTCCCCCGCCCCCATCGCCCTCCAATATTAGGAGTGCAGGCCCTGATTCCCCCACCCTCTTAGCCCGCCCGGGATCTGGAATAGTTTTATTTTAATATAGCTCAAGAAAAAAATATGTTTCTTGCGAGAGTTGGGGTGGGGAATAATACAAAAGACTTGCGGGGTGGAAAAAAACAAAGGCCTATTTTTATAAATGTTTAATGTTTTCACCCCTGGATGCTCCAAGACGCCGTAATTGTGACGGCGGGGTATGTGTGCCATAAATCATTTAGTTGCTAATAAAAATTCTGCCTGTTTGCCCTGGATTTGCCAATGGCGTTTGCATTTTTCAAGTGTGTGCGCCTCGTCGGCTTGGCGAAGCGAGCTGGCATTTCATTAGGGCCCGATTCAGGACAGAAGAGGCCCCCTCCCCGCTGGAATGTGTGCGCCCCAGCCCCTTGAGCTGCCCTCCCCATGCACTCTTTCACCCTCGCGAGCTGCCACGCGGCCCTCTAGCCACCAGGCGCCGGGCTTGGGGTCGCGACCGCTCCGGGATCCTGGCCGCGGGGCGGAGCACACAGGACTGATCCTGCCCGCGCTGCTCCTCCTGTGGACGCGGGCAGGCCCGCTGGAACCAACCGTTGCGTGCCCTGGTCTTTGCCCCCTCTTCGGCCCTGCGCCCTGGTGCCCCGGAGCCGCTGAGTAAACAGCTGCCGGGAGCCATCTTGGGGCGTGGGACCGATCCCAAGAGGAGTAGAGGCTGCAGCCTCGGCCCCTTCGTAGACCCGCTCCATCCCAGGGGAGCCTCGGGTGCAACCCTAGCTGGGCCTCTGGGTCTAGGAAAATACACCCCCGCCGCCCTGGTAGGCCACATTTAAAGTGAAAAGCGGGTGCGCGCGGTGCGGGTGTCCACTGCCCAGGCCACAAGTCCAGGCGCCATCTTCCACGCCCCACCCCCTCTAGCTTGTTTACCCGCGGGATCAGTGGCCAAAAACTGTGTTGACGCAGTGGGTGTGTGTGTGTTTTGTACTGACTGGGCGGAAAATCGGCCGGGATGAGGGGACCTCCACGCAGCCTCAAACCACAATTCCGGGAGAACCCACCTAGGCGAGCCTGGCTCAGCGCGGTTATCCTCGGCCCGGGCTGGCCGTCCAGACCTTTTGTATATTCCCAGGTCGCTTCCCAACTAACAAAACTCTCCCCCTTTGTTGTAAAGCCAAAGGACAAGCCAACCTTGAGCCCGCTGTCTCCCCTGCGGTGCCTTTGTAGGCAACAAGCCCCGCACCGGGGCCAGCCGCCAGCAGGTCCGACTCGTGGGAGCCCTCGCCTCCCAATTCTGCCCAATTCAAGGTTGAACCTGGCTCTTCTAGCACCTTGGTGTCGCAGCATGGACACGTTCTCTCTACACCCTCTGAAAAAAGCCCGGATCCTTTCCAAAACGCGGACACCCTAGCTGCCCCACCCTTGGCCCCGAACCGCCTTTCCCGAGGACTAGGGAAGGTTTGAGCCCATCCAGACTCCACAGAGAAAGGGGCCCCGAGGCTTTCCGGTTTTGGCTGCCGGCTCGGGAGGCCGGGGCAGGGTGTTCTCGGCCAGAGTTTCCACAGGTCCTAGATTCGGCAACTGGGAAGCTCTCAGCCAGGGCGCCACTAAAACCCGGAGAGGCCTCACTGGGGACAGCCATCCTCGCTGTCTGTAGCTGAGTCTGGCCCAGCAGCGGCTCGGCGCCTGGCCGAGGGACGCCCGGACCCACCAGGAAGACCAGGGACGCGGCGCTAGAGCCCTGCTGCA
>NW_026000136.1:4651049-4659230 GCF_001458135.2 Marmota marmota marmota
CCGGGCGCACGGCGGGCAAAGCCGGGGCTGTTGCGCCAAGCCTGGCCGCAGCGGATTCTGGCTCTTCTCGGCCCCGCCTCCGTCCCTGGCCTCTTCCTATGGCCCTGGTCGGGTCTTCCACTCCACTGTCTGGCTCAGAAAGGACTGAGACGCGCTTGGTGCGCCGCAGGCCGGCTGCTGCCATAAATCTCCGCGCCGGCCCTGCTTCCTGCTGTTTATGCGCGGGTATTCCGGGCTGGCCTCGCATCCCGCGCCAAGCCAAGCGCCTTGCTCTCCTGGTCACGGCCTGGAGGCCCCGACTCAACGTAGGGAATCATGCCAGAATTTCCCCATTCGCCAGAGAGGGAACGGCCCCCCTCCCACTCAGTGCCACCACCATCCATCACCAGAGTTTCGGACCCCAAGGTGGCCCGAGCTTCACCGATCATCTTTGGGGTGGGGACCCCCCCTCCCGGCCTGACACTTCCTCCTATGAAGGTTCGGTTACCCTCCTATGAAGGATGGGTGCACGGACCGCCTGCAGTCGTTGAGGAGCAAGAACAGGGCCAAGGACTGAGCGATTTCTCAGCTCAGGCGACCACCCACCTCCTCGGACCCTGCTTAGTCCTGCACCCCGGGATCCCTCTGCGGGCGCTAGAGGGGCCTGGGGGCAGCGGGGAGCTTGAGATGAGCCGGATGACTGCAGGCGCGGTGTCGGAGACCTATCGGGTTCCCAACCCCGCGCCATGCCACCCCCTGCCGAGGATACCCCTTTTCAGCCTTGGTGCAAATAGACCTTGGAGAAAGCAGGAATCGGTCGTTTGCGCTGGTGGCAGCCTGGTGGGGGCGACGGTCTTCCTATCCTAGTCAGGGGGGCAGCCCCAGAGAGTACATTTCCAACAATAACGTTTAATGTCGTCAGAGTTTTATCTTTTTTTTTTTCTTGCTAGAGGGGCAAGGAACAGGCCTTTCCACGGGTGCCCGACATCAACCGAGCAATCCGGTCGCGCGACAGAGCCCGACCACCACCGAAGAGGCTTTGGGGGCTTTTGGTGGGGACAATCGTGGAGAGAAAAGCATTCATCCCCGCCTTGGTGCCCCCCCCAAAGTCTCACGGTGACAGTGACATGACCCCAAAAAGCGATGGCAAAGGGGGAGGCGGTTGGAAACCTGGCTCTGAGGTTGCCCTCACCCAAGGAGCTCCGGCTTCTTCCTAGAATTTCTAGAAGCACTTTCGGAGGGACTGAAGGCTTCCGGCCCGACGCAGAGGAATTTGAGCCTCGCCCCGGCGGCAGCCTGGGAGCGGAGAGGCTGCAGAGCCACATTCCGCCCCAGCCGCCCCTGCTAGGCCCCAGGAAGCGCCGCGGAAAACAAAGCGCTGCGGTTTCAGCCCAAGGTTAAAGTCCACCGCGAGCGTTTCCCCCCCCTCTCCGGAATCTGAGAGCGATAGCGTTTCTCCAAATAAACCGCCAATAAATCAGCTCCTGGGGCCGCCTGCTGAAGAGCTCGGGTGACCTTGGGGAATGTTTCCTGCCAGACCCGTCCGAGGACAGGCTTGGGGGAGGGGGCCAGAGTCAGCCCTACCCCCACCCCAGAGACACAAGAAGGGGGTGGCCAAGGGCGTTTATTGTGGTATGTGTGCCCACAGGGGATGGGGACGATCTGTGGTGGGGGTGGGGCACTGTGACTATTTGGGGGCTGTGTGCGGGTTGTGGGGCTTTGGAAAAGGAGGATCGGCTACTCTGGGAAGGATGTGTCCGGCGCCTGAGCTTCGCTGCACTGTACTAGGCCCTGGGGAACCAACCCCCACCGACATGCCGGGCCTCGGTCTTAGGGGGCCTCGGTCTTTGTCTGGGTGTGACTGGGTGTGTTCCGCAGCGAGTTTGTGTGGGGTGTGACTAATGGGATTTATGTATGTCAGTGCCAGGGTGACTAATGGAGGGCTTGGCAGCACGTGTGTTTGGGGAGGGACACTGCACCTAGGTGGGGAGTCCGTGTCCCAGGAGGGGGCTGCCTAGTCTCTCAGAAGTTCCACTCCCCTCCCCCACCCCTGGTCCCTGCTTTGTTTGGGCTTCTGCACCTCCCCAGCAGGCCCGTGCATGCTAAGGGTTCTGGAGCAAATTCCACTGCCAACCCGGCCCCCAGAGGCCCTCCTCGCCTCCCACCTCCCTAACCCACGTGGTGCCTCCGGATCGGGCTGCCAGCCCTCCCTCCCCCCTGTTTTCCTGTCTCTGAAAGTTCCCTGGGATGTCCTGGGCATCTCTCCCCTGGACCTGTGATTTGGTTACTGTCCTATCCATTTCTGCTTGAGGGGCAGAAAGGAAAAGGGACAATCACACAGCTGGAAAGTGGCAGCAAGCATCATCTACCAAGCCAGGCAGAGTGTCTGAAAGGTGAAACCCCAGCATCTCCCCACTTTTGTGTGTGTGTGTGTGTGTGTGTGTGTGTGCGCGCGCGCGTGCATGTGCGTATGCTGGGCATGGATCCCCTAGCTCATGTGTGTTAAAGCTGAGCTCTCTACCGGTCAGCTACACTCCCAGCCCCTCAGCACACCTAACAAGCTGACCACCTGCCTTGCCACCCCCACCTATATCCTTTCAGTCCTCTCTCTTGGCTACTGTGGAATTTCTCCTACCCCTGGTGGGGGGAGGGGAGGCAACGGAGGTCCGAGATTGGTGGGAGTCCCTGGTTTGGCCTGGGGCAAGTAGAGATTGGGTGAGGTCTGGCTAACCCAAGGCAGCATTCCTCTGGAGTTCAGGAGGACCACGGCCATCCTGTTAGGCAAGTGCTCCCGCCTTTTTAAGTTTTATCTTGCGACAGGGTCCTACCTAAGTTGCCCAGACCGACCTCAAACTTGGGATCCTCCTGCTTTAGCCTCCTAAGTAACTGGGATTACGGGGTTCCCTTGGGGCCTTCTGATTTTGCACAAGGTGTCCCTCAGCGGCTCTCCCTACTGCTTGCACACATTCCGGGTCCGAGTGTGTCTTAGAAGTGGGGGAACCTAAGGCCACCCAGCCAGAGTGGCAGCAATTAGGCCTGCCATGGCTCTGCCCAGCTCCCTCCTGCAGGCTGGTGCCCCCTGGCCAGTGGGAACATGTCAGAGGAGGGAATGGCAGGGTCTGACCCTTCCCAGGTTGCTGGGCCAATGGGCTCCCAGATATATTCTCTCTCTCTCTCTCTCTCTCTCTCTCTCTCTCTCTCTCTCACACACACACACACACACACACACACACACACGTGTGCGTGTGCGAGCATTCACATACATTCACTCTCTTCACCTCCCTCCCTATTTTTTTTTTCCTTTTATCCTTCTTTGGCATTTTCTTTCAAGCAGAAAATAAAAACATTTCCCATGGCTACGGCTTTGAAAGCTTGCCTTCCTGCCTGCCTCCATTCTGTGCCCACCCCCACCCACATCAATGCATTTCTACAATCAGCAGAAAGTCAAAAACAAACCTCAAAGATCAGACCTTGACAGCCCCTTCCCAGGGTCCTTGCACTGTCTCTTCTTGTCTTGCTCTCTTGTCCCTAGAGATGAGCAAGAGGCAAGAACCCACCCCCTGCAACATACACACACGCACTCATTTGCACACCCAATTCCTGTGAACACAGGAAATCTCTGAAGAACCTTCAAGAGTCACTCCTGCTAAAAAGACCTGCTCACTTGATTCCTTCTGCTGCCCCCAGGGCATCCCTGCCCAGACCTGCCCACTTGGCCCAGCTCCTTCCTCTGGGAGGTGGTCTCTGATGGGATGAGTGATCTCCCCACAAAATTCATGTTCATATACCTCAATAACTTCCAATACCTCAAAATGTGACCTTATTTGGAAATGGGGTCATTGCAGATGTAATTCATTAAGATGATGTCATACTGGAGTGGGGTAGGCCCCAATCCAATATGACTGGTGTCTTTTTATAAAAAAGGGGAATTTTGGAGACAGGCGGATATAGAGGAAAGACGATGTGGAAAAACATGGACAAGAGACCACCATCTACACTCCAAAGAGGCCAAGACAGATCCTCCCCTCTCAGCCTTCAGGAGGAACCAGCCCCTCTGAGACCCAACACCTTGATCTTGAACTTCAAGTCTCTAGAACTTGAAACAATAAGTTTCTATTGTTTACACCACTCAATCTGTGGTACCTTATTATGGCAGCCTGAACAGATTACTACACCGTTCCAGATTCAAGTGCCTGCAAGAATCAGGCTGGAGGGCTGGGGATGTGGCTCAAGCGGTAGCGTGCTCGCCTGGCATGTGCGGGTTGCTGGGTTCGATCCTCAGCACCACATAAAAATAAAAAATAAAAAAATAAGATGTTGTGTCTGCTGAAAACTAAAAAATAAATATTGAAAAAAAAAAAAAGAGGCTGGAGGGGCTGGGGTTGTGGCTCAGTGGTGGAGCGCTCGCCTAGCATGTGTGAGGCCCTGGGTTCAAGCCTCAGCATCCTATATAAGTAAATAAAATAAAGGTATTGTGTCCACCTACAACTAAAAAAAAAAAAAAGAGGCAGGAACACCGGAGAACAGGTAGGTACAGGGAATGGCTCCCTGCAGCTCCAGCCTGGGACCGCCCCCAGGAGTACCAGATCTGCCCCTGCACATGAGAGGCTATTGTTTCAGGATGTGTTGTGCTGCAGTAACAAACATCCCCAACATCTCAACAGCTTAATGTAAAACAAAGATGCCTTGTCCCCTGCTCGTCCTCTGTTCAGCTTGAGCTTGACTTTCCAGGACAGCTGGTCTGAGCAGCCCAAGTCATTAGAATTCACAAGTTGTCTACCTCATTGCAAAGCCATCGCAGGGCAAGGGCAGATCAGTGCAGAGTCACAGGTCTCCAGTGCCCTGAGTCCATAGCTATGACCATACTCAACTAAAGGGTGCTGGGGAGTAGAGTCTTCCCTGTGACCAAGGGGAGGAGAGTCAGGCACTAGGGAATCTGGGTGATGTCTGCTACAGTTGCACCTTGACATCTCATTTGTTCACCTTGACACTTTTTTTTTTTTAACTGTAGTGAAATACATAGAGCAAAAATTACCATTTTGACTGTTTTGAAATGCCGCTCAGGGAGTTAAACACAATCACATTATCATGAAACCATCAGTACCATCCACTTCCAAAATTTTTTCATCTCCCCAGTCTGAAACTATCCTCATTAAGTACTAACTCCCAGTTCCCCCCAACCCTGGGCTCTGGCACCCACAGTTCTATTTTGTCCCTAGAAATTTGACGACTCTAGTGACCTCAGAGAGGTGGAATCGTGATATTTGTCCATTTGTATCTGGTTTATTTTATAATGTCCTCAAGATTCATCCATGTTGGAGCAGGTATCAAATGACCTTCCTTTATTTTTTCCCCAGTACTGGCTATTGAACCCATGGGTGCTGTACCACTGAGCTATGTCCCCAGTCCTTTTTGTTTATTTGGGAGGGTGTATTGAGGATTGAACTCAGAGGCACTTGACCACTCAGCCACATCCCCAGCCCTGTTTTGTATTTTATTTAGAGACAGGGTCTCACTGAGTTGCTTGGCAACTCACTTTTGCTGAAGCTGGCTTTGAATTCTCAATCCTCCTGCCTCAGCCTCCCAAGCCACTGGGATTACAGGCGTGAACCACCAGGTCCAGCTCTTCTCTGGGTTTTTGATAGTAGCCATCCTTGATTTGTGTTTCCCTAATGATCAGTGATGTTGAGCCTCTTTTAAAGTGCTTATGAGACTTTTGTGTATCTTCTTGGGAGAAATGTCTATTCACACCAGGTATTGAGGTGCACCCCTGTAAACCCAACAACTTGGGTGGCTGAGACAGGAGGATCACAATTTCCAGGCCAACCTCATCAACTTGGCAAGACCCTCAGCTGCTTGACAAGACCCTGACTCAAAAAAGAAAAGGAAGTGGGGCTGGAGATATATGTAACTCAGTGGGTTCAATCGTCAGCACTCAAAACAAAAATGCCTATTCAAGTTCTTTTCCTGCCTGCCCCACCTCTTTCGGTGCTGGGGATCAAATCCAGAGCCTGACACATGGTAGGCAAGCACTCTGTCACTGAGCTACATGGCCGGCCCTTGGCACTATTTTTAATACCCTGCAGACCAAAATAAAGCATAGGAGGGGCTGGGGATATGGCTCAAGCGGTAGCGCGCTCGCCTGGCATGGGTGCAGCCTGGGTTCGATCCTCAGCACCACATACAAATAAAGATGTTGTATCTGCCGAAAACTAAAAAAATGTACATAAAATATTTAAAAAAAAAAAAAAAAGCATAGGAGCAGGCCACCTGCTGTCCCCTTATGTAGATGCTGCTCAGCCCGGCATTCAGATCATTCACTGTACTGGCTAACAGTTCCCTATGGCTGTGTCTCATTCCAGAGTTTATTTTTCTGTGTGTGTGTGTGTGTGTGTGTGTGTGTGTGTTACTAGAGATTGAATCCAGAGCAAGAACTCCACCACCACTCAGAGCTACACTCCTAGTCCTTTTATTTTATTCTTGCAGTCCTGGGGATTGAACCTAGGGGCACTCAGCTACATCCCAGCCCTTTTTATTTTTATTTATCTTTTTTTTTTTTTTTTAAGATACGGCCTTGCTAAGTTGCCAAAGTTGGCCCTTAACTTACAATCCTCCTGCCTCAGCCTCATTTTTCACATTTGTTTGACAGTTAATTCCCATGCAAGGCCTGAGGACACAGTGCATACCATAGTGCCTAGTATGTGTAAGAACCTGGCTTTGAGCTACAGTACCACTAAAAGAGATAAAGAAGAAAATGAAAACGAAAAAGAAAAAAAAAATGGTTATGAGTGTCACCAAGGAGGAGGAGGAGGACAGGGTCCTAGGAGCACTGCATGGGGACAAATCCTCTAGGACTACAGGCTAGAGGAAAAAAGGGGTGTTATCAATAAATGGTCCCCAACTGTTTTTGTTATTGTTTGGTTTCGGTGCTGGGATTGAACCTGGGGCACTTAACCACTGAGCTAAACCCTCAGCCCGTTTTATTTCTTTATTTTTTAGTTGGTCACAATATCTTTATTTATTTATTTTTATGTGGTGCTGAGGATCGAACCCAGGGCCTCGCACGTGCTAGGCCAGTGCTCTACCGCTGAGCCACAACCCCAGCCCCTATTTTTTATTTTGAGACAGGGCCTCGCTGTGTTGCTTAGGGCCTCATTAACTTACCGAGGCTGGCCTCAATTTTGCAATCCTCCTGCCTCAGTCTCCCAAATTGGTGGCACTGTACCTGGCTGATAAACAATTGTTTTCAACAAGAGCTGCTGAAAGTCGAGAAATGTAACACCTTCAGGAATGGATGGATCAAGGACATACCAGTCGGTCCTACTCTGGCTCTTGCTCTCAATTTAACTCCCCTTTCCATTGGCCCCATTCTCTCCTATAAAATTGGGTTTCCTGTGTCTGTGTTGGGACATGGTTAGCTTCACATTGACAGCAAGGAGGGGCAATTCCCCAGAGGGATATTTGGGATAGTACTAAAAAGAGTAACGCTGGGTAGAAAAAAAGACTGCAGAGGACCTCTCTGCCCATCAAGCTCTGCTCCAAGGTTGGGATCTGACCTGCAGGATGGAGAATGGCTGATGGTGAGATTCATCACATGGCCCTGCTCAGCAGGCAGAACTTCACCGCAGCTCTCTGCTGGCTGTGGATCTAGCCCCTTAAAACCTGTTCTTCTTTGCTCCTCCTACCCCTCCCTCCTCCTCCTCCTCCCACCCTCCCTTCTCCTCTCCCACCACCCCTCCCTCCTCTTCCTCCTCTTCTTCTTTTTCTTTTTTCTGTCTTGTTGAACAGTTCAACTCTCCACCCACACCACAATTCCACTTCCAGATGTAATAAAATAACGCACATGGGACATGGGACCTGGCCTTGTCCAGTGGCTGCTATTACACATTGTATCTTTCAATGATGGCCACGCAATGTCCCCTTCCACAACATAACAATGTGACAAGTGACACTGCCCCAACTGGAGCTGGAATTGTGTCTTAAAACCTTATTAGGAGCGAGGCATAGTGGCGCACGCCTGTAATCCCAGCGACTCAGGAGGCTGAGGCAGGAGGATCGCGAGTTCAAAGCCAGCCTCAGCAACTTAGCCAGACCCTGAGCGACTCAGTGAGGCTCTGCCTCTATATAAAAAAATAAAATAAAATGGGCTGGGGATGTGGCTCAGTGGTTAAGCACCCCAGGATTCAATCCCCTGTACAAAAA
>NW_026000136.1:4660354-4674885 GCF_001458135.2 Marmota marmota marmota
TTGTAAAATCTGCAAAAAAAAAAAAAAAAAAAAAAAAACCTTATTAGGTAACACTGTGTGACTTCCAAAGCAAGGTCGTTCCTGTGATATTCACACATGGAATCTGGAGCCACGAGGAAGAGGTCACCTTGCTCCAGGAAGCCTGGGCCATGGAGGGTCATGTGCAGGTGTGGGGGTAGCAGGGTCCCATTGGATGTAGTAAGTCAGCAGGAAACAGGAGGAACCTTTGCAGAGACCGGTGAAGTGAGACACAGGTGCCCCAAGATGCCTGGCCACATGGAGTGGCCGAGCCAGGACTGAACTCAGTTCTGCGCATCCCAACCAGGCTGCGCTTGCTGAGCAGTGTTGATCAAATGACTCAGGAAGGGACCAGCAAGGACAGTGGGGCCACACGGTCTACACCTTGCTTCTGCCACCCACTTGCTGTGTGATCTGCACAGCTGCTGCCCCTCTCTGAGGTTTGATTCGCCTATTTATAAAGTAGGGTGCAGCCAGCCTCCTCCTCTGGGATCAAGTGAGACGGTGCTGTACCTGCATCGCTCCTACCAAGGGTGGCTGAGGCTCTTGTCTTCTGACACCAGCAAGTGTCCAGGTAGCAGAGGGCCCTGGAGGTCCCAGGTGACCCCTCTCCCTCCTGTCACCAGTTCAGGGGTGGGAGAGGAAAGGGATGGTATCCTAACCTGCATGGCATGGGCCATAATCAATCTTGTCCCCAAGTCACTGCCCAGACATTTCTCAATTAGGACAGGACAGAGGATAACTATGTCACTCTCTGTGGCTACTGTAACAAAGGACTACAAACCGGGCAGCTTTAAGCAATAGAAACTTTTTCTCTCACAGTTTAAAAGCTTGAAGTCCAAACTCAAGGTGTCAGCAGGGTGGGCTGCTTCTTGGGGCTCTGAGGGGCCAGCTGTTCCAGGCCTCTCTCCAGCCTCTAGGGATGCCACCATCCTGGGACTTACAGCTGCTCTGCTCCGTCTCCGCCTCCACCACCATAGGGTCCTCTTCCCTCTGTGTCACCTCTTCCCGTGTGTGTCTCTGTGTGTTTCTCTCTTTTTCCTTTTGGTCCTGGGGGTTGAACCCAGGTTGCTCTACCACTGAGCTACATCCCCAGTCCTTTTTATTTTTTATTTTGAGACAGCATCTCACCAAGTTGCTGAGGCTGGCTTTGAACTCGCCATCCTCTTGCCTCAACCTCCCAAGCCACTGGGATTACAGGTGTGCACCACATCCGGGGTCTGTGTCTCTTCTGACAAGGACACCAGCCAGCCACATAGGGTTAACAGGCGTGTTCGACCCTAGTGTGACCTCATCTAACTAGACACTTTGCGATGAGCCTCTTGCCGAATACGGTCACATTCTGGGTTTCTAAAAGTCAGGGCTTTATCTTTTTGAGGTCCCCCAACCCAACCCATGACACCCACCTCAGGCTCTGCCCCTCTGCCCTGACCCAGCATCAGGATGCAACAGGAAGCCCTTCCATAGAAAGATTGGGGTCTCACGACACAGAATGAAGACTGAGCCTTGTAGATAGGCATGATGTCAACCCCCGGGTGCTCTCAGAATCATCGCTCCCACCAGGTGAGCTGGCACACATCTGTGATCCCAGCAGCTTGGGAGGCTGAGCCATGAGGATTGTGAGTTCAGAGCCAGCCTCAGCAATTCAGTGAGACCCTGTCTCAAAATAAAAAGTAAGAAGGGCTGGGGGTTAGGGCTGGGGATGTGGCTCAAGCGGTAGCGCGCTCGCCTGGCATGCGTGCAGCCTGGGTTCGATCCTCAGCACCACATACAAACAAAGATGTTGTGTCCGCCGAGAACTAAAAAATAAATATTAAAATTCTCTCTCTCTCCTCTCTCTCCTCTCTCTCTCTCTCTCTCTCTCTCTTAAAAAAAAAAGAAGAAGAAGAAGGGCTGGGGGTGTGGCTCCATGGTTAAGCACCCCTGGATTCAGTCCCTGGTACCAAAAAAAAAAAAAAAAGAAAGAAAGAATATACCCTCCTTTGTCATCCTCTGGAGGCCTCCAATTAGAAGCCGCTGTGACTCCAGGCGTTCCCTTAGCCAGGGCCAGAGAAGGAGAAGTTGTGAGAAGTTAAGGCCACCGCACCCAAGCACCCTCCTCTAAAGACAGGCCAGAGTGGAGAAACAGTTCCGCTTCCTGGGCCCTGGGCCAGGGTTTCCAAGGGTCTAAGCCCAGCTCCTCACTGTGGCAAATGACTGTCAAATACCACATTCTGGCTGTGACTACTTCCCCTCCTCCCTCCTCCTTCCTCCCTAGGGTCACCCTCCCCCCTGGGAGGGGTGGGAACCTGCAGCCCCATCAGCTGGGCTGAGGTCCAAAGGACTCCCGCAGGACTTACCTGGCTTGCAGGTGGGATGCGGGGCCTGCAGGGGGGAGAGTCCTGCATGAGGTCAGGCAAAGAGACCCTCCTCTGTCCACAGCACAGGGGACAGTGGCCCCAGGAAGCTCCAAGTGGCTCGCAGACCTGCTCCTGGGGACCCAGGCCTGTCCAGTCCGCACAAGAAGAACCCTCCACCCCCAGGAGCCTAGCTCTGATGATTTGATTTGATTTTTTTCCAGTACTGGAAACTGAGACCCTGCCACCGAGCCACATCCCCAGCCCTTGCTGAGATGATTCCAGGTTCCTTTTTTCCCCTTTCACGGCTGGTTGGGTTGAGTGGTATTTATTCAAACTTTCGTTTTATTGGTGTTTTTGTTGAAAGTGCAGGAATTTTTTTTTTTTTTTTTTAGTTATCGGTGGATACAACATCTTTGTTTTGTATGTGGTGCTGAGGATCGAACCCGGGCCGCACGCATGCCAGGCGAGCGCGCTACCACTTGAGCCACATCCCCAGCCCAATGCAGGAATTATTCATGGCTGGTTTCGGTTCTCTGCTGGCAATGACCACATCTTCGTACCCAAAGTACAAATTACATGTCAGCTTAACTCACTGTCAGTTAGTGGCTGTGCCCAGCCCTTACACGATGGGAGAGAAGGAGAGTGGCCCGCCCTTGTCCCTTCCCCTAGGTAGCCTTGTCAGGTAACCTGTCATCTCTGGGCTCAGTCTTCTCACCTGGAGAATGGGCATTTCTGTGAGTGACATGCCGAAGCATCCACGGTCCCCTGGTGCAGTGGGGCCATGCCTGGGTGAGCCTGGGCACATGGGTGCCCTGTGTCAGCCTCCAAGGAAGGGGAACAGGAATGCTGAGCCAACAGAGGGGCCAGCTGAGCATGGCAGAGCCCAGCCCAGCCTAAAGTGCTTTGACACTTGTGGAAAGCAGGGCCTCATGCTGGGTGTGGAAGTAAGCATCTGTGGTCCCAGCAACGTGGGAGGGCAAAAAACAAAAAGCTCAGCCGGGCACCATGGCACACGCCTGTAATCCCAGTGGCTTGGGAGGCTGAGGCAGGAAGATGGCAAGTTCAAAGCCAGCCTCAGCAAAAGCAAGGCACTAAGCAACTCAGTGAGACCCTGTCTCTAAATAAAATACAAAATAGGGTTGGGGATGTGGCTCAGTGGTAGAGTGTCCCTGAGTTCAATCCCTAGTACCCAAAATAAATAAATATTTTTTAAAAAAAAATGTAAAGCTCTTTTATTTATTTATTTTTAATTTTATTTTGGGGATGTACTGGATTAAACTCATGGACACTCAACCATTGAACCACATCTTCAGCCGTATTTTGTATTTTATTTAGAGACAGGGTCTCACAGAGTTGCTTAGCGCCTGCGGTTGGCTTTGAACTCACAATCCTCCTGCCTCANAAAAAAAAAAAAAAAAAAAAAAAAAGACTTATCTGGGTGGGCACTCTGCCCTTGGCCAAGGCTGGCCCAACCCTGCTCCCCCAGGGTCCCACAGCTTCCTGGGCAGAGCCTGGTGACGAGCAGCTGCGCCAGCTTACTGCTTTAGTTGCCACCACATTTGGTCCTAAGTGAGAGGCTTCCAAAGACCCCTTGACACCTCCCCAGGAATGGAGATGTCCCCAGGAATGACACGCGCCTACCGTGTGAGCCCCCGACACCCCCACCAGCCACCCCTTCTACAGGCCCAGGGAGGGGAAGGCAGTAGCTCCAAGCACCTAGGAGGACAGACAGCCAGGCCTGGACTCGGATGTTGAGAGCCACAGTTTAGTCGGAATGACCCTGGCATTTTGCTGGAGGGAATGGTTGAAAGGTGACCCTGGAATAGGGCGGCTCTAGGATTAGGGCAATCCTGCTGCCTCGGGCACCCGCTACTTTGGAGTTCCTGTGGAGTTCTCGCGAGGTTCCGGGAGAATTGGCGCGCAGAGCCTGGTGGAGGGAGTGTGTTCCCGGGAAGTGTGTGTAGAGTGCCGGTGAGAGTTGGGGAATAAAGAGTTGCTGTTTGAACCTACAAGGCTTTGTGGCGGCTCGGTTATTTTGTGCCCAGACAGACTGCGGCACTCGGAGCCCGCAGCTCCCCAAGGCTCCACGGATAGGCGGCCTTGTGGGGGACAGGGCCCTGCCCACCTGGAGCCCAGTCCTCACCTCCAGGGGTCTCCACCCTCCCTCAGTGTCAATGGGACCCACAGGCCCGGTTTGCTGGGGACTACCCCGGTTTTCTCTCTGAACACCTTCTGTCCAGAAATCTCTCTGCCAGGCCCTGTTGGCCACCCTACTGCCCACAGCCAGGGGGTGGAGCAAGCTAAACGGTGTCCCCCCCCCAAAAAAAAAAAAAGACCCGTCCACCTGGCGACTCACGGTGGGAGCTTGCCTTCAATATTGGTCTTTCCAGGTGTCACCAGGGTAAGGATCATGGAAAGGCCTGGAGGAGGCTGACCCTAGATCCAAAGGCCAAGTCCTCGAAGGAGACAGAGAACAGCCAAGCACAGGGGTGATGACCAGGCCCAGAGGCCAGCTCGCTCACAGGCCAACCGGCCCTGCGGCCACCTCGGAAGAAAGTCCTGGAGAGGTTCCCTCAGCGCTTCCGGAAGGAGCCAGCTCTGCACACACCTTGACCTTCTGAACTAGAAGACCAGGCCCTGCTGTCATTGAAGCCACTTAGGCTGTGGTGATTTGTTTCCAAGCCCTGGCACACACAGGGGCGGGGACCAGGGGAAGGGGCTTCTACCCAAGGGCCGCAGGCAGGGGCCAGGGTCTGAGAGGCTGCTGTGCTGGATTCCCGCCTCCTCTGGAGCCTGCTCAGGGCTCCCCTAAGTTCCTATGGTTAGGACCCTTCTGTGAGGTGAGGATTCTGGTACTACTGCTGCCTAACAAGCCACCCGAATGGCAGCATGGACAGTCCACCATTTTATCCCGATGGCATGTTCTGAGGGTCATGTTCTGAGGCCCACAATTTGGGCTGAGCACCGTAGGAAGGGTTGTTCCTGCTGCCCAAGGTCTGCACCCCACTGGAAAAACTAGAGGGCTAGCCGGGCACTGTGGTGCACGCCTGTGATCCCAGCAGCTTAGGAGGCTGAGGTAGGAGGATGGCAAGTTCAAAGCCAGCCTCAGCAACTTAGTGAAGTCCTAAGCAACTCAGTGAGACCCTGTCTCTAAATAAAATACAAAAAGAGGGCTGGGGATGTGGCTCAGTGGTTGAGGGCCCCTGAGTTCAATCCCTGGTACCAAAAAAAAAAAAGAAAGACTGGCGGGCTTCCTGAGGGAGGCAACTTGAGCTCACTTGATGGCCTCGACAGGCTGGTTTGGGTTGTTCACAGGGAGGCTCTGGAGAGGACAAGGGGCTCAGGTCCCTGACTAGCTGAGGGGTACTCAGTGGCCGAGGGCTTGTCTTTGTCCTGGCCCTTGGCTGGGCAGACACTCAGAGTTCTGTGAAATGAATGGATGATAAATGAATGAGTGATGGTTGGAGAGAGGGCTGATTCATGACTTAGTAGCAATAATAACACTATACAAAGCTCTTATCATGTGCCAGGCATAGAAAGGAGAAGAGAAAACAAGATAATCCAGCAAACTCCTAAACTAAATTGCTGAGGCTGGCTTTGAACTCGCGATCCTCCTGCCTCAGCCTCCTGAGTCGCTGGGATTCCAGGCATGTGCCACCACACTGGGCTCTGACTCTCTCTTTGCTCCCAGGCTGCCATAAGGTGAGTCGCCATGTCTGCCATGTGCTCCTGCCATGATGTACTGTGCTGCCACAGGCCCAAACCAACAGGAAACCAAGAGAGCATGGACTGTGAACCAAAATAAACCTTTTCTCTTTATGAATGGATTATCTCGGGTATTTTGTCACAGCAATGGAAAGCTGACCAGCATGCTCCTCATTGTCTTTCTCTTCCCTGTGCCTCTTTGGTTTTCTTATCTACTAGCTGGTTTTACAATAATGTTTACCCCATAGCTGGTTTAAGGATTTAAAACACACTTACATATATGTAAAAGTGCACCAAGCTACACCTTGAAGATTCAGCATTCTACTCTGTATATGTTCTAGTTCAATTTTTAAAAATCAGTGGGGGAAGAAGGTTGGGCCTCCCAAGCCTCTGGGATTACAGGCATGTGCCACTGCACCTTGTCATTTTTACTTTTTTTGTTTTGAGACAGCCTCACTAAGTTGCTAAGGATGACCTTGAACTTATGATTCTCCTGCCTTGGTCTCCCAAGTCATTGTGATTACAGGTGTGCTCTGCTGTACCTGGCTTGTTTGTTTGTTTGTTTGTTTGTTTGTTTATTTATTTATTTTAAGCAGATAACACACTTGTTTTATTCAAGATGAACATTAAAATTCCTCCCCCCACCCTCCATCGAGACTCACCCTCAGCCAGGTGTGGTAGTGCACACCTGTAATCCCAGTGGCTGGGGAGGCTGAGGCAGGAGGATTGAGAGTTCAAAGCCAGCCTCAGCAAAAGTGAAGCGCTAAGCAACTCAGTGAGACCCTGTCTCTAAATAAAATACAAAATAGGGCTGGGGATGGGGCTCAGGAGTAGAGCGCCCCTGAGTTCAGTCCAACTTCCTGGCTGTGAAGTTACCAGTACAGGCAGTCAGGAGCCTGGGGAGATGTGCATGGACCTCTCTCACCTCCTGCCAGAAGCTTCCAATCCTGGAAGCCAGAGACAAGGACATCCAGGTGCTACCAACAGCAAGAACTGGGCTTCCCAGAGCCCAAGCAAGACCAAAGAGATACCAGTGGGGAACTGTCACTTTCTGCCTATAGCATGGGGCAGGTCTTTAACTTAACCACCCTGAGTCTGCTTTCCCATCTGTAAAAGGGGACTCTCGATGGCATTAGTAGGGACTTTCTTTTTGCCATTCTAGAGATGAACCCAGGGGCACTCTACAAATGAGGTACATCCCCAGCTACTTTAAAAAAATTTTTTTTTAGTTGCGGATGAACATTTATTTAATTTATTTATATGTGGTGCTGAGAATCAAACCCAGTGCCTCACACATGCTAGGCAAGTGCTTTACCACTGCGCTACAGCCCCAGTCCTCCCCAACTATTTTTTTTAAGAGAGAGAGAGAATTTTTTTTAATATTTATTTTTTAGTTTTCGGTGGACACAACATCTTTATTTTTTATTTTTTTTTAATTTTTATGTGGTGCTGAGGATGGAACCCAGCGCCCCGCGCATGCCAGGCGAGCGCATTACCACTTGAGCCACATCCCCAGCCCCAGCTATTTTTAATGTTTGAGACAAAGTTTCCCTAAGTTGCCAAGGCTGGCCTCAAACTTGAGATCCCCCTTTCTTAGCCTCCTATACTGGGATGACACGTGTTTGTTACTGGGCCCAGCCAGTAGGGACTCTCTTAAATACAGGCGACAGCCAAGCATCATGAAACGGCTCTTCAAAAGGGAATTCATCTGCTTATGTATCTGGAAGACTAAGGAGATTTCAGGCACAGTCTGATCCAGCTCCTTCAACATGTCATCCAAACCCAGCTTCTCTCCATCTTCTGCTGGTCTGTGGTTTGGGTTGGTTCTCAGCTTCCTAGGACTGGCAAGTTGGACCAGGCAGTTCCAGATTCATGTCTGTCTGGTTTCAGGAAGGGGAAAAGGAAGCCTCCGGCAATGAAATTAGGAGCACTGCTAACAGAAGGGAGTGGCCGCTGGGCCAGCGGGTACCCAGCTCTACCCAATAGGCACTGACACAGACACTTAGAAAGGCGCTTGTAACTTCTCCATTGTGAAGGGTTGTATGGTGTCCCCAAAAAACTTTCTGTCTAGCTGGAACCTCAGCTGGGCACCTGTGACTTTCTTTGCATAATACTTTGTGTGTGAGCGTGCATGTGGCGCTGGGGATGAATCGCAGGGCCTTGTACCTGCTAGACAATTGCTCTACCACTGAGCTCCATCCCCAGCCCTGAGAATGTGACCTTATTTGGAAACAGTCTTTGCAGATGTGATTGGCTAAGGATCTCAAGATGTGATCACCACGAGCTCAGGACAGGCCCTACATTCCATGACTGGTGTCCTTACGAGAGGAAAGGACACAGAGACTATGAGAAAGGTTGTGTGGCAAAGGAGGCAATAACAGAGTGACACAGTCACAGCCAAAGAGCACGGAGAGGGTGGGCTGCCACCACAGTCTTCCTCAGAGCCGTCTAAGGGACCAGCCCACCTTCTGGTCTCCTGAATCGAGAGACTGTGAATTCCTATAGCTGGAAGCCACCTAGGTGTGCAGGACTGGGACACTCATAGGCCCATCTCCCAGGAGGTCTGACCGCCCTCAGAGGACAGGGCTGGCATGACCTTGAGCCTTCCCTTCCTGCTTGGTAGACAGGGACTGGGCCTCTAGGAACTGCCTCCCGGGCTCCACCAGTGCTGGATGCAGAATCTGTTTTCCATAAACATTTTTTTTTTTTGAACTGAATTTTCTTTTTCTCACCCAAGAAAAGAGATGGCCAGAGTTTGCCCAGACGGGTGGGGAGCCGGGGAAGGGGGAGGTTCGGGTGGCTCATCCAGGGCTCTTCCTTCTTTTCTGGCACTTTCTGTCCTTTCTGATCTCCTTCTACTAAACCAGGAGGAAATGGAATCTGAAAATGGGTCCCTGTCCCCAGAGCGCTGGGGGCTCTGAGAGCAGAAGAGATGGTACCTGTGGCCAGGACTTGGTGCCCAGAGACTGGGTCCTCCCATTGTCCCCTCCCAGGCTCACTAAGGCCTGGCAAGGAAGGGGCCTTCCCTGGAGCTACCCCCAGGACAACCCTTCTGCAGAGCCCAGGAGGTTGGTGACACTGTGGTCCCTCCACTGTGCTCAGGGAGGGTGGGGGGCCCAGCACTCACCAGTGGCTGCTGATTTAGGGATGGCCAGGGGTCTCCAGCCACACCCGGCCCTTCCCTGTGGAACCGCTGTCTTTACTCTGTCCCCTGGGGGCAGCTCATTCATCTCAGCACCAGGCACAAAGGAAGCCCTTTCCCCAGAGCAGCCCACTCCATCCTGGCCCAGGCGACGCGTGCTCTGTGGGGCTGCCCCGTGCCCATGAGGCAGGCTCCACACACATAGCTTAAGAGGTGACCCCATTAAGATGAGGCCATCAGGGTGGACCCAGGTCCAGGAGGGGAGGAAACATCATAGGCAGAGCCTGCAGTAATGTACCCGCAAGCTAGGGGGCGCCCCACATTGCTGGAGCCCCGGGATGCTGAGAGAGGAGGGAAGGAGTCTCCCCCTACAGGTCCCCAAGGGAGCATGGCCCTACAGACAACCTGATTCCAGAGTTCTGGCCCCAAGAAATGTGAGAGTACATTTCTGCCATGTAAGCCACCTGCTGGGTGACACCTTGTTACAGCAGCCACAGAACACTCATACATCAATGAGGGACTAAAAGATATCTCACAAAACTAGCACCAGCCTCCAGGCCGTCGGCTCAGAGGTGCCCCTACCAGGACCCCCCCATGGGCCCAGGCTGAGGGTGGTTCCAGCTGAGGTCACATCTGGCTGACTCTTCCCTGACCCTGTCTGGCTTCCCTCACTGTGCTACAGGTTGTCCCCTCTGGCCCTCCCTCCAGAACCCCGCTGTGCACAAGAATCCTTGTCTGGGCTCTGACCCAACATAGTGGTTGTCAGCCATGTTGGTGGATGGGTGGTGGGTGGGTGGACCTGATGGGTGGTGGGTGGGTGGACCTGCACTTTCTGTCCCCTGGCCTGGTCTGCAAGCTACTTCCCCAGCCAGACAAACTCTGGGACCCCAGGAATCCTGTCTTCCTACCTCCTCCATGGCAGGGGACAGATAAGAGCTCCTTGGGTCTTTTCTGGGTCTTGCCCAGGACATGGCTTCCCCGTGGGCCTCCCTCCACACACTGTGGGCCTCAATTTGCTGAGTCCAGAGAGAAGGTGCCGCTTCCTCCCCAGGCCTGCAGGGGCCTCTCGCCAGCTGGGGGAAGGGTCATGCAGAGCTGCCGAGGCAGGGGTGGGTGCCTGTGCTTTCTAGTTTCTTATTTATTTATGTTTCTGTATTTTCCAGCATTTCTACTGGGGTAATGATTGCTGTCATACGGTGACTAGGAAAAGTGTAGTGAGTCTTGAGTACACGCTGTTCCTTCAAGGGGACAGCCCACAGGGTGTCAGGCAGAAAGCCACCGCAATGCTCTGTGTGGAACACAGGCCAGTGGGGCTTTGGGACAGAGCAGTACCTGCAGGAGCAGGGGCTGAGGAGGGGCATTCCAGATAGGAGGCTGGGTGGGGACACCCCGCGCCAATCCCCCATCACCTCTCCAAAGTTCTTCCTGTGGCTGGGGCAGGGACAGCCTCTGAGTTCCTGCACTTGGAATCCAGAGATGGGTCCTCAAGGTCAAGAGCCAGGACCTCTTCCCCCAGGCCAGACCCCAGACAGAGCCATAGAGGCCACCGGGTCTGATGCACCACCCTGGACCAATCAGATGCACCCACCCTGGACCGGGGCGGTGACTTGGGGGAAGTGGCCCTTGTCATCCCACTTCCTTCTGTGGCCTCTTTAATTTGCTTTTTGGAGAAAATGAGCTAATGGAGGCAGCAGGGCCTTCGTCTAGGAGAAGCTCAGGCCTCAGGGTTGGCAGCCTTCAGGGAGGAGGGAAGAGAGGCGGGAGGCGGAGGCGGAAGAGGAGGAAGAGCTGCGAGGAGGAGGAGGGAGGGGAGCCCTGTGGATTCCCCTAATTCCAGGGTGAGCTGGCTCCTGGCCCCGCCCAGCCCAGCTAAGGTTTTCCCATTATTAGTCACAGGGCCTTGGCCCTGGGGCTCATCTGGGGGAGGGGTCAAGAGGTTCCTGGGGTCCCAAGGTGCCTCGCTGAGCCCCCAGGCCAGGCACCCACCTGATGGTCAGAGAGGGATGCACAACAAGGGCCCAGAGTGGGGTGGGGTGACTTCCAGTTTTTTGTTTGTTTGTTTTTTTTTTTTTGGTGCTAGAGATTGAACCCAGGGACACATCACCACTGAGCCCCATCTCCAGCCCTTTATATTTTTTATTTTTGAGACAGGGTCTCAGTAAGTTGCTGAGGCTGGCTTTGAACTCTCAATCCTCCTGCCTCAGCCTCCAGAGCCGCAGGGATTACAGGCGTGTACCACGGAGACTGGCTGGCTTTCCAGTTTCTTCTTAGCCAGGACTGGTGGGGCCTCCCACCTCCCTTGGTCCCCGTGATGGTACAGGAGATTAACTTTCTAGATCGAGGCTCTGACCAAGGAGCCGTGAGAGGAGGTTCAGGGACCCTGGGTGAGAAATGCAATCTTGGCCTCTGCAGAGGGCTCAACTCACAGGCCTGCGCCCCGTGTTTGGCTTCCTGGATCAAGTGCCAGGTGACCAGAGATGCTTCCGAGCCCCGAGGGTAGACCAAAGAAGCCCTTTCTTCTGGGCCCTGCTCTGGGTGTGCCCTCCATTGCACAGATGGGGAGACTGAGGCTCTGGGGCAGTTCCTTGCTCAGAGCCCCACAGTGGTGGGCAGGGTTCTCCTGGCCTGGAGAGGGGACGCTCCCCAGGAGCTCTGCCCCAATCTGCGGGCCCTTGGCTGCCCTGGCTGTATGCCCAGCAGCAGGGCTGCTGTCCCCAAGTCCTAGCAGAGGTGGTCGAAGGGCCCCCCTGGCTCTGGGGAGGCTGCAGGCCCTCTGGGCACAGTGAGAGGAGTCCTAGGAGAGGGGCCCTGGGTGCCCCTGCCCATCCATGAATGTTCCTCCAGATTCTGCAGGCTCTGGTGACACCTGCTGGCCACACGTCCCATCACCATGGCAACTGCGCCTGGGCTTCCTAGATCCCCCAGCAAGGCTTGGGTGGGGTGGGGTCTCCCAGGTGGGATGGTGGAGGTTTGGAGCCACAGTGGCCCAGGTCTCCTCCGGAACACCCACCCTCCTCCCTCCTCCTGGCCCCACCCCTCCTGTGTCACCCCAGAACTGGGGTAGGGGGCCTCATCCAGCCCCCAGTGCCCTTCACAGGCCCCAGCTCCCCCCACCCCGTCCCTGCCTCGGTTATGGTGACCCCACCGCCCTCGGGCCTGCTGACCAAAGCCAGGGAGGGCCCCACGTCCTGCTCCTCGGTCTTCCCTTCTGAGCACCTCTTCAGCTACACCCTGACCCCCAGCCTCTGGCTCTCCCCTGGGCAGCTGTCCCCTGGACATGTCACACTGCCCGTGTGTGCGCCCCTCCCGGGAGGTCCAGGCCTCCATGGGGGTCTGCACATGCTCCTCCCACCCAGGACGTTCTTCCCAGCTTCCGCTGTCTTGCTGACCCCCACTCAGCAAAGCCTTCCAGAACATTCTGCGGTTGTGGCCTCCCAGAGCCCTGCTCTGCCTTTCTCCTGCTGCCGTCCCCTGGGGACTCTCTCACCCCTGCCTGTGCCGTCATGATTTGGGTCACCTTGTGTCCCTCTTGGCATTTCCTCTTCTGTAGGCCTCAGTGCTGACCCAGAGGAGACCCTCCCCCGCCCGCCCCTGCTCCCAGGGTCCCCAGGGAGACGCAGGGCCCACTCTGTCCCTGCCTGTGCCCAGCAGTGGCAAAAGCTGCCAAGTGACTGGGGGCTCAAGCCAGTCCTGGCACAGCTCAGGTGTCCTGCCCAGCACAGCCTGGTCCACTGTCCTCGTGGCTTTAAATTAAACCTGTGACAGGATGCGGGAGGGGGAGCAGAAGGGGTCTTCAGTGGCAGGGGGCTGGTTAGGGGCACTGGGTCACCTTCTCTGTTGATTTATTGGGAAGAGGCAGAGCTCAGGAGCCAGAGTCCTGTTCTGCCCAGTCCGCCCCACGGCGGCCTGTGGTCTTGGGCTGGCCGCAGCCTCTCAGGGCCTCACCCACCCCATCTGCCTGGACAGGCTGGGTTTGTGGCACTCTGACAAGTGGGTGATGCCCAGCCAGCCCATGGTGGCCCAGGGGTGTGACAAGCCCTTCCTCTGCCATCCACAAGCCCTGGGCACAGTTCAGTGCTAGTGGTGGCTGGTCCAGCGCCTGTCCCGGGCCCTCCTCCCAGCAGCCAAGTGTCAGCCCTGCACAGGTGCCTGGAATCCCCCAGCTAGAGCCCCAAACCTCAACTGGACATCAAAGAGATTGGACCCACAGAGGACAGAGGGGTGGAGCCTGCCCTCGACTCCCTGCGCTCAGTGTCCACCCGCCCCGCCCCACCAGAGGGGCCAGGGCACCAGGGGAGTTTGGTCAAGTCCAGACACAGTCAGGTAAGCAGTGGCCACACATCAGGCTGGGAGGGGCTCAGGGACAGGTCAGCCGCCGGCCAGGCTTGCCAGGCTGTGCCAGGCCGGGCTCTGCCCGGGGACAATAGTCCAGCTCCATGTGCTCGTATTTCTCTCTCTCTCTCTCCGTGTCTCTGTCTCTCCTTCTGTCTCTCTGTCTCTGCCCTCTGCAGGTCTCTGCCAAGAAGAGGGACCAGGGCCCGGGCCGCTGGGCTCTGCCCAGGCTGAGCTGCATCATCTGGCTGAGGCCAGGCTCCCCGCAGAGGCAGCCGAGGACTCGGGGCCTGGTGAGGCTCAGTGGCTCCCCTGCCTGGCCTCGGGATGCTGCTGCTGCTGTGCCTGCCCAGGGAGCCCCCGTGGCCACAGGCCCTGGCCAGTCCCTGACCAACACAAAGCCAGACCCGCAGCTGGGGTGCGTCACGGCCATTGAGGAAATGACCCTGTCCCTGTTTCAGGCCACAGAGCTCTGCCAGGCTCCACCCAGGCTGTGTGGGCAAGGTCAACGTTAGTTCCCTGGACTGTACAGTGATCAGGGGACAGCGAGGGACACAGGAGCCTTCCCTGTATCATCCTTGAGGGGTGGGACCCAGCCTCAGTCACACACCTGGAGCCTCCAGCCCTGGCCTCTCCACTCCATCACGCACAGACCGTCCAGCTTCCCTGCACTGGACACAGCAGGCCCAGCCCCTAGGGGCCATGTTCTGGATTCTCTTCTAGAACATCCTATCCCAGGAGAGGGGCCTGCACTGGCCCCACCGGCTGGGCAGTTCCTGCAGGGACACTGCAGAGAAGAACCACTCAAAGATTTTGACACATCTGAGAGAAAAGCTTGGTTTTGAGTATTGAGAACAAAGTCATCTTCCTCCCTCCCTCCCTCCCTCTCTTTCATACTGGGGATTGAACCCAGAGGCACTTTACCTCTGAGCCACATCCCCAGCACTTTTTATTTTTTATTTTGAGACCAGGTCTCACTAAGTTGCCTAGGGCCT
>NW_026000136.1:4675490-4679475 GCF_001458135.2 Marmota marmota marmota
TGAACTCAGGGGTGCTCAACCACTGAGCCACATCCCCAGCCCTATTTTGTATTTTATTTAGAGACAGGGTCTCCCTGAGTTGCTTTGCGCCTTGCTTTTGCTGAGGCTGGCTTTGAACTCCCTCGGTCCTCCTGCCTCAGCCTCCAGAGCCGCTGGGATTACAGATGTGCCCCACTACGCCCGGCTCCCAAATTTCTTTTTTTTTTTTCTTTTCTTTTTTTTTCTTTTTTAAGAAAGAGAGAGAGAGAGACAGAGAGAATTTTTAATTTTTTTTAGTTTTTGGTGGACACAACATCTTTGTTTGTATGTGGTGCTGAGGATCGAACCCGGGCCGCACGAATGCCAGGCGAGTGCGCTACCGCTTGAGCCACATCCCAGCCCCCAAATTTCTTAAAAAGATTCAAATCCTGGAGGTCGAGGTCGGAGAAAGAGGCTGCAGAAAAGACAGAGTTAGACCCTGGCATAGGGAGGGTCCCTGACAGAGGGTCCTGTCCTCTAGGTCCTTCCGATAAAATCCCACTTATGGGGAAGGGACAACAGAATCCTGGCTGGTCTGGGACTCTGACCACAACAGCACGTGCCCATCATTCTCTGGGGCCACCTCAAGAGCTCCCTGACCAGGGACTCAGGGGACAGTTTGACATGGCCAGGCGGGTTCCACCATGAGATCATGCTTGTGTCCCTGAGCGTGGCTTGGGGAATCTCCCCACTCTCCTTGTTTTGTGACAGCTCGCAGTGCCCGGTGGGGTGCAGAAGGAGGACCCGGTCCAGGTGGGGCCCTGCCCGAGGGCGTCGCTGGCATTGATAACGAGGCCTCGGCTCACACATGTGCCCCTGCATCCGTTGAAGTGTAAATGTCCCTGGATGAATGGATGGTGACAACTGGCACGCAGAGATGGACAGCCTCATGCTTCTGCATAAAAGATAAAGAACCGGGGGAAACGAGAAGGCCCAGGGGGAGATAACCCTATCTTGACATCCCTGGGCAGCACCGTGCACCCACATTTCCTCCCAGCTAGGTGACCGCAGAGGCCGGGAGATGCAGAAGGCTCTCCTGGGGGCCTGGCTCAGCGTCCTGTCAGGGCCAGTGGGGTGGCACTCTTCAGCCATCGGCCAGTAGGGTTGATCGCACAGTCCTGGGTCACCTCCTGGGCTCCAGGCCTGCCCTGCTCAGCTCTAATCGCAGGTGGATCGGGTGGGGCGGGGGGACAGGGATCTTCTTAAGCCAGGCACCAGCTCAGGGGGGTTAGTGCTGCTAATCCGCAGATCCACTTAGCCGCCGCTCGGGGCTCCTCGCGCCCCAGCACCCACTCACCTCCCCCTTCCCCAACGGTCCCCCCTCCTGTGGGACTGACAGCCACAACTTGAAGAGCACCTACTGCATGCTGAGCTCCTACCTCCAACTGACGCCCACTGCCTGCTTCCTGCTTCCTGGCCTATCTGGAGTCTCCTTCCAAGAGCCCACGATGGTGCTGCTGCGTCCCACTTCACAGAGGGGCAAACTGAGGTCTGAGGGAAAAGACATCTTGAGCAGGGCCTCGCAGCCCACGTCTCATTTATGTGCCCCAATCTGGGCGTCCAGTGCTTTAAAAATAATTTTTTTTTTTTTTTTGGTACCTGGGGTTGAACCCAGGGGTGCTTAATCACTGAGCCATATCCCAGCACCTTTTTTTTTGGATTTTATTTATAGACAGGGTCTTGCTGAGGTTGCTTAGGGCCTTGCTTAGTTGCTGAGGCTGGCTTTGAATCTAGGATCCTCTTGCCTCAGCCTCCTGAGCCGCTGGGATTACAGGCGTGAGCCACTGCGCCTGGCCATTTTTTTTTTTCTGGGTTCAATCCTCAGCACCATATAAAAACAAGTAAATAAAATAAAGGTATTGGGTCCACTACAACTAAAAAAATAAATAAATATTAAGTAGAAGTGTTACTATAATTTTCTTTCCTCACTTCAGTAATGATCTTGTGTGTATACACCTCCAGAACCACTGGGCCAGGACTGGCATGGTATCTGTCTTCCCATCTAGACTGTGATTTGTGATTTCTTTTTCTTTTCCTTTTTTTTTTTTCAATACTAGGGACTGAACCCAGGGGTGCTCTACCACTGAACTATATCCTTAACCCTTTTTATCTTTTGTTTTGAGATAGTGTCTTATTAAATTGCTAAGGCTGTCCTTGAACATAGGCTCCTCCTGCCTTAATCCACTGAGTAGCTGGGATTATAGGCATGGCCCTATAATTTATTTGCCTGGTACCATCCTAAATTGAGTTCTTAAAAATACTACTGAACTGCTGGATCAGTCCTGACCTGAAGTCTACTTACTGTTGTTGCATTTTTTTCCTATTACACTAAATTCCCTTTATTATTAAGCTGTTTTGAGTTCATTTTTGTTGATTGGTTGGTTTTTGTTTTGGGTACCAAGGATTGAACCCAGGAGCCCTTTACCACCGAGCCACATCCCCAGCCCATTTTTTAAATATTTTATTTAGAGACAGGGTCTCATTAAGTTGCCTAGGGCCTCTCTAAGTTGCTGAGGCTGGCTTTGAACTCGCCATCCTCCTGCCTCAGACTCTCGAGCTGCTGGGATGACAGGCAGGCTCCGCCGTGCCCGGCCTTGAGCTAGGTTTTCTATTTTTGCTACCAAACATATCCTGACACAGGAGGCAGAGTGGGTTCCTGCAGACTCAGTGGAGCAGGGAGGCCACCTCAGAAGCCAGACAGAGCAGTTTCCAGATGGCACTCAGCCAGGGAATGACCTCCCAGTGTCAGCAAGGATCAAGCCATTGTTTTCCAAAGTGACAGAAGGTCTAGGAAAGGCAGCTTTGGATGGCATCCCCTGGGTGGGGAGGGGTCAGTGGGGGGAGGTGGCTGTCCCCAGGTCAGGGTCCAGGCCTCCTGGCTGGCTAGGTCTCAGGCCACGTCCTGGAGGGGTGCCCGGCCTGCGGGGGAGAAGGGCCTCTCCCGCCTGCTCCCTGAGCGCGCTGCCCGCTCTGGCCACAGAGCCGCCTGGAAAATTGCCCACACGTTAAAAGAGATTTCTTTCCAACAGACGACGCTGCTCCAGCAGATTGGAGCCTTATCTTCCTCTTCCAGAGCGAGCGACGTTCATTCCACTTCCTAAAATTACACACATGCACACACACACACATGCACACATACACCCCTAAACCACAAACTGAAAAACAGGTGGCCGGTTCAGGATTTGGCTGGAGTTTGTCTGGAAGCTGATAAGCAGCAGCCAGTTGCCTGGTAACCGGCAGGGAGAAGTGCACACTGCTTCCGGGGCGCCCCTGTTGCTCCCCCAAGCGCTGACCACTGGGGATTTTTCTTTTCTCTGTGTGTGTGTGTGTGTGTGTGTGTGTGTGTGGGCGCGCTTGTGCGTTGGGGATTGAACTCAGGGGTGCTTTACCACTGAGCTGCACCCCTGCCCCTTTTTATTTTCTGATTTTTGAGACAGAGTCTTGTTAATTTGCTGAAGCTGACCTCAACCTTGTGATCCTCCTGCCTCAGCCTCCTGAGTTGCTGGGATTATAGGCACGCATCATGGCACCCAGCTATAAGGGACATACAGGACTGGTTGGAGGTCCATCTCATGTCCCCGTGAGCCTTGGGGACCCAGCCTTATGTAGTAATCACTGTCTGGACATAATCACCAAGGGGAAGAGAGGCCTGGATGGTCTCATAGCAGCAATGTAGTGTCCGTCCAGTAGGTGATACGGGTCGTGTCCACTCCCAGCATGAGCTCACCTGGAACTGACCACCTGGCCCAGCCCATCCACCCACTGTGGCCTCCACAGCTCTTCACTTCTTCATGAAGTCCCCAGGGCACCAGCCTGTGACCTGGTGCCAGAGTGAGCCCTGGACAGGGGCAGGGGGGAGAGTCAGGGTGTCCACCTGTTCACACCCAGAAGCCATGCCGTGGCTCCCAGGCACGCAGGGGAGGTCGCTCACACACACACACACACACACACACACACACACACACAC
>NW_026000136.1:4680151-4705865 GCF_001458135.2 Marmota marmota marmota
TTCCTGGGGCCACGTGGCAAAAGCACCCGACATAGACAAGTGAGCCAGTAAATTGGTGGCTGTGCGTTAAAAAAAAAAAAAAAAATCTCCTGGGAGGGGCATCTGTTTGTACTTCCCAACAGGCTATTTGGACAAAGCGTTCGATGCCAGATGACCCATTAGTGCCCCATTAGTGTCCCCGGGAACCAGGAATTTGAGGTCCCCCGCGCAGAGCCCGCCCCGCCCCGCCCCGACACTGCGGCTGCGCGGACGGCGTCTTGGCTCCTTCTCGGTTGGAAGCGGCGCTGTCCTGAGATAATCGCGCTTCTGGGAAGCGGGGCTGGGAGTCCGGGTTGTTCACAGAAATGTTTTCCGTCCACTCTGAGCGGCGATGACGCCATCAACTGCTGGATTCCGCCAGGGTTCTCCGCCCACCCTCCCCTGGCCTCGGGCTGCAGCGGGTGTGGCCCTGGCAGGGAGGGGACAGCAGGACCCCGTGGGGGCGGGGCTCCAGGAGGGGCCTCGGATGGAGGAGCCACAGCTGCAGGCTGGCCAGCGCCCAGCTCAGTGGCCCCGTGGCCGGTCACAAGGGCAGTAGCTCGTTTTATTGAGCACTTACTGTATGCTGGTGGGTCCCTCCTTTGCCCATCTTAACAGAGGGAATCACAAGCCCTCGCATGCCCAGGGCCCAGGGTCAGGTCGCCCAGCCAGAGGCCAGATGTCACCGACTCTGAAGACAGGACTCCTGGCAGGCTGGGAGATAACCCACCTCTGCTCTCCCATGTTCATCCTGGAGGAGATGGAATCCGGCCAGTGTGAGGCTCGGGAGGGTGAAGGCCTCTGCTTGGGTTCTGTGGGAGTCGGGTGCCCCAGTCTCCCTGAATCCACCAACTGAGTTTGACAGACTGTTTTCAGCACCTCAGGCCCTTGGTTGCAGGAAGCATTTGCTCACTTAGACATGACCCAGGCTCCCAGATTGTGATGACTGATATTTACTATAATCGGAGGCAAGAAATGGCTAGAAACCCAGGCCCAGGCACACAGGGCGCTGTTGACATGTGGCCTCTGGAGAACTTCTGAGAGTCAAAAAGGCAAACAATGTCCTATAATCCCAGCGGCTCAGGAGGTTGAAGCAGGAGGATCGGGAGTTCAAAGCCAGCCTCAGTAATGGGGAGGCACTAAGCAACTCAGTGAGACCTGTCCCTAAATAAAATACAAAATAGAGCTGGGGATGTGGCTCAGTGGTCGGATGCCCCTGAGTCAATCCCTGGTACCAAAAAAGAAAAAAGAAAAAAAAAAAAAAGGGCAAACAACATCTCAATGGCAGAGAGAAAATAGTTTTGACCTTTGGGACCCTCCCCCCACAGCCCCTGCAGCAGGAAGAACCACAGCTTTTTTTTTTTTTTTTTTGGTACCAGGGATTAAACCCAGCATGCTTACCCACTGAGCCACATCCCCAGCCCTTTTTTTTGTATTTTATTTAGAGATAGTGCCTCACTGAGTTGCTTAGGGCCTCACTGAGCTGCTGAGGCTGGCTTTGAACTCTCAATTTTCCTGTTTTAGCCTCCCAAGTGCTGGAATTACAGGCCTGCACCACCGCGCCTAAGGAGAACTTCAGCTTTAAAGCAGTCATCCTCAGAACTGATTCCTTAAGGTACGTAGGGAACATGTTGAACCACTGAGCCACATCCTCGGCCTTTTTATTTTTTTATTTTAAAAATAGATTCTCACTAGGTGGCTTACAGTCTCTAAGGTGTTGAGGCTGGTTTAGAACCTTCTATCCTCCTGCCTCAGCCTCCTGAGCCACTTGGATTAGACATGGGCCAGTGCTCTCTGCAGAAAACATACATTTGTTTATACAAAAATTCATGCCTGGGGCTGGGGCTTAGCAGTAGTGCATTTGCCTGGCATGTGTGAGGCACTGGGTTCAATTCTTAGCACCACATACAAATAAATTAAAAAAAAAAAAAAAAGATCTACCAACAATTAAAAAAAAATTAATTCCTTTGCCTCCCTTAAATGAAGAATGCTTACAAATCGCTGGGTATGCTGGTGCATGCCTATAATCCCAGCGGCTCAGGAGGCTGAGACAAGAGGATCCGAGTTCAAAGCCAGCCTCAGCAATGGCGAGGCACTAAGCAACTCAGTGAGACCCTGTCTCTAATAAAATACAAAAAAATAGAGATGGGGATGTGGCTCGGTGATTGAGTGCCCCTGAGTTCAATCCCTGGTACCAAAAAAAAAAAAAAGAATGCTTACAAATCAAGAAGAAAATCCCAATGACCCTTAAAATATTCATATTAAAGAATGCTTGCTCTGGCCCATAAAAGAAATGTTCAGGAAAATTACACTGTGATACTATTTGTCGCCCACCAAATTTGTAAAATCAAATTTAGAAAAACCCTCTATTTCTATTGGCAAGAAAATGGGGGGAATACATGTTCTTATGTTGTTAATGGGAATGTAAATTGGTTCAGTAGTCCCCTTGGAAGACCATTTGGGCAGTAGCTATCAAAATCACAAACTTGTGTACCCTCTGACCCAGCAATTCTACTTCTGGGAATTTATTTTACAGATCCTTGCACATGTGCAAGATGAAATATATACAAGTTATTAATTTGCCATGTTTTATATAATTGCAAACCTGAAAATAATCAAAATGCTCAACCACAGGGGATGGGCTAAATAAATTATCATCCATCTATCCAGAGGAATATTAGGACTATAAAATCTGACTGAAGAGGAGATGTGAGCAGCAGGGACAGAGTAAGAACCTTTGAAAATTCACTCCTCTATAAAAGCAACCGAAGAACTGCGAAGATTGATCAAAATCAGCTTTTTCAGAACTCTGGAAATTAACCAGAGGATTGCATCAAGCCAAACATCTATTGAACAAAAACAGTTGAGAGCCAGGCACGGTGATGCACGGCTGTAATCCCAGCAGCTCGGGAGGCTGAGGCAGGAGAATCCCAAGTTCAAAGCCAGCCTCAGCAAAAGCGAGGCACTAAGCAACTCAGTGAGACCCTGTCTCTAAGTAAGTTACAAATAGGGCTGGGGATGTTGCTCAGTGATTAAGCACCCCTGGATTCAATCTCTGGTACCAAAGAAAGAAAATAAAATCAGTGGAGTTTTGGTTAAGTACCCTGAGATTGGTGGAGATGTAATTTGCCCTCTCCAATCCCTGGCTCTCTGGCTCAGTTCTGATTCCCAGGAAAGACAGCACTAGGGTTCTTTTGAAGCCTTATTGGCCTGTCTGGTGGGTCCCTGAAAGACCTCATTCAAAATTTTTGTCTCTATTTGAACTAACTCAGAACTCTCCGGTGCTAAAGCCTCTCCCAAGTGCATTTATCAAAAACTGTTACAGGCCGGGTGTGGTGGAGCAAGCCTGTGATCCCAGCAACTCAGGAGGCTGAGGCAGGAGGATCACAAGTTCAAGGCCAGCCTTAGCAACTTAGTGAGAGCCTGTCCCAAAATAAAAAAATAAAAAGGACGGGGGATGTGGCTGAATGGTAAAGGTGAAGTGCCTCTGGATTCAATCCCCAGTACCAAAACAAACAAACAAAAAAACACAGTAACAGGCAGGTGTTTTAATGTTGCAACTGCCAGAGGTCATGAATAGACTAAAACCCCAAAATAGACTAACTAAAATAATAGATAAATAAACGATAAATACATAGACAATAAATAATAGACTAAAAATGAAAACTTTTTCCAAAAAGAAAAAAATTGAGAAACAAGATGTCCAAAGAGACCTTGCAAAAGTCCACCATAGCCCTAGAAATCCAGAAGGCCACATGCAAGCCCAAGGCTGTGCCCAGGCTCACCAAAAACCAAGAAGGCTCTGAGCTGCTACACCCAGCTTACTTTCTACACAGTGGCCTTTCATGCACAAAGTCTTTTGGATGTTTTTTTTTAAGGCAAGTTCTCTGACACCAAGCCACACCCCCAGGACTCCTTTTCTGTCATTTTATTTTCAAACTATTTGTATCTCTGAGCTGAATTGACAGCATCAGGGGACAGGTCAACAAAACCCAGGCGGAGAGGCCTCTAAGACCTACTCATAAAAGGAAAGGGTGGACAGGGAATTCTGGATAAGACTTCAGTTGTGTGTGATGGTGCACATGAGTATTCCCAGGGACTCGGGAGGCTGAGGCAGGAGGATCACAAGTTCGAGGCCAGCCTCAGTGATTTAGCAAGGCCCTAAGCAACTTAATGAGACCCTGGCTCTAAATAAAAATACAAAAAGGGCTGGGGATGTGGCTCTGTGATAAAGCACTCGCGGGGTTCAATCTCTGGTATGAAAAAATAAAAAATAAAATATTGACAGGCACTCTGTCTGCTGGTGGAAATGTGGGTGTTTCTGGTATCACTTTGAACTTCTCGAATTTCCAGAAAGAACATAATAGAAAAGTTCACCTTTACTGGACTGGTTGTGGTGTGAAAAATCCATCCAGTTCCTTTGTGTAGGTGTGCAAGTGTGTGTGAATGTTGAGTGTGAGCATGGGTGTGGGATTACATGTATGAGGCTGAGTGTGAGCGGTGGGGGTTGTGAATGTACCTCTGATGTGTATTTGAACCCATCCGACTGGGTGAAGAAGAACGTGTGTGTGTGTGTGTGTGTGTGTGTACGTTACGTGAGGGGGGGTGTGGGTGAAGATAGATGTGTAAGCAGGTGTGTCTGCACGTGTGGGTGGGTGTGAATGGGAGGAGGGTGTGAGTGTGAGTGTGACTGGAGGGGTGCATGCTTTGCGGGCAGGCCTGGCCTCCACTCCAGGTCCTACCCAAAGAGGGACCCGGCCAGGCCTGGACCGAAGTAGTGAACACTACCTCCCTGAGCAGGCCGCAGCCTCTCTTGGGATCCACTGGCTCAGCTGATCAGGGGCTGGCGGCCAGAGTGGGGGACACCCGTCACCCTCCAGGGGGTCTGTGGCTGAGCCACAGCTGCTGACAGCCCCGTGTGGTGAACTGCATGCCCCCCGCGTGCCTGGGCCATCTCTGCCCAGCATCTCACACACCAGCCCATGTCATCTGCCCCCCTAGAGGCCAGCCTCGGGCCTCTGCACTCCTGGACCCTTCACCCCCATCTCTGCAAGACACCTGCTCCCTCCCACACCAGACAGAGGGAGCCTGAGCTTTGCGGGAGCAGGAAAGCCACCAGCCCTGGGAACCATGCGGTTCTGAGCTGCACAGAGGAAACCATAGGGAGGAGTGGGGACAGCGAATCCCTTGCCAGGACTGCCTGAGTGTCACCAGGTGCCACAAGTCAGACAAGCATAAGACGTAACAGCAGAGGGAGGCCCAGAGGAGGGGACCCCGTGCTCCTTCCACAGAAGCCCCCGCCTCGAACTCAATCCAGACGACAGCCCTTCCCCAGCGTCCTCACGCTCCCCACCCCTGGGTGGCATGTCCACCTACTGAGCCTGGAAACACGACACGGGGTGGGGTGGTCACAGTGCCTGTGTAGGGATGCCACTACACCCTTTCAGCCTCAGCCGTGGGAACTCTGTCCCCTCAGGGAGGCTGGAGATGGAGGGGCTGGGAAGGGCCCACTGGGCTTCAAGGTGACCCGTCCACACTCGTGCCACTGTGTCCTTTGCCAACACCATAGAGCAAGACCTCTCTCTCCCGTTCATTCTGGGGGGTGCAGCTTGGGCTTCACTCAGGCCTGGCTCTGACCCTCGGCCTCTGGGAAAGGAGGTGACACTCAGGTCCAGGGACTACTCTAGGACTGCAGGAGACCTGACTGGACCCTGGCCCTGAGCTTTGGGCAGGGTGCTGACCCCTAAGGCCTCCCCATGTCACCTGCTAAACAAAGGGCCGTAGCAGCCCACCAGGACTCTGGCTCTGAGGTCAGGCCGCGTCCTGCCTCAGTCTCTTGTGTCACTGGGATTATAGGTGTATGCCACTGTACCCAGCAGGTCCCCAACTGTTGAATCTCTACTGGTGGGACCTCTAGAGAGTGTGGAAGTGGCAATCCATGGTGCCAACGCTGCCCAAGGACCAGCTCCAAGAAGAAGCTGGAAGCATCTCAGAATGGCTCTCTTGCTGTGAACTGGGGGCCACTTTGTCAAGGCAACAGGCAGCACATTTCGCGGCTCTCAGCCTGGGCTCCGGTGCCAGCCACCCTTCCCAGGGATCAATTCCCCAGTCCCAGTCTCCCTGGAGTTTCCTCCCAGGCCGAAGTGAGCTGTGCGGAGCGTGGTGAGCTTGGAGAACTATCTTGGATGGGACTGGGAAGAACAGCGGCCTCTGACCCTGCGCCACCATTTCAACTGAGGGCAGCACTTCCTTTGAGGACAAGCCAGGAGAAGGTATGCGTTGACATCCCTGCAGTCACTCTGTTATGGGCCAGCCCTGGGGCCTTCCGCTTCCTCCCTGTGCTGGCCAGAGCCTCTCCTAAGGGCCCAGGTCTGGTGAAGGTGCTTTGCTTCAGACTGATGCTGCAAATCTGCCCTCTCCAGGGGACCCACAGTGAAGGAGCCTCTTACATGAGGCCCTGGAGCATGAGATTCAGAAACAGAAAGTAGAAGGGCTGGGGGTGGCTGGAGGCAGAATGTCTGCTCAGGAAGCCTGAAGCTCCCAGTTCAATCCTAGCCCTGTCACAAGGTGGAGTGGAACGGGGGTGCCAGGGGCTGGGGTAACAGGTCAAGTGGAGCTGGTGCTAAACGGGGCCAGGGCTGCAGTTTCGGGGAAATTGAGAAAGTTCGGGAAGCGAGTGGTGGTGAACACACAGTAATGCAAATGTGCTTAATACCTCTGAAGTCACTGAATGGTGACTTTGTTTTTTAAATATACATAATAAAACAAGTGAATAAACATGCTTAACCTGGGGGCAGCTGACCTGGCCCTGCCTTTCAGCTCTCCTGCCAGTGGAGCCTTTGTGCAGTGTGGATCCTGCGCAGTGCGGTATCCGGTGCCCGTCCTGCTGGCACAGCATGGCCTCCCCACCTTCTCAGCATCCCTGGCCTGCCAGGGCCAAGTCATCACCTCCAGATGCCCCCACCTTTGGGCTGTGGGTCTCTGGTCTCTGTCCATGCATCTGTTTGGGGACCCTGGCCCCCAAGCATATCCACCTTCCACCATAGAAGTGAACAGACCCCCGGGCCCAGGGAGGGAAGGTCTGAGGTGAAAGCTCACCTTCCCACTGGAAGGACCACACGGCTGCCTGGCTGTGTAAATCAAGTCCACTTTATTTGAAATTTTCCACATGCCACAAATGTACATGAAAATACCCATTCAGAATGTAGTTTGTTAGAACACCAAATTTAGAAGTGGGTGTCACTGTAAGAGGCCACACATGGGCAGTTCCACCAGCTGGGCAGGGAGGGGAGTTGGTCATCAGAAGGCAGGAGTGGTGGTTTAGCACCTGGCCACAAGACGCTAGGAGACCCCTGGGCCAGGGACAGGCCTCAGCCCCTCCCCCCGCCAAAATCCACCCTGAGTTCAGCTGGTTCCAGGCAAAGCACGCAGGCAGGTCCTGGTACTGGTCACAGGTGGCAGCGCAGAGGCTGGGGAGATGCCACTGTGGGACGCATGCCACCCACGCACAGCACACACATGCGCACATGCACAGCACGCTCCTGCTTGCCTCGGACGTCCCTGCTCACACGCGCTCGTTCCTGCTCACACAGGCCGTGGCCACAGCACAGTGGCCAGGGCTCTGTTCACATGCCACCCTGGGCTTCGCAGCAGCAGCAGCTTCTGTGGCTCTGTGGCAGATGCAGCCAGTCAGCACCCGGCCTGTGGCAGTGGCTCTCAAGCAGAGTGACTGTGGCAATGTCGTTCAGCCTGCGTGGGACTGACGCCAGGCGGAAGCTTCTGTGGAATACTTGTTCATTGTGCCCCCAAATGCAAATGACACCAGTACAAAGAGCCCCTGGTGTTGTGGCTGGGCCTCCGAGAAGGGCAGGCAGCAAGGCCTGCCACACGCAGGGGGCACGGTGCGCCTCAGCTCTGGGCTTCACTGCCCTGCTCACCCCAGGTCTGTCTCCTTTCCCCCACAGGAGCATGGGAGTTTTAGATCCTGAGAGGGGCAGATCACAATGAAGGGGAGCACAAGCCGGGGTGAGGGCTGCCCCCATCCTCCCTAAGGGAGCACCACCACACAGGTCCCAGCTGGGGACATGCTCCTGGACCCCCAGAGGCTCAGCCTTAACTCCCACAGCTCCACTGCCCAACAGACTGACCCGGGCCAGCCCTGCACCATCCAGCGAGTGGGCCTCAGCATTGGGTGCTGGTGCAGGGAGCAGGCGAGGGAGCTGCAGCCCTCAGCACAAGCCCAGCTCACTTTCAGCCTGAGGAGCTCAGCTGGACTGGCCGCAATCCCGAGCCCGAGCTTCCCAGCCCAGGTCCTTGCAGGGTCTCTGCAGGGCACTATTGGGGGGGAGAGGGGGTGACCACATCCCTGTGGTAAGAAGGACTGAAGTGCTCCTATCTCTGGACAAGATCACTTGCTATAAAAATAAGGAAAGCCACCCCGGGGCAGGAAGGGGATCTGGGGGCAGAAATGCCTTCCCTTCAGAAGCCCAGGGCCAGCACGCTGCCATGCCGAGCAGGCTGCAGGGCCTCAGGACACACGGCCTGCCAGAGGGCAGGAGACCAGGGTGGCTGGTTTGGGCTGAGGCGGAGGTGGCAGCCACAGATCATGGGATTTCTCTTCTTAATAACAAAGAAATAAATGCACTGACCTCCTCCCTCCTGCCCACCTCCCCAGTCAAACTCACGTGCACATACATGCACACGGTGGACGCAGACTCGTGTGCAGATGCGTACAGACGGGCACCAATGAACACATGGGCACGTGTGCAGGTGCAGACACACGCACAGGCTCACAGGCAATGCTCCTTGGCAGGCAGCATACGGTCCACCACTGAATAGCCCAGTCCTGCCAACTGGGGACATTAGGGTGGGTCCTCTTCCCAGTGTAAAACGCTACCAAATATTGATCGCAATTAATATCGGTGCCAAAACAGCACTTAGAGAGAGTAAGCCCATTGCTGACATCTGTGACCCTGTCTCGGGGCAGGAGTGAAAATTCTCACTCTAAGTCAAAGGACTGTTGCAGGGACACTACACTACACGGTCTACTGCCTGGGCGCTGCTTTCTGAGGCCGCTTGTACCCCCAGCGGCTCCTGACAGCCCCCGCCCCACCCAGCCCTTTTTATGAGAATGAATTAATGCTGCTGGGTACGTGGCTTGCTGCCAAGGAGAGGCCACCCGGGCAACATCCCCAACACAGCTTCAGCCTTTTAGAAAAACTCCTAGTGGAAAGACAGTCTCTGCTGAGCTGCAGAGCAAAGAAGGGCTCAGGCCAGGGCAGTCAGAGCCCAAAGTCACAGGGCCTCTGAGGTTCCAGGACCTTCCAGGTCACCTGCCTCTCTCCTGGGCCTGTCAGGCTATGACCAGCCACACTCTCACTTTGAGGACAAGCCACCAGTCCCAGGGGCCCACAGCATGTAACCTGAACACCCTCACTAGTGGCCTTCAGGTGCCAGTTTAAAGTTCTAAAGAAATGTCCAGTAACGGGGTAGGGTGGGATTTGTCACCACCCTTCCGACCCTTGTCTACAGCTGTGTGAGACCCTGGCCCTGCCCCCAGGTCCCCAGGCAGCCTGTCCTATGGCCTGCAATGCCAGGAGGGGACAGGCTGGGTTTGCAGCTCTCAGAGGCTAGGTCAGGATTCCCAGGGTGAAGGCTCCAGGTCTAGCCAGCAGGCAAAGGTCCCTTGGCTGACTGTAGCCTGGGACAGGATAGGGGGGACCTGTGCTCTAGAGAGGGGTGAGGATTCCCTCACACAAGAAAAACGGTGCAGAGGAAGAGGGCCTTTGACATAGACCCACCTGTGCACACAAAAGTGAGCTGCCGGGGCAGGGCAGGGACAGACAGGAGGAAGAGCAGGGGAGAGGCCGGACTCACACCTTGTGGAGACCAGGATCAATGCAAGTGCCAGGCTGGGCCCCAGCCACATGGGAGGGCCCCAGGATCCCTGGGCTGGGCAGAGCTTCTGAGCAGCTGGCCCAGAGGGCCCAGGCAAGGCCGGCCCCCACCCAGGGACTAGTTTACCTGCTTCTGCATCAGCAGGGAGCGTGCAGGACACCACTGCACTGTGCAGGAACCTGCTGCAACAGAAACCCAGAGGAAAAGAGCAGGCGGGTGTGGGTGGAAGCTCCGCAATGAGGGGGCCTGGTGGCTCTGCAGCCCTAGCCCAGGGGATCGGGAAGCAGCCACTGCACAGACCCCCGCAGCCAGAATGGAAGCATCAGGTGACGCCAGGGCTGCAGGGGACCAATCCTGGATGCGGCTGGGGTGGGAGTCCAGGAAGACAGGACTCAACCAGGGCCCCTCCGAAACCCCCGGCCATGGGACATGGTGCCAGGAGTCCTAGGAGCAAACGCAGCGGCCAGCCAGTCAAGTGTGAGGCCCCAGACACCGGAGGGACCTTCTTCATTTCTGGAACAGTTTTGTAGGATTTGTTTCTAAAACTAAATAAGGTCACCTGCAGCAGAGGGATCTGACTACTACTCCAACCTTAAGCATCCGATCTGGGGTTTATTCTAACAAAGCCAAGGGCATGTGCTTCCTCCGAGGTACACAGCACTTCAGGGGAGCTAAAGTTTCTAGAGCCAGTGCCACGAATCGTGGCCCCTGGGGACACAGCTCAGCTCCCAAGGCCTAGCCCAGGAGAGCCCCACCCAGCAGCCCTGCCCTGGGGTCCCCTCTGGGTACAGGCATCACCTAGGGAAACACCTCTCAGACATAGCTGGGCATCTTTTTTTTTTTTTTCGTGGTGTTGGCGATGGAACCCGGGGCCTCAGCACACGCTTCGCAAGAGCTTTACCACTGAGCCACCCCAGCCTTAATGTCTTCATGGTAGAAAGCACCCCAATTCTGCAGCCACCAAACTTGTGGACATCCCGCCACCTCAAGGAGATGCCACCTTACCCCCGATAGATGGGCAGTCACCTGTCCATGGGGCCCGATGGCTGAGGACACTAACACAGGAGCAAGGACACTCCTATGGCTGAAGTACAGCATGGGCAGGGCCAGCAGCCCACCCAGCACCCCGGCATGCAGGCAGGCCTGGAGAGTGGACGATCTAGCAAGGCAGGCCCCGGGAAGGGATGCAACTGGCCAGGCCCCAGGCCAGCACGGCTCAACCACTGCCCTCGCTGATGGCTGCCTGTCCCCTTCCATCATCCAGAACACAAACCCTCAACGTAAACCATACTATGCAAGAGGAAAGCAAGAGGAAACACGGGGAGCCAGGGGGTTGCCGCGGGGTGGCCTGAGAGACATTTTCTTCCTCTGAAAAACCACGGGGTCCCAGTGTCCACAGGCTCCTTGGAGGCCTGCAGGGGGCAGCAGGGCGTCTTTGTGGTAACTGAGACCAAGGGAAGCTGACTGGTGCTGGCTGGGCTTCTCACCACCACAGGTTTGGGGGCTCCTCAGCCACTCGGCTTTTAAACAAGGTGATCTCGTCCAGGTGTACCATGGGCACATCTCGGATGACATCTGTCAGGCCCTCGTGGAGCAGAGGGAAGATGACGACGTTCAACGCGGGTCTCTCAGCCTGAAAACTGAACCAGAGGCAAACCATTAGAAGGGGCAGGTGGGAGATTAGGGGCCCGGTGCGGGGGAGAGGGGGTGCTGCCGGCACCTGCCCTCCGCACACAAGCTCCGTGTAGCTCCCTGAGACTCTGGCCCCTGGTGTCACCCTGACATAGCTGATAAAGACACTAGCTGTGAGGGCCCTTTGGGGGCAGCCAGATCTGGGAAGGGGAAGGAGCATGCAAGCCAGCCAGAGGGAGGGGCCCGGAGCTGCACACTCTCTGGGTGTTGAAGAGAACCTCCTGAGATCAGAGGCCCAGGGAGGCCCTTCCTGCTCTGCAGAGCCAGTGAGGACTCATTGCTCGGACAAAGAAGGGACAGATGGCCGAATCCACACAGCCTTGGGGCACCCTCAAGGGAGGATGATCTGAGGTCAGTGAGGCAACAACAGGCTCTGAGACAAGTGAAGCCAGGGCCACCATTCCAGAACCACAGGAGGTACGGCAGACCACAGCAGCTCTGCTCCCTGCCCACTGTGTGGGGAGACTCATATGTGAGGTTCAGAGTATCCACTGTGTGCCAAGCACCATGCTGAGTCTGACAGATAAGACCCTCTCCACGGTGGACTCTCAGCTGGCCAGAGGCAGAGTGGGGCCCTAGCCAGCTGGAGCAAGGCCAGGCCCAGGTCCTCCCTGCCCCACCCCTCCCTCCCTCCCTCCCCCACGAAGGCAACACAAAGCAACCCCAGTGTGGACACGGCTCTCAAGCTAGAAGAAGGAACACTGCAGGGTCCACAGAGTGAGATGACCCTGCAGGTCAGGGCACAAGGAACCCATGCAATAGAGAGCCTTGGCGTTTGCCAAAACTTAGTCGAGGCCCCTGCAGCCCCAGCGCCTTCCTTCCTAGAGGCAGGAGCTCCGTGGCCTCTGCACACGGCCCCACCTGAGGCAGCACAGTGTTGACTTCTGTAAATTCCTGCCAGAAAGATACTCGTAAACCCCCTGTTTTGGCACCAGGGGACACCTCCCGGTTCTATGCAGCATTCTTCTTGGGCAGCAGCGTCCATGATCCAACCTTGCAGATGACACTGCAGTTGTCCCTGCTGCAAACCCACCATGCAACTTATCCCATTTGAAACAAAATCTCCCCAACCCAATAATTTTTTAATGTTTTTTTTTTTTTTAATTGTCAATGGACCTTTTATTTATTTATATGCAGAGCTAAGACTCGAACCCAATGCCTCACACATGCTACACAAGCACTACACCACTGAGCCACGACCTCAACCCTCCCCAACCTTTGACCTGCATTTAAAGGCACCTGCCTTCCAACCCCCTGAGTCACTGGGGTGCTGAACAAGCTGCTGTGGGGGGAGGGCACAGGATTGGTTCCTCACAGGTAAGGAATGGAGCCCTCCAGGAATCCCGGCCACAGCTGAGCTGGGCAGGTCCCAGCCTTCCCCACATGCAGTGAGGTGCGGGCAGACACAGTGTGACAAGCTTCAATCACACCTCTCTCTGCCCTTTATTATACCTGTCAAGGATGCATCATGGTGAAGAAAAACTTCTGCCTAAGGCCACTAAAAATATGCCAGGGAGCCACACACAGTGACACAGGTCTGTAATCCTGGCTGTTCAGGAGGCTGAGGCAGGAGGAATGCGAGAAAGATACTCGTAAACCCCCCCATTTTGGCACCAGGGGATGCCTGGGCAACTTAGCAAGACCTTGTCTCAAAATTAAAAGGGCTGGAGGTGCAGCTCAGTGGCAGAGTGTCCCTGGGTTCAGGCCATTTAAATGGAGCACTCAGCCACCCTCCAAAATGCCTTCCCTGCACACTCCATGATTGCTGAGAGATGCAGGGTTTGTCTTAAGCTCACTATTTAGTTTAGAAAGAAAACATCACCAGCAACACGTGAAGGTGTGGGCTAGTGGCACACAGCTCAGGCTGTGTCTCCCAGGGACACAGAAGCTGGCGCCTGTGTCTCCTCATCCACTCAGTCTTGTGGCTTATGTGACACATCAAAGTACAAACCACTTGCGGCTGCTTCGTGGCTTTGCCGTCCTTTAGGATCCCATTCAAGCCACACACCACGCCTGCAGTGGGGTCCCCACGGTCTCCGAAATTAACACCCAGGCATTCACCAGGGCCTGGAGGCTGCCTTTCCTAGTAGCTAGTGCTCTAGTTGGCAGGGCTACCACATCTATTTAGCCAAAGCCCTAGCTGGACACAGTCTGGGGACTTTTTTAAATATTTATTTTTTAGTCATAGTTAGACACAATACCCTTAATTAATTAATTTATTTTTATATACGTGGTGCTGAGGATCGAACTCAGGTCCTTGCATATGCTAGGGGAGTGCTCTACCACCAAGCCACTACCCCAACCATCTGAGGACTTATTAAAATTTGTTCTTTTCAGATATACATGGCAGTAGAGTATATTTTGACATATTATACACACACATAGTATCCTAATTCTATACACACACAACTTATCCAAATTAGGATCCCATTTCCTTTTCTTTTTGGGACCAGGGATTAAACCCATGGGCACTTAACCAATGAGCCATATCCCCAGCCCTTTTATTTCTTTTTTAATTAATTATTTTAGTTGTAGATGGATACAATACTTTCACTTATTTATTTATTTTTATATGGTGCTGAAGATCGAACCCAGTGCCTTACGTGTTCTGGGCAAGTGCTCTGCCACTGAACCCCAGTCTCAGCCCCTCCCCAGCCCTTTTTATGTTTTATTTTGAGACAGGGTCTCACTAAGTTGCTGAGGCTGGCTTTGAACTCATGATCCTCCTGCTTTAGCCTCCTGAGTCACTGGGATGGCAGGCATGCGCCACTGTGCCCAGCAGAGTCCCGTTCTTGTGTTGTATGGGATGCGGAGTTCCACGGGTCGTGTATTCATATACAAACACAGGACAGGGACTTGGTTTTTACTCTTACCAATAAACACCACTCAATACAGTATAATTTCTTCTGTATTTTGAGGTGTTTTCTCAGAATAAATCCCAGAAATGGGGTTACTGGGGTCTAAAGAGCATGAAGATTTTTACAACCAAAAGACAACCCACAAGGGACTCAGATGGCACTGCTGGGCCATAGTGAGAGGCCAGTCCACAGCTCCCGCCTGGGCCCAGAGAAGGCCATTCAGGAATGAACACGCAGGGACGCAAGGCCAGCAACACACACACCACACCTGTCGGCACCCCTTCAGACAGAGCTCAGACAGGAACGTTGGGCCCTCAGTGCACCCCCAGGATCCTGTCAGGAACACCTTCAATCAGCCCATACCCTGGTTTCTGCCCAACGGTCCCTCCGGTGACAAAATGACCAGCTGGAGTTTTTCTGTCCATGCAAAGAAAAAAGCGAGGGAGAGACATGGGGAAACACCGTGTGGGTCCCCGCTGTCCTGCCACATGAGATACAACGACCTGTCCTGGATACTAAGGGAGAAATGGCAGGCTGCACACCAACAGTCACAAATGCATGGTGCCTGGAGCAGGAAAGCAGGTACTGTGCACGAGAGCCCATGGCCAGGAAGCTGCGGGAAAGAGCGTGAGGCTGGAACTGCTGGACTCGGGGCGTCCACAGCAAATGTCCCCAGGGTGGGGCCTCCCGAGGGCCGTGGGCTGGTGAGGAAGATTCAGGGACCCCCCCCAACTCCCACCTGGACCTTCTCACCCAGGCCCCAACCCAGACAGGCCACTGAGAGGCAGTGTCCCTCCAGACACTTCACACACCGAGAGCACAGAGCCTGCGCCTACCCCACCCACGCCTGGAGCTTCCCAGACCACCCCCAGAGTTACTCCTTCATGACACCCCAGGAAAGGAGGGACACAGTGCAGGGGAGGGAGGATAGTTGAAGGAAGCCCCCTGCACTCTTCCAAGGTGCACCTTCTGGTGACACTCGGTGCTGCTGCAGCCAGGTCACCATTGACCTGGCTTCTACCCAACCCAGCCCACCGTCCCTTACCTGGAAAATGGGGCTCCAGTGACAAGGGAAGAATTCCCAGGCCACCCTCTGTGGCCCCACACTCAGACTGCAGAAGACTGACTCCTTGGTGGCTGAGGAAGAATACCAGATATGGCCACACTGGCCCGGGGGCCCCATGGGAGGTCCCTGGTGAACATCTTCCCTTGAATCAGCAGCAACCAGGGGCCGCGGTCAGGCCTAGCATTACTCTGTGGCCTCTACATGCTGCCTTTGCTGCAGGGGGGTCTGGGTACCCGGCCACCCTTAGAGGCCTGCCAGCCCTGGCCTCCTGAGGATGCTCCAGGGAGCCAGAGCTCAGTAGCATCCTGCTCTGCATCTAAGCTCCCTGGCTGAGCCTGCGGCCCAGCACCCCGTGGGCCCAGCACCCCGCTGGCCTTGTCCTTCCCCAGGGCACGTGCAATCAGCCTTCCAGGCAGCTCACAGGAGAGCTGAAGTTGAAAAACTGCGCTAATTCCACTTTTAAAACCCACTTTCAATTCTAAAGCCCTCAGTATTTGCCACATAATCCACTCCCTCCCCCCCATAAACTCACGTCTCAACACAGCTGCAGACTAGACCTAGACCGAGTCCTCTGCGTTCCCCCCAGAGTCAGAGCAGGCGGCCCTTGAGTACAGCCTCCAGGGCTGCCCCGAGCCAGGCCTTGCTGGGAAGGCAGGGAACATGGCCTTCAGTGACGTTAGCGCCTCCGGCCTCAGTGGCAAAGGCCAGGCTGAGGACACACTCCAGGGCCACTTGGGGGAAGGAATTTTTACCTGGGCCTCAGAGACAGAGTGATATGAATGTTAGATCAGAGTCACACCAGCCTGTGGGCCCTGCCTCCTCCTGTTGGCAGAACGGGATTCCTGAGCATCCTGGAGGAAGGAGGCTGCAGGATCACATGGGCCTCCAGGGCTATCGAACCCATGGCCATCAGGGACGAGTGGGTGAGGACCCCGTGATAGCACAGGCATCTGGACACCTGTGAGGGCCTAGCCCATGTGCTCCTGGGAGCAGCTTCAGAGCCAGCATGTCCTCATTGTGACTGCATCAGCTATGGGGCTGAAGTTCCAAGGCCTATAACACACTCCGGGCTCAATCTCTCCTGCAGGATCTGGAGACAAGAAGCAGAATATCTCAGACGCTCACGATGACTCTCCAAGACCCCAGGCCCCCACTTGAAGGCCAACCAGCTGCCCCAGTACCCACACTGCCCTGCCCAGAAACACATGGGAGTCACCATGAATAGACCCAAAGGAGAGTTTGCAGAGGAAAACCAGACCAAAGCCTGGCAGGGAGAAGGCCATCACATGACAACTGGTGGCCTCACTCATGTCATGGTTCACCCAGGATGAGCACAGAGCTGCCAGTGATTCTCTACCACCAGAAGGTCCCAGAACACCTGGCTGTCACTGTTTCCCTGACCAGAGTCACACCAGTCCTCTAACGGGGGACTTGCTCAGGATCCTCAGGCCAGCGTTAAAGGTCCAGACTATGCCCTGGCATGTGAGCTTTGGGGTGCAAGTCCACCAGACCTCAGTGGCCCATGCAGACCAGCACCCCAAAGTGTCACCACTCTCTATCAGGAATCAAGAAACCCAGGGGTGATGACACAGGGACCTCCCCACCCTAGAGCCAGGAGGCCCGACAGTAAACAGTCACAAGTGAGAGTCCACGGAAGCTTCCCTTTGTGGGCCCCATGCAGCACAGTGTCTGGGAAGTGGGGGGCAGAGTCAGGGCAGCTCCAGCAAGGGGCCACCTCCTGCCACACCGCAGGCCAGGCCAGCAGGCCAGGTGGCTGGGCACTGACCTGGCCAGGCCAGAGGAACCAAGTCTCCAGGACAGACACGGAACAGAAGAGACGAAGGCTGGCACGGCCACCAGGCAGGTGTCACTGAGGCCAGAAGAGAGGTGGAGGCAAACACCCCATGGGGTCTGGGGTGGTTCTAGGGTGGGAGCAGGAGGGGGCGGGCAGGAAAGCCTCGTGTGCCTCGACCCCCCAGGAGGACGTGAAACCTTCCGTGGCCACCAGAGTCCTGTTGACAAAGACGTGCACAAACCCACCTCCAGACACACTGCTGGGGCCCCTGAGAAAGCCCAAGAGCGGGGAACAGGCAGAAAAAACCCGCCACAGCAACCCCAAACCGTGGGCCACGTGGTGGGGAAAACAAGACAACCCGCGGGAGTTGCCTCCTGAGAGGGTAGGGTGGGACCCTAATCCAGAAACCAGCAGGCCCTTGCTGGCGTTTGGCATCAAACCGCAAACAGCGCAACCAGAACCACAGCAGCACCTCAGCCAAGCCGTGTGAGGAGGGAAGCCAGAGATGGCGAGGGGACAGGCAGGATGGCGCCACCCTGGCAAGAGGCAATTTTGCCAGTGACAAGCTGTAGGGACGCCGGCTCTGCTGTGGAGTCATGGATAAAGGCAAGAACACACCACTAGGTAAAGGGACAGGGAAATGGCAGAGTAGCTGGTGCGAGAAGCTTCTCTTGGTCAGCAATTCTGAGCTCTTGAGGCAGAAAAGGGTGAGAAAAAGAAAAGCATCAGAAAAAGTAATAAGCTCTGCTTCCTCCTTTACGCAGGGTCCCCCAGCAGGAGTGGGTCTGGGGCAGGCACCGGGACAGCAGGGTGCAGTTGTCAAGAGCCACAGCGCCACCTACTGGGACCCCACGGAGAAATACCTGGCTCAGCTGTAGCTTCTGCGCCTTTGGTGCCAGAGGGAGGAAGCCGAGCCACAGGGGCGGGCAGACAGGTCGGAGAGGGCCTGACCCTGGTGCCCGGCAGCGGGGGCACGGAGCCCATTTGGAAAGGCTGGCGCACACCCTGTGGTGCAGCTGGGACCGCTGTGGGGCCGCCCTGCAGGTAGTGGGGCCACAGCAGAGGCGTCCACAGGTCTCTCCCACTGTCTTCGGGGCACCAGCATAGCAGGCAGGAGGGCAGACCTGGGCCTGGACCAGCACACTTGGCCCTGCGGGACCCCTCCTTGTGGGTGTGAAAGCTGTCCTTCGAGGTGACCACTGGCTGCACCGTGTCTCACCTCTCAGAGCCTGTTTCCCCGTCTGTTCGCCAGAGCTGAGGCATTCACCTCTCAGCTCTCCATGAGGTTTAAGGACAGAGGTGAAGCCGTGACTGGCCCAGAGCCCTAACATGGCCCCAGCCTCCAGGAGGGGAAGGATAGGTGCTTGGATCTCATCCAAGTGGCGCACCTGGGATCACACTGGGATGTGGCAGCGGGAGGGGCCTTCACCCTCTGCATCAGCAGCGAGTATTCCATGGGTTTGTGGCACCATGCCAGGTGCAGGACAGGGACACGGAACACAGGGGCTGACAGGCCCTGCTCAGTTTCACCCAAATGTCCCCTCGGCCAGGGTCGACCTTGTATCTGGGCTCAGACACTGAGCACCAAGCAGCAGGAATCACGGCCCTTCCAGCTGTCAGCCCCTGTAAGACCAGCACCCCAGGCACCCAGGAGCCACCACCAGGCCTGTGCTTGGTAGTGCACAAGGGCGCCTGCTAAGAGCCAAGTATATGATGCATGGCATTTTTGGTCGAAAGGTGACGCCAGCTAGCCATTGAGATGATATGATTATGTTAAGATTTGCATTCATATGGATATTGGACTCCTGCTGTTCACCTAGGCCGGCTACGGGACTCCTGGAGAGTTCCCATTGGTTGGGGAAGTACAGTAGGAGGGAGTTCCGGGGAAGGAGCTCTCTGCGGGTCCGAGAGGAGGCCGCGTGGGTGGAAGAAAAAATTCTTCCCCAGCGGTACCGGACATTGGCGGCAGTTTCAAAAAATAAACTTTGTTCCTGCTTGAGTGGCTCCTGATTTTGTGCCCAGCCAGACTGCGGCAGGCGCCTTGGGAAGGAAGTGCCTCGAAAAACAGCTGGGCAAAGGGGCGAAGACCTTGACACATGGCGGGAGGTGCTGTGCTCTCTGAAAGAGCGCCACAGGAGATGGGGCCCTGAGGGAGGCCAGGAGGGGAGGGCAGGCCCAGGCAGCAGGACGGCGCGAACAGAGAGAGGCGGCAGCCTGGGTCCGGGCTGGCACCCGCTCCGGCTCCAGTCCACTGCAAGGAGGAAGCCGGGGAGCGGAAGGACAAGGCAGCCTCTTTGCGAGGGAGCAGGGGAAGTTCGGACCCTGGTGCTGTCCCTGACACAAGCACGGCTCCACAGTGCTTGGTGATCGTGGATACTCCCTGCGCTTTGTGGAAACTCCCACGCACACACGGCCAAGAAAGACAGCAACTCCCAGAGCAGGCTCCTATCTCCACAGGAAAGCCACCCCTCAGGACTGACAGTGTCCACATAGCCTGGTCTGAGGGCACACTCATGGGCAACAGGACGGAGCCAGGAGGCTGGTCCAAGCCCCTTCAGCAGAACACACCCGACAGGGAGGTGTCAGCCTGGGGCTGTGGTGGCAGCTCCCTCCCAGCTACACCCAGTACGCGGAAATCGGCTGCAAGCTGATGAGGGGCAGAGGCACCCTGTTCTCCCACGCTGAGGGCAGGGCTGGCTGCACCTGGTACCCAGAACGCAGCCTCTGCCTCTTGGCACACTAGGCAGAGCAGGAGAGCACCCAGCAGGCAGCAGTGCCACCTGCTTACCCTGTTCTCAGCCACCACAAACCCTTGGCCCACTTGGAGAAGCATGGTAGAGCCTGGGCCCTCTCTTGGACCCTCCCAAAAAGGCACCTCAGACATCTGCTCCAACACCGACCCAAGAAGCCCAGGTGTGGAGCGCGATGGATGGGGCTGAGCCGTAACATTCTGGCCAATGCCTCGCTCCCAGGTTCCACAGCTGGAGAATCAAGGTCTAAAGCAAAAGAAGGTCATACAGAACTCATAGAATGGATTCAAAAGGACATCAAAAGTAGTGCCAGACCGCCAGGCATGGTAGCGCACATCTGTAATCCCAGTGGATTGGAAGGCTGAGGCAGGAGGATTGCTAGTTAGAGGTCAGCCTCAGCAAATGAATGAGGCCCTCAGCAACTTAGCAAGACCTGTCTAAAAATTTTTAAAAATTGGGGCTGGCATTGTGGCTTAGTGGTAGAGCACTTGCCTAGCATGCGTGAGGCACTGGGTTCGATCCCCAGCACCACATAAGAATCAAAACAAATAAAATAAACGTATTATGTCCATCTACAACTAAAAAAATTAAAAAAAAATTTTTTTTTTAAGTTGGGGCTGAGGTCATGGCTCAGTGGTAGACTGCTCGTCTGGCACGTGTGAGGCACTGGGTTCAATCCTCAGAACCACATAAAAATAAATAAAATGAAGGCATTGTGTCCAATGAGGATCGAACCCAGGGCCTCGCGTGCCTTGCACATGCTAGGCAAATGCTCTACCACTGAGCCACAACCCCAGCCCCTACAACTTAAAATTTTATTTATTTATTTATTTGTTTGTTTGATTTAAAAGAACTGGGAATGTAACGCAGTGGTAAAGTTCCCCTGGAAGTAAATCCCAGTAAAACAAAACAACAACAACAAAAAACACAAACACAGTGCCAGGAGCCCAGCACAGTGTGCCAGGAGTCTGAGCAACATGGGAGGCTGAGGTGGGAGGATCACCTAAGCCAGGACCGGAGGCCGGCCTGGGCAACACAGTAAGAACCCCACCTCAGAAACAAAACCAAAAAGTCATGGGTTAAGGATGTGGTTCAAGGGTGAGCACTCATCCAGCATGTGTAGGACCCTGGTCCATCTTCAGCACCGCAAAACAAGAAAGACCAACATGAAGTCCAGCCAGCAGGGCTGCCAGGCCCCACGACCCAAGGCCTCCTGGCTGATGCTCTTCTTTTCATCTTGTCTTTTCGCAGCACTGGGGACAAGCTCAGGCCTCACTCCACAGAGCGCACCCAGCCTTAATGGCTCTTCTTTTTGGGAGCAGCTGGGGTCTCCTTCATGTCTCTCTCCACAGAACAGGAGGGAAGGGAGGCCACACCTTTTGGTCACATTCAAATCTCTTTCAGGAGCTCTGCCCGATGCACTGGCCGGCGGCGTCCCTCAGGTGGTCTCTCCAAAGGCTCCACTCCCCTGAATAACCTGCTCGCCTAAGTCCTGCTCCACGGCACAGTACCAGATGAGGCTTTGCAGGGACCACAGTGAGTGACACAGCCCCACCAGAGAGGGCCGGACAACAGCCAGGCAGGAGAGGAAGATGCCAGCTGCGGGGACCAAGACCCTCGATAGCTCCCGGAGGCCCTGCTCCCAGGCTGAACAACACAGCGTGGGGAATGTGCAAGTCCTGTTCAGGAGACTCTGAATCAGCTCATAGGAGTGGCAGGGTGGTGGCTGCCGGGAGCCGGGGAGGAGCACGCGGGGTTCTTACTTCACGTGTATGAGTTTTTGCTTGGGAAGATGGGAAAGGTCTAAGGATGGATGGCAGTAATGGGTACAAAACAATGTAAAAGGGTTTTTGTTTGCTTGTCTGTTTTGCAGGGCTGGGGATGGGACCCTGGGGTTCACACAGGTAGCATTCTACCACGGAGCCCCAGCCCCAGCTCCAGCTCCTCAGGCAATTATTTTGACATTTAGATTCCACTGCTTCTCCAGCTACGAGTTGGAATTTCCAAAACTCTAAGTTTCTGCACTTGACATTCACAGTCCTCAAACAGTGCACCTTGGACCTTGAGGACTCGCGCAGGCACAAGCAGCAGAGGGTCCTGGAGCCTGGAGCAGATGGCTGATTGGGGGCCCTGTGGACCCTGCCTCATTCAATTGCTTTCCTATGAATCACAGGCAAACAGTGCCTGCTTCCTGCTTCAGGGACGTGACCCAAGGCGCCCTGGTTCCTCTCATCAAAAGCAAGCAGGGTGGGGTTTGCAGGGAGTTTCCTAACCTTCTCAACTCCTACAGTCAAGTGTGAGCCGCAGCCTCTGGTGAGACACCCAGAAAGCTGCTCAAAGCCTATTTAGTTGCATTTTGTATCCAAACCAGCAGCCTTGACACCTGCCTAAGGACAAGGCCAACTGGAAGATTCGCGTAAAAGGGGGTCACCACTGCAGGACAGCAACCTGAAGCAATGGCGACAGAGCAGGCAGGAAGCACCAGGAGGAGACAGGGACCCCTAGGACACCTGACGGGAGCACCCACACTGCTGCCGCAAGCCAAGCATGGCTACCCTGGACTTGCTCCCTTCTTCTTACTCAAAGAAACCCGCCAGAAATGTCCCTGAGAGATCTTCAGGGACAATCACAAACAAGGAGACATGAACAGTCAAAAAACACATCCAACGATGCTCAGTGGGAACCAATGCAGGCAATGGGAGGACACACTCCCCCAGGACACTGGGCACACCTGAAAACTTGACGACACAGCAGGGTGGGACACAGAGGTGTGGACAGAGTTCCACAGTCAGCTGGAGGGGGAGGGTGGAGGCTAGGAGAATTGCTTTGGAGACCAATCTGGTAAATTTTCAAAAATACCTGCAGTGCACAGGTGTACACAGGAAACCCACATAAAGATATTCGTGGGGGCCGAGGAAGACTAGAAACAACAGAACGCCCATCAACAGCAGAAACCTCAGAGCCGGGCAAAGTAGCACACCTGTCACATCCCAGCCCTCGTGAGGCCTTGGCAGGAGGACCACTTGAGCCCAGGAGTTTGAGGACAGTCTGGGCAACATTGTGTGACCAAGTCTCAAGAAGAGTGGTTAAGATAATAAACGTTAGGGCTGGGAATTCAGCCCAGCAGCAGAACACCTGCTTAGCATGTGCAAGACCCCGGTTCAATCCTGAACACCACAAATTAATAAAGATATTAAAAAAGAAAGAAAAAGATAATAAATGTTGGGGCAGGGATGTAGCTCAGTGGTAGAGCATTGGGGGGGAAATTGCACACAGGGAAGAAGGGGACAGGAGAAAAGACTCATCTGTGCAAGAGAAACAGAAAGGACGGAGACTTGGTGTCCTGGCGAGGGGCAGCAGGAGGAGGGTGGAGCCCCACTGGGCCACGCACATTTCAAGCAGCACTGACGGGCTAGAAGATACGGTGAGGGTCCCAGGCCCAAACAGCTACACACATTCAACGATGATGTGCAGTTGACACCAAACAGAATGGTGAACAGAAACAAAGGCACCTACTGCAAGTAGAGATGGCTCTGAAGCAGGCACCAAAGAACACCACCAAGTACCTAGAGAACAGCTTCTGACTGGACACGGGACGACTGGTGACAAAATGCTACACAAATATGTTTGCAGTTCACGAATATGTTCTCCACAGGTACGTGGTTAGCAATTCTGAACCTACTTCACACACACACCGGGACTGAACACATCGGTAAACGTGCTGTGGGTGACAAGAGCCAGGCCTTTCTGCTGCTGGAGAGAAGTTATGTGAGCCGGGAAGCGGAAGGGTGGTGCTGAGCTTGGACTCTGGGCTAGAATCAGAAAGGTCAGTGTGCACGGCTCATCTTCACGGACATGAGAGTGCACGGTGTGCAATGAACACAGCGAGCAAGGAGAAGTTGGACAACACAGTAACGTGATGCACATTTTCTATTTACCCATTGATATAACAAAACGGCAACACCACTGCTCAGATGAAAGTGCCTGTGGGCTGGGAAACAGAGCTCAGTGGTCGAGCGCACACGGCCCTGGGTTCCACACATGAGGCCTGGGTTCAATCCGTAGTACCACCAATAAATAAATAAATAAGATAAAATAAGGGCTGGGGCTGTAGCTCAGCAGCAGAGCGCCTGCTTAGCACATGAAAGGCACTGGGCTCCATCCTTAGCACCACATAAAAATAAAACAAATATAATGAAGGCATGTTGTCACCTAAACAACAACAAAAAAAAGTTAAAAAAAAAAAAGAAAAAGAGAGAGATAAAATAAACTGCTTATGGAAGGTCGCAGTGCAGCTCAGTGGTGTGTCTGCTTGGAATGATCAAGGCCCTGGATTCCATCGCCAGTACCAAAAAGAAAGAAAGGAAGAAAGAAAGAAACGGGTGCGTACACAAGTAGCTGTGCCCACTCAGCCCTCCGGGCAGGGCACCGCAGTGGTGACGAATCTGCTGCCAGGGCCTGGCTTCTACACATACCGTCCAGGAAGAGGAACCCAAGCCTTAGAAAAATGGCCAGGCAGGTTGAGGCAGGGAAGCACACAGGAGCGGGAACATCCGAGCTGCCGGAGAGCCAGGAAGTGCTCCAAAAGAGGAAGGGTCAGATGAAGAGGGCGCAGACCCACGGAAAGAATACCCCCAGGGGCTGGGGATGCAGCTCAACTGGGAGATGTGGGAGATGCCTGCCTGGCATGCATAAAGCCCTGGGCTCAATCCACCAAACAAGAGAGCACCCCCAGGACAATTAGACAATGCCACACACGGTGACAGCGGTGGGCTCCAACCCAGTGACTAAATAAGAATCACTGAGTCGGGCTGAGGCTGTAGCTCGGTGGCAGAGCGCCTGCCCAGCACGTGAGACCCGAGGCTCGATCCTGAGCACCACATAAAAAAATAAATAAAATAAAGGTATGCTGTCCATCTACAGCTACAAAAAAAAAAAAAAAGAATCACTGAGTGGACACTGGTATATGACATAATAACTGAGTAAATAAAATGGGGGAAAGGTCTTTCTCACTGTAGAGTTCCAATTAAACGTAAAATGAAGGACACAGAAAATCATCATTAGTCATGGTGATGACTGTTATGTTCGTGTCCTCCAAAGTGAAACCTGAAGCCCCAGAGGATGGTGTGAGGAGATGGAACCACTGGGAAGTGGCAGGGCCAGATGAGGCCATGAGGAGAAGCCCTCACCATAAGTGAGGATAGGATTCAAGAAGGCAGCCCCCTTCTTGGGCCTCACCAGACACCATAATCTTGGTGGCCTCCAGGACTGTGAGACTGAGTACCTGTTATTTAAGCCAACGAGCCTTCTTGTCATGTGACTTCCCGGTCATAGCAGCCCAAGTGGACTAAGGCCAAGATCCATCACAGATGCTAAAACTGGGGGGTCAAGCAGGGTAAGAAACACGGGATCTGCACTCAAGGCCTCCCTCCATGACATGTTTGTTCATTAGAAAGAACACAGTGAGGACTGGGGTTGTGGCTCAGCGGTAGAGCGCTCGCCTAGCACAGGCGAGGCCCTGGGTTCAATCCTCAGCACCACATAAAAATAAATAAATAAAATCAAGGTATTGTGTCCAACCACAACTAAAAAGTAAATACTTAAAAAAAAAAAAAAAAAAAAAAAAAAAAAAAAAAAA
>NW_026000136.1:4705935-4724374 GCF_001458135.2 Marmota marmota marmota
GGCCAATGGTGCCTGAGGTAAGGTATGAGAACACCACGCCGTCCAGGTGTCAAGACCGAGAAGCCCAGTCTCCTCCATGGTTTTCTTGACAAAAATGCCGACTCTCAATCTAATCATAAGAAAATGTCAGAGAGACCCAAACTGAGGGACATGCTCCAAAATGACCCACCAGTTCTCCCAGTGTCAAGGTCATGAAGGACAAGGAACAACGGGGGAATAGCCATGGAGAAAGAAGCCTAAGGAGACAGACAACTCAATTCAACCAGAGACTCCGGACTGGACCCTAAATAGGATCGCGGGAGAGAGGAAGGACATAGGAGGAAACGGACCAAATTCTCAGGTGGCTCAAATGGCTCCTGCCCTGCTGACGTCCTTGTTCTGATAACTGTGGGGGCACACGGGGTGTCGCATTAGGAAAGCTGAATTAAGGCTCTTCAGAAACCCTATTTTAACTACTTACCTAAAATTATTTTAAAATAAAAAGCTGGCCTGGGTGTAGCGTGATGGCACACACTTGTGATCCCAGCAGCCCAGGAGGCTGAGGCCCTAAGCAACTCAGTGAGACCCTGTCTCAAAATAAGATATAAAAAGGGCTGGGGGCGTGGCTCAGTGGCTGAGCACCCCTGAGTTCAACCCCCAGTACCCAAATAAATAAATAAATAAAAGATAGAAGAGAGAACCCAGGGGTGTATATTTTATACACCAGAGAAACAGTTATGGCGAAATGTGTGCGAAAACATAGCAACTTTTGTACTGGGGACAGAGGGGAGTGGAGCCTCCTAGAAAACTGACCCTGTGGCCAAGAGGATGTCCAGAGAGAGGAGTCCTCCCTGCAGAAGGAAGCCGGGCCCTCTGACCACCCACCACAGCCTGGCGCTCTCTGTTCCCATCAAACAGTGCTGGGCACTGGGGACGCTGGGTCTGTGGAGGGCGGTGCTGTCAGAGGCCTGCTGGCCACTCACCTGCGGAGGAGCGACTGCTGCAGGTTCTTGCAGGTGGCGAGGGACTCGCCAGTGAACATGTGGCACACGACGACGTGCGGGCAACGAGCCATGAAGGCCAGCACAGCCTCGGGCTGGAGGGAGCCGCTGCGGGACACCAGGCACAGACGCTGCAGCGAGGAGCACTGGCTCAGCGCCTGGAAGAACTGTGCGTTGGCGCTGAAGTAGGGCTGCTCCAGCCTGCGGGAGAGAGCGGCGTGAGGACCACAGGGTGGCACTGCCACCGGAGCTCCTGGACGCACTGAGTGGGAGCTGCTGGTCCCCCCAGCACCCACACGAAACCTCAGTCCCTGGATGCTGGGGGGGGGGCGATCAGAGCCTCAGGGCTCCCCTGGAGACCCTGATTTAGGAGAACCGGGTGACCCAGTGCAGTCAGCACTGCCGACAACCCAAGGTCACCAGCCCTCAGTGCAGACAGGCTCAGGGCATCCCTGGCCTCCCTCAGCACCCTCCCTTCCTCATGCACTGCAGTGAACTCACTTGTGATTCCGGCCCTCAGGGCTCAGTTTGATGGAAAGACAGATGAACAAACCACAAGAAAGGGTGGGAACCTAAGGGGCTGGGGTGGGGGTGGGTTGCTCCAGCCATGACAGAGGGGAGCTTGATGACCCAAGCCACTTCACAGGCTGCCAGGAGCACCAGGGTGAGGAAGGCTGAGAGCCAGGAAGATGGGGAGGAAAACTGGTGTGCGCTGGGTAGTCCCAGCCCAGGATCTGCAAGTGTCAAAACAGGGTCTCTGCAGATAATTAAGGTGAGGTCTGCTCTAGATCCAATGACTGGTTCCTTATAAGAAAGGTGCACAGATGCACGCCTATAACTGTAATCCCAGCTACTCAGGAAGCCGAGACAGGAGGACTGCAAGTTTGAAGCCAGCCTCAGCCACTTAGGAGACAGACCTCAGCATATTAGTGAGATCCTGTCTCAAAATAAAAAATAAAACTGGGGATGTAGCTCAGTGGTAAAGTGCCCCTCGGTTAGATCCCCTAGTACACACACACAAAAAAAAAAGGCGGGGGGGGGGACACAAGGTAAAGCTCAGAGATACAAATAAGAAGATGGCAGGGCCTGGAGCAGTGCACCTGTCTACAAGTCACAGAGCACCAAGCTACCAAGCTTTGCCAGTCACCATCAAAAGACAAGAGGCATGCAGGGCGCGGTAGCGCATCCCACAGCTCGGGAGCCTGAGGCAGGAGGATCATGAGTTCAAAGCCAGCCTCCGCAAAAGTGAGGTGCTAAGCAAATCAGTGAGACCCTGTCTCTAAATAAAATACAAAACAGGGCTGGGGATGGGGTTCAGTGGTTGAGTGCCCCTGAGTTCAATCCCCAGTACTCAAAAACAAACAAAACAACAACAAAAAAAACAAAAGGCACAAGAAAGACTCTCCCTCACAGCCTCAGAAGGAACCAGCCGAGCCAGCACCTGGATTCCAGACTCCGCCTCAGAAGAGTAAACATGTGTTTGCCATTTTAAGCCACTCAGTCTGTGGTCATGTGTTCCTGTGGCCCCAGGACACTAACACAGACACGGAAGAGAGACAGAGCTGCAGTGTCTGCCAGCACAGAGAGCCTTTCATGGTAAAAGGACCAGGAAGCCTCAGGAGGCCCCTGTGTGCCTTCTACAGGAAACGCGGTCCCGGGAGAAGACCTAACAAGTGTCTCTGGAGAGCGGGCCGGAGACACCTTCGCTCTGCAGGCCGTGCACACACGCACGTGCATCATCTCACACTTTAAAAAGCTTATGTCCGGGGCTGGGGATGTGGCTCAAGCGGTAGCGCGCTCGCCTGGCATGCGTGCGGCCCGGGTTCGATTCTCAGCACCACATACAAAAAAAACAAAGATGTTGTGTCCGCCAAATACTAAAAAATAAATGTTGAAATTCTCTCTCTCTCTACCTCTCTCTCACTCTCTCTTTAAAAAAAAAAAAAAAAAAGCTTATGTCCGGGTGGCCGGTTTCTGTGATCCCAGAGACGCAGGACGCTGAGGCCAGAGGAACACAAGTTCAAGGCTAGACTCAGCAACTTATTGAGATCTTGTCTCAAAATAAAATAAAAAGTGTAGCTCAGTGATAAAGTGCCCCTGGGTTCAACATCCAGTACCAAAAACAGAAAGAAAAAAAAAAAAGCTTGTGTTTGTTCCGGAGGGAGCTACTGGTCCACTGAGCAGCTTCAAGGCAGGTGGCAAAGGGAGAGGGGACATCAGTGCAAGGCAGGCAGGAGTGGGAGAGGCTGGCCAGGCAGTACCTGGGGATGACTGTGGGCAGCTGCAGCTCAGGGTGGGGGCCAGCCCCCAGGAGCTGGGCCAGAACACAGCGCACCCAGACCCCTGGCCTTCTGAAAGCTGAGGCAGAAGGAAACAACAGGACACTTCCTGAGGAAGTGGCTTCCCTTTGCCAAAAGGGACTTCATCCATCTGAGGTCACCGGTGTCTGACCATGAGAACATGAAACCCAAGTCTTAAGAGGGCTTTGAAAGGGAGGCCACTGGGCAGTGGTCAGTCATTTCTTTCTTTTTATTTCCTGGTGGTACTGGGGATCGAACACGGGTGCTTTACCACTGAGCTACATCCACTGCCTTTATTTTGAGACAGGCTGGCTCAAACTTGCAATCCTCCTGCCTCAGCCTCCTGAGTTGCTGGAATTACAAGCATAAGCTACCACACCCTGTATCAGTCATTTCCAAAGGAGCCACCACCACCACCACTAGACTCCATGCATGGTAGGAGGCAGGACAACACTCCGGCTGAAGCCTGGCCCTATTGGGGGCACTACACATATCACGGGGAAGCTGTTCTGAGGCCCCAGAGTCCAGTCAAGCAGGTCCAGCTAGCAAGTGCCCAAGGCCCAAGCCTGCACCAATCTCCCTACAAACACCTAGCTTCAGACCTAGAACCTAGGTTCTCTACAGCTTCAGGCTTGTCATGGGGCAGACAGAGTCCCCATCACCCCACCACTGTTTACAATTTGACCCACAGGGACCCCAGGAGGCCCGTGTCTCACTGTGCACAGAGCAGACCAAGCGGATGACCTCATGGGATATCCCTGAGAAGGCATGATGAGAAATGCCCACACTGCCACATGGCAGCAAGCCTGTACTGGGGACAGTGTGCCCCCATCAGACCTCCCTTCACTCAGGTGGTGTGAACTGCACTGAACACAGCAACACCATGAACACGGCTAGCCCCAGGGCTCAGGTAAGAGGCAGTGAGCGTCCCATCTCCCTGTCTGCAAAGCTGTACAGCCTCCACCATCCCACCACCCAGGAACACCAGCAGGTCATGGTCAAGGGACAGAGGAGAGGGATCTGCAAAAATAAGAGTAAGCCCCAACTACCAAGAGCAGGGCCATCTCTGAGTGGAGTCACCAGCCGGTCCTACATAGCCACTGAACACCTAGAAAATGAGTAAGGTGCTGCTGCTGACACTGAGCTTGGGGGAAATGCAGGTTCTTCAGGGGATGACTTGGAAAAGCAAGAGCGTACTGCATACACGCAACCAGTTCCCCACCTTAGGTCCATTCTCCAAGCTATCCAGGGTGGTCCAGGGGTATAAATATATAATATATAAATACCCTAGAAAAATATATAAACATCTGCAGATCTGAAAGTAGGTAAATGGGAAAGGTGCAGCTGAAGGAGCCCTGCAGGGCTGCTCTGTCACCCCACAAAACCTTGTCCCATGCTACGAGGGTCGTCCTCAGAGATACAGGACCAATCCCAACAGCCAGAAACAGAGCAGACACCTACCCAGCCCAGGAACGTGGCCATGTGGCTTCTCGTCCCCTTCCCCAAGGACACATGGGTAACCTATGTCAGTGGAGTCCAGACAGCTAATAAGTGGCACTCTAATTTTGGATTTGAATTTTGAGCTGATTTTTCTAGAGAAAATGTCTGAACACTATTTAGTTTTGGTTCTATTTGTGTGTATGTGGTGGGGGCGGGTGCTAGGGATTAATCCCAGGGCTGTGCATGTTGGTTTTATCTTTAAAAAAACAAATCCTGAGGGGCTGGGGTTGGGGCTCAGCAGTAGAGCGCTCACCTAGCATGGGCAAGGCCCTGGGTTCGATACTCAGCACCACATAAAAAGTAATTAAAGATATTGTATCCAACTACAACTTAAAAAAAAAAAAAAAAAAAAAAAAAAACCTGAGCCGGGCATGGTGGTGCATGCCTGTAATCCCAGAATCTCCAGAGGCCGAGGCAGGGGGATTATGAATTCAAAGCCAGCCTCAGGGCTGGGGATATAGCTCAGTTGGTAAAGTGCTTGCCTCACAAGCATAAGGCCCAGGGTTCAATCCCCAACACCACAGGGGAAGAAAAAAAAAAAAGCCTCAGCAAAAGCGAGGCACTAAGAAACTCAGTGAGACCCTGTCTAAATAAAATACAAAATTGGGCTGGGATGTGGCTCAGTGGTTGAGTGCCCCTGGGTTCAATCCCCACTACAAAAAACAAATATCCTAAGTCACCCCCTGCCTGACTGTACACATGCCAGTTCCCCACCTTAGGTCCATTCTCCAAGCCATCCAGGGTGGTCCAAGGGTATAAATATATAGTAAATACCCTAGAAAAATATATAAACATCTGCAGATCTGAAAGTAGGTAAATGGGAAAGGTGCAGAGACCCCGGAGGCATGGTGACTCCCGGTAGCAGTCAACTTGGGCTTTTCCCTCCCACGCAAGAGGCCAGGCAGCATTTGTAACGTCAACCACTAGGTGGCGATGTAGGTCCGCACTGCCAGCCCTTAGTCTACCCTCCAACGTTTGTGTACTTTTGAAACTTCTCAACTGGGCAGCCTCTTTCAAATTCTTTGCTCTGAGTGTCACTGTCACAGGTCTTCAGGAGGAATGTGCCTAGTGGGGGCATCCTGTCCACACTCACTCCCCTAACAGCAGGGCCAGCACATCTGCACCTTCCCACCTCCCCTGCATAGTGGCAGGGCCTGCAGGTGGCATTTCTATGGCGCTCTGGGTGGCTGGGAGAACTGACCTAAGGTGGGAGACTGGCATGTGCAGAGTCAGACAGGGGTAAGGAAAAGGTCTCTCTCCTGACAGACCTCGTCTTAGGGTGCCTGTGGTACTGATCCTTTCCAGCCAAAAAGATCTGACCTCCAAATCCCACCTCCTGAGGGGTGTCTTGAGTCTCCCTGTAGCTCTAAGGACACAAGAAGGTCCACTCCAGAGAAGTGAGGGGCAGCACTAGACAATAAAGGTATTCAGGGGCCACTGGCATGGTTCTCTTGCCCCTGCTCAGATGCTGTCCTGGTTCCAAGGCCAGGCAACCCAAGGTGACCTGGGGTAACACTACCCATACTCCAGCACAAAGCAAGGCCTGCTATGTCTTGGGAAAGAAGGTGCCCCTGTGAGCCCTGCTCATGACCCCCTCACCTTGGAGGTGTGCCACGTTCTGCAGTTAGAACATGTTCCCACATCACCTCCTTCCCAACAGGAGTCCAGGCTGGCACAATGCTTATGTTCATACTTGGGGGAGCAGCAGCCAGCAGGTCAGTCTGGAATCCCAAGGGTTGCCATCTCAGAAAAAATTCCCCTGGGAAATGCAGGTGCCCAGCAGCCCTGGGAGCCTGTGCCAGCCTCCCATGAGCCCAGAACACCATTTCCTCTGTGCAGCTCCTGCCCACAGCCAGCAGGTGCCACCTGCTCCACCCCCTGCAGCTTCCCTGGGCTTGCCTGTCACAGAAGGCAGGAATCCAGAGGAACGGGGCCACTTGGCTGCATGCCAGAAACCGGTGTTTGTTCTGAACAGACAGTACCCAGCTCAGAGCAGACATGGTTCTGCGGCTGCTGGGCACAGGCTAGAGTCTGTGCACAGAGATGCCATTATGAGCCACGGTGAGGTTCTCAGGGTGGCCTACAAAACGCGTTTATGCCAGACGAAGTGGCACATGTCTGTAATCTCAGCTACTCAGGAGGCTGAGGCAAGAGGATCACAAGTTCAAGGACAGCCTGGGGAACTCCCCTGTCTTGAAACTAGTTAAAGGGGCTGAGGGCTGGGGATATAGCTCAATTGGCAGAGTGCTTGCCTTACATGCACAAGGCCTTGGGTTCAATCCTCAGCCAAAAAAGGAGGGGGGGGCTGAGAGCTGTGTGGGCACAGTGGCACATGACTGTGATCCCAGTGGCTTGGGAGGGCTGAGGCACAAGGATTGCAAGTTCAAAGCCAGCCTCAGCAACTTAGTGAGGCACAAAGCAATTTACTGAGGGCTGGGTTGTGGCTCAGTAGTTAAGTGTCCCTGGGGTTCAATCCCCATACCAAAAAACCAAAAGGGCTGAGGATGTAGCTCAGCGGTACCACACTCTGCTAGGATATTCAAGGAGGCCCTGGTTCCAATCCCTGGGACTTCAGAAACAAATAAAAAACACTTATCCCCAGTGCCACCTCTCATGCTGCACACATGGCCCTGATCCTGGAGAAGACATTCAACCACAGGCCCTTGTGACCACTGTGGCATTGCTGCCTCTGCAGGAATCACTCCAGCTGCATGCAGAGCAGCTGTGAAGCTGGGCAGGTTCCCTGACTCTCTGGGCCTTACCTTTCCCATCTGTGAAGTGAGGACAAACTATATTCAGGCTGTTGAGGATCTCAAAGGGGTCATTACCTGCAAGCAGGTGAGAAGCACTAGCAGCTGTCACATGAGCTCAGAGGCACAGCTGCACCACGGCAGCTGCTCCCCTGGGCAATGTGTCCCCTCATGTGCTTCCTCAGTGTTCTCTGCTGTTTCTTCCCCGTCTTTCTGACCAGTTCTCACCAGGGGCCCCCCACCCTGGTTGAGTCTATGGGTTCAAGCACCATGGCCACCTGCCATCTCTGTGCTGAGGACCCCACAGCAACTGCTCAGGGCCAGACTGCACCCCGGGCCTGACCTCACTGACCACTGTCAGGAAGCGCTCTGGAAGCAGGTTGGGGAAAATCTGTCACTTTTCATTCTCTGCCTTTTAGGGCTCTGACTCCTTGGAACGACTTAACTTTTGCTGGTTTCTGTTCTTATCAAACACTCCCTGATAATGACCAAACAGCTTGGCTGCAGTCCAGTTAGAAAATGCATGCAGTTTAATGGGCTGGCAGAAGGCAAAACAAGATCTATGAAGACCTCAGCTCTGAGCTGGCCAATTCAGAACTCCAAAGCTCACCAGGGCCCCTGACTGTAGGGGCTGTTCAACACCTAATCACAAGAAGCAATAAGGGTAGCAGAGCAGCCGCCCTCAGGGGTCCATCTGCTGGATGTATTCTGCCATCTATATGCAGCTTCCAACCCTGCGTGGCACACTGACCACGGGAGCCACTGCTCCTGCAGGAAGGCCAAGGCCATGGTGTTTCGACCTAGCGAGATCCGAGTGTGGGAGACTAGACAGAGATGAAGTAGATAGAAAACAGGGCAGGATGCGTGGTGACCACAGGGGCAGATGCACAGGAGAAGGGCATCACACCTTTTGGAAGCCCAAAAGGCTCAAAGGCAAGAGGCGGTGGAGGGGTCAGCTGCTGTGGGGGCACAGTTGCATGTGCCTGGCCACCATGTTTTCCCTAAGTGCAAAAGGGGACACCCACACCTACATTAACATCGACTCTAAGCCACAGGAGCCTGAAACCTAGCAGCCGAGTTCTCAGAGTCAGCACACCTGAGATGCACAATTCCCAAACGTGAGTACCAGGCCCCACTCCCACCCCCCCATCCCACCCCCAAAGCCCCAGGTCTGGGCCAGGCGTCTGCGAGCTGAGGAGCAAGCTGAGACCCAGCCATACGCACTCCCAGAGCAACCTGCACTGCCATCTGGAAGGCCCAGGCCCGGCCCTGGGTTCTCACTCCACAGGGATACACACAGCCTCAGCGTGGCTGAACTCAGAGGACAGTGACAGGGCGGGGCACACTGGCTAGGCTGTTCTGAAGGCGGAGGACAGGAGCAGCACAGCGCCTGCGGCTTCTGCTCACATCTCGCCAAGCAGAGCAATGAGCAGAGGTCTACGATGGACACCCCGTCTTCCCTCTGAGGGCCAAAGTCAAGCTCTGGCTTTTGACTGGTGGTAAGAAGACACTCAGCTCAGCACTTCTGCCTCAGCCGTGCTTCGGGACCAGAGATGGCACCAACCTCCAGGGACAACTGTGGGAATGACCAGCTGGATGCCTGGCCCTTGGCAAAGATATGAAGTAAGCGCACACCATTCTAGGGACAATGACACATGGGCTAAGACGTGGCTCTATGGCCCCATGCTGCCTGCACCTGCCCATCCCAGCAGCTGAAGACTTGCAGAGGGACCCTCTGATTTACCTATGCCCTGCCCCCTCCTCTTGGCCTCGTAGAACTAGATTTGCTACCTTCACATTTTGGGTGATTTTTCAAAATAAGACCTGCTGAGATTTTCGAATAGGTCTTAAGATAACAAATTCTTATTCTTTAAGTAACAGGATGTAGAACACAAAATAAAACTAACAAACAATTGAAGAAAAAAAAGTCAAAAAATAAAAAATAAATAAGTCAATTAAAAAAGTCAACAAATAAAAAATAAGTAAATAAAAAAAAGTCAGTAACTGTCACAAGAGCCCCTTCGCTCCACAGCTCTGCTCAGGGTGGGTCCACTCCAGGTGGCTCCAGAAGTGCCAGTCGGCCCCGTAGGGCCTCAGGTGAGTCTGAGGCCTATGGCCTCTACCTCCCCGCACTCTCCTGGCCTGGTCCTGCCACTCTATCCCGGGCCTCCACCTAGAGACTGTCCTGCTTCTGAGTTAATCTCTACTGTCTCCATTCTGTGCCCCTCTAGTCTGTGGGGGATGCCAGTAGGCCCCCTCCCCTGGCCGACGTCCCTTAGCACCTCACCTGCACGCAGCCCTCACCTGCCTCATCTTCTCCCACCTCCATGCAGGGTCCTGGCTGCTATAAATTTGGGGGAATTTTCAAATATCTGGGGCTTCCACAAATGCTGCCAACCACCCCAGAAGCCCTGACCCCACGGGTCCTAACTAACCATTATACATCCTCCAAGAATCACAGAGTTGGGTAGAAGGCCTCAGGTTCAAATCCTGGTCCTCTGACTTAGTGGTTCATATGGATGAGGACAATCACACCCACCCAGCAGGACAGCCATGAGGGTTGGATAAGATGGTGCACAAGGTAGCCCACATGGGGCCATCACTCAAACTACAAGCATAATGACTGCGACACTAAGCGCAGAGACCTCTGCCCCCAGCACCAAGAGGCTCTGCTAGACTGCTACTGCGCAGAGCCTCCTGAGCCCTGCACTGTGTGCAAGCTCTGAGCCCAGGGACAGGCCTCTGTGGGAACCTCCAAGTGTGCTCTTGGCAGCCTGGCTGCAAGCCTGCAGTTGAGCTGCCTTGCTCCCTCTCACCAGCCTCTAAGGCCTCCAAAGAGCCAGAAGAGGGCACAGAGGTGCCGAGGGCCCCTCACCTGAGGTCCTTTAGCCGCCTGCAGTGCTTCAGCATGTCCGAGAGGGCAGGCATGTAGACCACCTTCCCCATCATGCCCAGGTTGGCCAGCGAGAGGGACTGCAGCTGCTGGCACTGCAAGCCGATGCTGACCAGCCCAGAGCCAGTCAAGATCCCCGGCAGCTGGGCCAGTGTCAGATGCCGCAGGAAGGCCAACTGGCCAATGGCAGCCACTTCCGAGTCCCCAACGTTCTGTGCCCGGCTACAGGGTGGGAGGGAGTTGCGGATGGCAGGCTCATTGCGCGGCATGGCTGAGGAAAAGTTGGACCCAATCAGCTCGAGGTGCTCCAGAAAGGGTAGGTTCTTCAGAAGAGACCAGAACACAGAGGAAGGCTGGGGGGCTGCCTGGCCTAGGAAGGGGTTGGGGCAGGTCTGCACACCTATGCGCACCTTCTTGCCAAAGCCACGGGGCACAGCACGCATCACTGGCTGCACAGGAATACGGTCAGCCCAGGCTGCCGCATCCGCAACAGAGCACACAGGCAGGGACAGGGAGCGCAGGTGGTGTAGCCGGGCCAGGAGCTGACAGAGGTGGCCGCCTGGGCCCTCAGCACTGTGGTGGTGTGCTGCTGAGAGGTTCAGGTGCCTCAGGTTGCAGCAGGCTGCCACCAACGTCTCCAGGATACTGCTATCGATAGCATCCTCTGCCTTGCGCAACAGGGAATCAGGGGACAGGCAGTGCACGCAGCCACTGAGGTTCAGGCTAGCCAGGCTGCGGAGGTCCTTCCCGCCATTGATGACCCGCTGGATCAGGTGGCCACCAGACAGTGTGCACCGGCTGAAGCTAAAGTAAAAGGGATTGTTGAACTTCATGTGCTGGAGGAGCGAGGAGCCATTCAGCCAGGACTTGGGCAGCTGCAGGGCGTCCAGGGCCACGTTTCGGGCCATGGAGTCCAGGAGGTTCTTGGTGGCTCCGCTCTCGGCGAAGCTGCCAGGGACAGAGATGAGAAAGGCATGCAGGTTCTCGGGTGTGCGATCGCTGAGCACTGCCAGATACAGCCGCACCACCTCCTGGTTGATGTAGCCGGGGGCCAAGCGCGCGTAGAAGATGCGCAGGTTTTGGTAGTGGGGCACGTTGCTCTGGCCCACCATGAGCTGGCCTGAGAGGACAGCACCCTCGCGCGTGCGGTCCAGGATCTCAAAGTAGAGAAGCAGCTTCTGGAGACTGGCGCAGCATGGGACCACACCATAGGAGGGCGTGAAGAGCGTCTGCTTGAGTTCCCGCACCCGGCTCAGCGTGGCCTTGCATTCACTGCTCAGCTGACTGGCATCGAAGCCGGGGCTCACATCAATGGCCAGTGAGCGTAGATGCTGTAGGGCCGAGAGCACCTTGGAGAGGCGCAGAGAGGTCAGGTGGCAGCCCGAGAGGTTCACTTTCACCAGGCCACGGCAGCGGGCCACGTGCTCAATGGTGGAACCTGAGAGCCAGTAGCAGCCGGCCATGTTCAGCTGCTGGATCTCCTGGCCAATCTCCTTCACCAGCTGCTTCACCTTGTCCTCACTGGCCTGCAGGACAGGGATGGGCAGGAAAGGAAGGAAAGGGGCTAAAGGCACCCAAGTGCTTCCTTGGCCCCTAGGTGCACACTCCCCACAACGTCAGAGAGCCATGGGGGTCCGGTGGAGGCCCTCTGCTTCAGACTGGAAGAGAAGTTACCTGCCCCTCCCTACCAACTCTCCTGCCGCAAGCCAGTAGTCAGGAGACCCCAGATTCATGGGAATGGAAAGTGGTACAGCCACTGTAGAAAGCACTTTGCAAAAAACTAAACATAGAATTACCATGATTGAGAACCTACACACCTACCTATATACCCAAGGAGCAGGGAAACCAACCGACACCTGCACAGTGAGTTTGTCGCACCGTGTACCACGACAGCCAACACATGGAAACAACCAAATGACTACCAACAAAGGAAAGATGCACAAGGTGTGGTCTATCCATGTAATGGAATATTACTCAGCCATAAAAAGGAATGAAGTTCTCACACATGCTACAATGTAGATAAATCTTAAGGACATGCTGAGTGAGAGAAGCCTCACACAAAAGCTCAACTCTTATATGATTCCATTTATGTGAAATAACTACAACAGGCAGGGCTGGGGATGTAGCTCAGTTGGTAGAGTGCTTGCCTTGCATGCACAAGGCCCTGGATTCAATCCCCAGCACCAAAAAAAAAAAAAAAAAAACCTACAACTGGCAAATCCAGAAACAGAAAGTAGGCTAAAAAACAGGCTAAGAAAAGGGGGACAAAAAGCTATTATGTAATAGTTTCAAAGTTTCTGTTTATAATGATGAAAAAATTCTGGAGGTGGGTAGTAATAGTGATGGTTGTACAGGCTGTGAGTATACTTGATGCCACTGGATTATACATTTTAAAATGATTCAGGCTGGGTGCAGTGGTGTACACCTGTAATCCCAGCAGCTAGGGAGGCTGAAACAGGAAGATCACGAATTCGAAGCCAGCCTCAGCAATAGCGAGGCGCTAAGCAACTCAGGGAGACCCTGTCTCTAAATAAAACACAAAGTAGGGCTGGGGATGTGGCTCAGAGGCCAAGTGCCTCTGAGTTCAACCCCCGGTACCCAAAGAAAGGAAAAAACAACAAAAATAAAAGATTCAAACATATACAATCTCAGCCACTCAAGGGGATGAATGAGGCAGAAGGATCCCAAACCTGAGCAACTTGGTGAAACCCTATTTTGAATAAAAGGGCTAGAGGTGTAATTCAGTGGCAGAGCACTTGCCAATCATATGCCAGGCCCTGGGTTCAATCCCCAGCACCAAAAATAAAAAAAAGTCAAAACCTGCACAGGAGTCTACAATGGGAGGATCGTTTCAGCCCAGAAGCTTGAGACCAGCCTGGGCACAAAACAAGGCCCCATCGCCAAGAAAAAAAAAAGGAGAGAGAGATTAAAATTGTAAATTTTATGGATTTTAAATCAAAATTTTAAAATGATCAAAATGACAAATCTTACACTTTGTTTTGAGGCGGGGGGCATCTTGCTCTGTTGTCCAGGGTGGCTGAAGTGATCCTCCTGCCTCAGCCTTCTAAACAGGTGGGACTACAGGTGTGTGCCACTGCACCTCTATACGTTACATACATTTTATCACAACTCAACAAAATTAATAATGTAACATACAAAAAAAATTAAACTGCACACTTTAAATAAATGAATAGATTGTACGTTAAAACCATATATCAATAAAACTGTTTGGAAAAAAAATCAGGGAGCCAGATATGGTGGCATATACCTGTAATCCCAGCAACTTGGGAGGCTGAGGCAGAAGGATCACAAGTTCAAGGTCAGCTTCCGTAACCTAACAAGCCCTAAGCAACTTAATGAGACCCTGTCTCACAATAAAAAAGAAAAGGATTGGGGATACAGCTCAGTGACAAAGTGCCCCTGGATTCAATTTTCAGTACCCCCCCCCCAAAAAAGGAGAGCAAGTGCTGAGCACACACAAGGCTCCAGGTTCCATCCTGAACCCCACCAAAAAAAAAAAAAAAAAAAGGCACGAGTCCCATCTGAGGAGAAGGCCTCCAGCTGCAGTGCAGTGAGATGGCCTGGGTATGGCCATGTCTCTTGCCCTGGACCCGCCCAGGTGAGCCCACACTCAGCAGGACAGCACAGGGATTTCTCAGAAATTTTAACAAGTAACTGCAACTCCCTCGCACTGCTGAGGGTATCACAGTGACACCTTGCACCTCCAGAGCTGCATGTTCAGCTTCACAGACTTCCAGCACCACTCCGGCACCTAGCAGGTCCACTCCTGGGTCCCTATGGGAGGCAGGCCTCCTACCTCCCACACTTTTCTGCCCTGGCTTCTGTCACTTAATGCATGCTGGAGATTGCGTTGAGAGGTGGAATTCCCAACTGCACAGGACCCTGCCAGCACCCAAAGACCAGCACCTCGGCTATTTCCAACCTCCTGCCCGATGCCCACCTCACCTGATAGTCCTTCTGCAGCAACACGGTGTGGACAAGGCTCTTATCAAGACACAGGGCTGCGAGCTTCCGGCAGGTATGACGGACATTCAGAACCAGGTCTATACTAGGGACGTGGCTCAGGATGTGCAGCAGGATCTCATCAGAAAACCCCAGCAGGTGGGCGCCACCTGCCACATCAGCCGCTGCTGGGGGCACATCATCCTCATTGGACACGTCCTAAAAATAAGGAGGACATCAAATTTCTACAGGACCCCCAAGGGTGACTATCAGCCTGCCCTTCCCAGCTAAGGAGAAGAGCCCAAATAAGCACCCCTCCCCCCGTCCATGAAAAAGCAGGTGCTTTAACCAAATAACTGCGGAGCAAAGAATTAATGATATTCTTCAAAAACCCCTTTTAGATCTGCAAACCAGGATCAAAGATTAGAAAGAAGTTCACTGTGTTTAGGAGATTTTTTCCACTAATGGTGTCACTTAGTCAACTCTCAAATATTTTATACTCAAGGATGTGACCAGTCACCTAGACCCACTGATGAAAGCTACTAACTCCAGTCTCTGATGTCAAGCTCTACCCTTACAGATCCTAGGCCAGGAGAACTGTCAAGAAGCCTACAGAGGACACTCGTGTCTAAATCTCACAGGGGGCTGTGGTGACCACAGGAGACACTGCATATCATGTCCTCAGAATGCCTGCCACAGGGCTTGTGGAAGCATGATCACTAGGGTATGTAAAAACAGAGGAACCATCACTGAAAAAGAAACATACAAGTCCAAAAAACAGCACCTACTAGATGAATAAATCACGTTTTTATTTTTATTAACTTTTGCTATTGTTGCCCAAGGTCTTGCTGTGTTGCTAAACTCCTAGGCTGAAGAGATCTTTCTGCCTCAGCCTCCCAAGTAGGCAGGGCTACAGGCATGCATCCCTGTGCCTGGCTAGACTAATGACATTAAAAATCTTACAGTAATAAATAATAAAGAGGGCACAACTTATCTCCAATTTTCAAACTTCTTGGTTAGAAACTCATCTTGGTAGCTCCAAAAGATATCCACACATTTCATTTTGCTTTGCTATAAACACCTGACAAACTACAAGGTTTTCTTCCCTAATCTGGGGCTGTGGTCCAAATGCTCAAGGCCTTTTGGATTTGTACAACCAGCTAGCATCTAAGGCCACACCACCCTGAACACGCCCAATCTTGTCTGATTTGTACAACTAGGAGGGGGGTGTGCTGAGCCTCTGCTAATGTGACAGGAAATTCCCAAATTAAGGACAAAGGAGTGCTTAAGACTACATAAGGGGAGCATGTTCCTTCCCTTCCCAATGCTGAGGGCCCCCCTCCCTAATGACCACTCCCAGCAGAGCACCCACGACCATCCCTTCTGCTGCCTTTTCCAGGAATTGTGTCTACACAAACCTTCATCTGTAGTCGGCCTTCTTCCACTCTGCTTCCTGCACACAGCTGTAGGGAGGGAAGCCTTGAGTTTGTGAAACTCAGCTGCTGCCATGGCAACTGTGAAGCCCATGGAGGAAGAGCCTGACTGCACACCCCGCACTGGGGCCGGCTCTCCTGGAACTAACTGTGCCATCCCTCACCTCCTGCCCAGCCCTCCCCAGGCCCCAGAGGTGCCCCAGAGGGTCTCCCACCTGAGCTTCCCTACAAACAAAGAAGAATCCCCCATCCTCTAGAAAAGGAAGCCACAATGGACACCAAAGGACACAATCAGTACAGAAGGGCATCTACCACAAAGGTCAAAAGTTCAAGGACTCATCAAGACAGGATAAGGCCTTCCACCTTCCCTCCATATCAGGAAGCAGCAGACAGAGGAGCCTTTCCCTGGGCCCATCTTCCCATCTCCACTGTGACAAGGGTAGATGATAGCCATCAATTCAAGCCTACTGATGCTCCAGGTCGTATTCTGGGCCTACTGTTTCCAACCACAAGTGACTTTCCCTTAGCACAGTATTTAGACCAGTCATGGGGATCACCCAGGCACCTCTTAAAAACTCAGATTCCCTGCTGGGGGTGTAACCCCAGTGTTAGAGGGTTTACCTGGCACATACAAGGCTCTGGTTCAAAGGGTCCTCAGCCAAAAGGAAAAGAAAAGGACCAGATTCCCCGATCAGGCACCTGAGGCAGGGACAATCTCTATCAGCAAAGAAGACTCCAGACAGGGCCAAAGCTGAAGGGGGAGGGGCTGTGAGATCACAAGACTCCCCCATCCTGAAACCCAATTTATAGACTTATTCAAGTAAGAATGCCACAGCGAGCTTACATGGGGAGATGGGAACAGGGACAAATCACAAAATCCTCAGCACTGAGAACGTACCTCGGAGCAGAGCACTTGAACGGCTGTGTTTTTGATCCCCAGCATTGTTAAAAATAAGTAAATAAATAAATAACAAAAAAATGCTGGGCGTGGTAACACACACCTGTAATCCTGAGTAAGAAGGCTGAGGCAGGAGGATAGCTGAGTTCAAAGCCAGTCTTAGTAAAATCCTCTCTCAAAATTTTAAAAACTAATAAAGGCCTGAGGATATGGCTTAGTGGTAGAGTGCCCCTGAATTCAATCCCTAGTAGTGGGTGGGGGGAAGCCAGCATCATGAGATTCCTACAGGCATACTACTATAGTTAATCTCTTTTTTTTCTTTCTTTCTTTCTTTTTGCAGTGTTGTGGATAGAAGCCAAGGTCTTGTACATACTAGGCAAGTGCTCTTAACTGAGCCACATCCCCATCTCCCTGAATTTTTCTTAAAGCCACCTAGAAATCACAGAAATTCAAATGATGCCAGGCACAGGGGCACATGCCTATAATCCCAACAGCTCCGGAGGCAAAGGCAGGAGGATTGTGAGTTCAAAGCCAACCTCAGCAACTCAGCAAGGCCCTAAGCAACTCAGCAAGACCCTGTCTCTAAATAAAATAGGGCTGGAGATGGGACTCAGTTAAGGCCCCTTGGTCCAATCCCCAGTATCCAAAATAAACAGTGCTCATGAGTACACAGGAATGCAATCCACTGCCTCCAACCAGCCCCAGCACACTCCACAGATCATCTTTCCCATACGCTGTACCCCAAGTAAAAGATGTAGCCTGTTAGTCCACAGCATGACCCCTCAGGCTTCTTGTGGGGACAGCATCCACATTCTTCAGCGGCACTAATGCACCTAGATGAGAGGAGAAACCATTGGGTAGCAGTTCATAACACTCCCATCCTGGGAGGTAGCTGCTGGGTTTGCAACAGCCTGGTCCAAACTCAGGCTTCCTGAGACAACTTCTCTAAGTTAACACACCATGCACTCAAGAAAGGAAGCTTAGGACAGGCAAGACACTAAGAGTGTGGACCCAGACAGAAGAATGGGCTCCCACAATTTGTTTGTTTTGTGGTGCTGGGGATTTAACTCAAGGCCTTGTGCATGTTTTATTTCACAAACTAAGAACTGTGGGGCTGGGGATATAGCTCAGTTGGTAGAGCTTGCCTTATATGCCCAAGGCCCTGGGTTCAATCCCCAGCACCAGGTGGGGGAGGGAGAGGAATCTACTAACTGAACCCTTTTTTTGGTACTGAGGATCAAACCCAGGGGTACTATACCAGTAGGCTACATCCCAGTCCTTTTTTTTTTTTTTTTTAATATTTATTTTTTAGTTGTAGTTGGACACAATACATTTATTTTATTTATTTATATGTAGTGATGAGGATCGAACCCAGGGCCTCACACGTGCTAGGCGAGTGCTCTACCGCTGAGCCACAACCCCAGCCCACATCCCAGTCCTTTTTAATTTTTATCTTGAAGCAGGGTTTCACTAAGTTACTAAGGGTCTGACTAAATGCTGTGGCTGGCCTGGAATTTGTGATAGCTTCTCCACTACACCAGGAACCACTCCTGGAACAGGGATTTTACTGCAGGTTAGGCAGGGCCTCACTATGTTGCCTAGGGTGGGCTCAAGTGATCCTCCCATCTCAGCCTCCTGAGTCCTTGGCACCTCCACACCAGCCCATTTTGAACAGGGATTTTTCTTTTCTTTTTTCTTTTTTTTTTTTTTTTTTTTTTTTTT
>NW_026000136.1:4724816-4746388 GCF_001458135.2 Marmota marmota marmota
TTTTTTTTTTTTTTTTTTTTTTTTTTTTTTTTTTTGGCACTTTACCATCGTGCTACATCTCTAGCCCTTTTTATTTTTTATTTTGAGACAGGGTCTAAGTTGCTTAGGGCATCACTAAATTGCCAAGGCTGGCTTCAAACTTTCAATCCTCCTGCCTCAGCCTCCGGAATCACTGGGATTATGGTATGCACCACCACACCCAACTGAATGGGAATTTTTTAATGCCCAGGAGAAAGAGGCACGGAACCAGATGAGGCATAGGATCACCTGCTGCAGAATCATTTGAAGTGCTATTAAATGAAGGCAGAGCCTTTATGCCCTCCTTACCATCCTACCATCCCCACCCAACATCATATTCCAGTTCCTGCTTGGACTTACTTTTTTTTTTTTTGGACTGGGAATGGAATCTAGGGGCACTTTACCCCAGTCCTTTTTATTTTTTTAATTTGAGACAGAGTTTCACTAAGTTGCTGAGGCTGGCCTCAAATTTGTGATCCTCCTGCCTCAATACCCCAAATTTCTGGGATTATAGGGGTGTACCACCACGAATGGCTTTAAATTTGCTTCTGGCAACATGGTTGAAATGGATCTGACTCAGAACTAAGATGGCATGCCAAACCTGACTAAAACCTGGAGAATTACAAAAGGACCCATATGGCCAGGCATGGTGGCACACACCAATAATCCGGCAGGGATCAGGAGGCTGAAGCAGGAGAACTGCAAATTCCAGGCCAGACTCAGCAACTTAGCAAGGCCCTAAGCAATTTAGTAAGATCCTGTCTCAAAACACAGAAAGGGCTCTGCATGGTGGTAAATACCTGTATTTCTAGAGCTCAGGAGCCTGAGGCAGGAGGATCTCGAGTTCAAAGTCAGCCTGATCAAAAGTGAGGCACTGAGCAACTCAGTTGAGACCTGTCTCTAAATAAAATACAAAATAGGGCTGGGGATGTGGCTCAGTGGTTAAGTGCCTCTGGGTTGAATCCCCAGTACCAAAAGAGGACCTATGATTGCACCAGGTGTTGTGGTACATGTTTGTAATCCCAGTGATTCTAGAAGCTGAGGCAGGAGGATCACAAGTTCAAGGCCAGTCTCAGCAACTTAGCAAGACCACCAACAAATAAGCAAGACCATATCTCAAAATAAAAAATAAAAAGGACTGGGGATGTGGCTCAGTGGTAGAGATCCCTGGATTCAATCTCTAGTACCAACAACAAAACCAAAAAAAGATTTTACTGTAGTTTTGACCATCCCTTCAAAAAAAGACCTAGATCTCTATATTTTGGGTAAAATCAACCCCCCCCCTCCTCCCATGAGGAGGCTGCCACAAAGCAGCCTCACTGGTCAGTAAGCCCCACACTTCAAGAACAGACGGGGCCTTCGAAACAGCACTCCATAAAACCAAGATATCAGATCCCCCAAGCACATAACAGCTAATTGGCAAGAAGAAACCCCCCAGTTCAGGAGCAACTCCAGCGTGCCCCCTGGATGCGCGGATTCTGAGGTTCAGAGGAGCTTCCTTTACTTTACCATCTGATCCCAGAGCTTTTGCTTTCATCTCCAGCCCCAGAGACTCTTCTTTGCTAGACCCTATGTTGCCCTGGGGCACAAACAGGGCCACAAATTAAGAACTACCCATTAGATCCCCCTAACCTCAACTCTTCCACATCCTTCTTCAGGTTGCTGGAAAGATTCTAACACTAGAATTATGGTGCTAGCTAATAAACATGACCTTTAAGCTTCTCTTTTATCTTTGGAATTTCTACTTCAGCTTAGTCCAAAAAAAAAAAATGAAGCCAGGTGTGGGTGGACAGGAGGATCCCTTGAGCCCAAAAGTTTGAGAATAGCTGGGCAACAAAAGAACACCCCCATTTCAAAAAAAGAAAAGAAAATTGATCAGTTTTGCACAGCTGGATCAGATACATAAAATGCTGGTGTTACAATTTAGCAATTATAATGGGTGCTTCTTTGGTACAAAAATTATGTTGTTTCAAAGTAATTAAAATTAATATATAGAAAAAAAAAAACAAAGGAGCCCTAGTTCTTGGAAAGTGGTGCAGTGTTGGACAATTGCATTTGGGGAAAAGAGGTACTAGGAATGGAACCCTGGGGGGGCTTTACCTGAGCTACACTCCCAGTGTTGAGAGCCACAGCCGAAGGGGCCCCTGCAAACTTCCAGCTGCCGGCTGATGATTGGCTCACAGCGGCCCCAGCAACATCTAGCTGATTGGCTCCTCTGCGGTGATGCTCATTGGGCTGTTTCCCTGCCCTTTCAGACCACGGAGCTGCTCATTGGGGGACTTTTTTGGCTCCGTCCACGTGACCCAGCCAATCGGCCTCAAGAGCAGGAGGCTTGTGGGAGGTGGAGAGAAGCTTGTGTGGGAGAGAGAGGTTTGTGGAAAGCCGGTGGTGGCAGTTGAGGCTCTGAGGGTTTTTCCTGAGAGGCTGTTTTGTTTGGCGTGTGTGGTTCTAACAATAAAGTTAGTTTCTTTTGACAAGTGGCTCCTGATTGTGCCCAGCCAGACTGCGGCATTTGGTGGCTCGCACGGGGAGCGACTGAGGGTAAGTGAACTGCTCGCCCCTGAGGGCAGGGCAAGAGGATGGGTAGCCATTTTAAGATTCTTCTTTTGTTATTTTGTTTCACTTTTGTTTTAAGTTGCCTGTCCCTGGAGATGTGTAAGATGGAAGAAAAACCGCTCACATCTGAGGAACAGATAGGGAGAAAGGACGGATGGACATTTCAGGAGGCTATTATAATGATTTTGTGTTGTTCCAATTTTGTTTCACTCTGTTTCAGTTTTGTTAGGCGTTATCTTGTTGGGTTGTATTATAGTAGAAATACGGGATCAGAAATTAGTAAAAAACAAACTGAAAGAGTGTTAAGTAAATTGTTAGAGGAAGGAGGCATCTCAGTAAAATCAAGAACAATCAGGGCATACGTTGATACAATACAAAAATGTAGCCCATGGCTTTTTAAGGAGGAGTTGTTAAATATATCACAATGGAACCATCATGGTGAAGATTTAAAAAGAATAGAAAAGAAAAGCCCAGGGACTCTGCCAGTTGGCACATTGCCATTGTGGACGTTCATATCTTGTTTGCTTAGTCCAAAGCCTTCAGTTCAGACAATGGTAGAGGAAGAAGAAGACATAATGATTCAAGTAAAAGAGAAGGTCTCTCAAGTTAGTCAGACAGAGGAAAAGATTCAAGTAAAAGAGAAGGCCTCTCAAGCTAGTCAGACAGAGAAAGAAAGTGTAAAACAGAAAAAGCCATCAGGGGGAAAGTTACAACAGGAGACTGCTACTAACACCTTTCTATCACCAGAGGACGTAAGTGTCCAACTAACAAGGCCACCTCCATATGCTGGGAGGTCCCCAACCCCCGCAGTTGATAGTTGGGATCCTGAGACAAGATCTCAAATATTAACATGCCCTGTATTTGAGGCAGGAGGGCAGCGATTTTACCAAGTTTTAAATTTCAAAACAGTGAAGCAGCTAAAAGAGGCTGTAACAACCTATGGTCCTCAAGCACCCTTCACTGTAAGCATGGTCGAATCCATTAACAACTTGAACATGACGCCAGCAGATTGGGCTAATATGTGTAAAGCTGTGCTAAATGGAGGACAATACCTGTTATGGAAGGTTGCCAATGAGGAATTTTGCAAGGAGACGGCTAGGCGAAATGCAGCAGCTGGTTATCCTCAGAGAAATCTAGATATGTTGTTAGGAAAGGGACCTTATGAGGATCAGCAGCAACAAATTGCATATGATCCTGGTGTATACGCACAAATTGCTGCAGATGCAATTAAGGCATGGAAGACTTTACAAGGACATGGAGGTTTACAAGGTCAATTATCTAAGGTAATACAAGGAGCTAATGAACCTTATGCTGAATTTGTAGATAGGCTTATTCAAACAGCTACCAGAGTTTTTGGGAATACAGAACAAGCAATGCCATTACTAAAACACCTGGCTTATGAGCAAGCGAATCGTTGGTGCAGAGATATCATTAGACCATGGAAACATGAAGATTTAAACACATATATTAAATTATGTAGAGACATTAATGAACAAGAGCAAGTCGTGGCAGCTGCAGTAAAACAGGCTTTAGATGCCAGAGACATTAATGAACAAGGGCAAATTGTGGCAGCTGCAGTAAAACAGGCTTTAGATGCCAGGCCAAGAACATGCTACAATTGTGAACAAACAGGACATTTTAAAAGGAATTGCCCCATTGGAGGAGGGTTTAACAAAACTAGGTATCAAAGGAGTAGAATACCAGGTATTTGCCCACGATGCCGTAGAGGGAGACATTGGGCTAATGAATGCCGTTCTCAAACCACCATAGAGGGTACTCCATTATCAAAAAACGAACAAGGACCAGGTGTTTATCCACGATATCGTGGAGAAAGGCATCGGGCTCCATTGCCAAAAAATGGACAGGGGGGCCCAATGCTCCGGGGCCCAAAACCACAAATATACGGAGCACTGGAGGAACCCAGCAACCCCATCAGGGTAGTGCCCAGGACACATTGTCCATCAGATCCCTCATCAGACAAACCAGAGGGAGCGCAGGGTTGGACATCTGCGCCTCCGCCAGAGCAGTACTAACTCCAGAGATGGGAGTTCAAATCATTCCCACAGGGGTGAAAGGACCTCTTCCCAAAGGAACAGTAGGCTTATTATTGGGACGCAGCTCTTCTACTCTAAAAGGACTTATGATAAGTCCTGGGGTAATTGATCCCGATTATGAAGGTGAAATAAAAATTATAGCCAGTTCTCCAAAGGGTATATCAGTAATTTCACCAGGAGATAGAATAGCACAGTTACTAATAATACCCAGCCTACATGATAAATTTTCCAGTCGTACTGTAGAAAGAGGTTCCAAGGGATTAGGCTCCACAGGTGTAGATTGGGCTATGCTTTCTTTAAATTTAGATTCTCGCCCCATGCTAAAACTAAATATTCAAGGACATGAATTTAATGGGCTACTGGATACAGGTGCAGACCTTAGCATCATCTCTCGTCAAGAATGGCCAAAACATTGGCCATTACAACAAGCCACTCAAACGCTTCGAGGCCTAGGAGTGGCGACTAATCCCCATAGAAGTGCAATGGTATTAGATTGGAAGGATCCTGAAGGATGTGAAGGAACTATACAGCCATATGTATTGGATCATCTTCCCGTAAATTTATGGGGACGAGATGTCCTAGATCAATTAGGTTTGACATTAACAAATAACATCAACCAAAATGCACCCACTATTATGACTAGACAAGGTTTTAGGAAAGGAAAAAGATTAGAAAAACAAGAACAAGGTATAGCAGCACCAATACAAATAGATCAAGGAACAGACAGACATGGGTTGGATTTTCAGAAAGGGCCACTGAGACAATAAAAATTACTTGGAAATCAGAAAGACCAGTATGGGTTCCTCAGTGGCCCCTGACTAAAGAAAAGATACAAGCAGCCCATGACCTGGTCAAACAACAATTAGCAGAAGGACATATACAACCTTCTGTATCTCCCCATAATACTCCCATTTTTGTCATCAAAAAGAAATCTGGTAAATGGAGATTATTGCAAGATTTAAGAGCCATTAATAATGAGATGGTTATTATGGGACCTGCTCAATCAGGGATTCCTCAATTGTCTGCTTTGCCAAAAACCTGGTATGTTTTAGTTATAGATATTAAAGATTGTTTTTTTTCAATTCCAATTCATCCTGAGGATAGTCCACGTTTTGCATTTACTATCCCTGCACTGAATCATGAAGGTCCTGATCAGAGATATGAATGGAAAGTACTCCCTCAAGGGATGGCTAACAGCCCAACTATGTGTCAAATTTATGTTAACAAAGTAATCCAGCCACTTAGAAATCAAAATCCTGAACTACAAATATTTCACTATATGGATGATGTATTATTAGCACACAAAGATAAAAACACATTGCTAGAATGTTATGCCACACTTACAAACTTATTAAAAAATTATAATCTAGAGATAGCAATAGATAAAGTACAATTAAATTTTCCAATTAATTATTTAGGAGTTCTATTATCCTCAACCATGGTCCGTCCACCAAAAATTCAAATACGAGTAGATCAACTCAAATCACTTAATGACTTTCAAAAGTTATTAGGAGACATAAATTGGATAAGGCCTTATTTAGGTATACCAACAGGAGAGTTGGGACCTTTATTTGATATCCTAAAAGGTCCATCAGATCCAAATTCACCCCGAATGTTAACGCCTGAAGCAAGAAAGGCATTAAAAATCATTGAAACATATATGGAAAATATGCATTTGGATAGAATTGATATAAGTTTGCCTTTATTATTTATTGTACTACCAACAAAAAATATTCCTACAGGAGTATTTTGGCAAGAAGGTCCATTATTATGGATACATTTATCTTATTCTCCTAACACTATTCTTACTAGGTATCCTGAGGCTGTAGGACAATTAATACTCAAAGGAATAAAAGCAGCAAAGGGAGTGTTTGGAATTTCTCCCAATAAAATTATTACTCCATATACTATGAATCAAATTGATGAGTTAGCTAATGAGTTAAATACTTGGGCAATAATCATGTGCAAATCTAATGTTTCATTTGATAACCACTTACCATCTAATCCTTTATTGTCTTTTTGGTCATTGCATCCTGTAATTTTTCCAAAAATGACAAGAAAAACACCTATCATGAATGCTCCAAATATATTCACTGATGGGTCAAATAATGGTACAGCAGCAGTAGTTACCCCTGATCAAACTTTTACATTTTTAGTACCCAAACAATCAGCTCAAAAGGTAGAGCTTAATGCAGTTTTACAAGCTTTTGTGATGTTTAAAGATTCTGTATTTAATTTATTTTCTGATAGTCAGTATGTAGTTAATGCTATAGTATCTCTTGAAGATGCTGGTAGGATTTCCCCTTCTTCTACTGTTTTCTCTTTGCTTTCCACTATACAAAGTCTAATCTGGGACAGAAAAGATCCATTCTTTATAGGACATATCAGGGCACATACAGGATTGCCTGGAGCCCTTAGTTTGGGCAATGATTTAGCAGATAAAACTACACATGACATACATATTTTCTCTACACTAGAAGAAGCTATAAATTTTCATAAAAAGTTCCATGTCAATGCTAATACTTTACAAAAGCGTTTTAAAATAACTAAGGAACAAGCTAGACAAATAATAAAACAATGTCAAAATTGTGTGACCTTTTTACCACAAGTTAATCTTGGAGTCAATCCTAGAGGATTGATACCTAACCATATTTGGCAGATGGACGTCACACACTTGCCAGAATTTGGAAAATTAAAATATTTGCATGTTACAGTTGATACTTCTTCTGGATTTTTGATGGGCTCCCTTCATGCCGGAGAAAAAACTAAAGATGTTATAGCTCATTGCTTACAAAATTTTGCCACTGTGGGTGTTCCAAAACAGTTAAAAACAGATAATGCCCCTGGTTATACTTCTACCTCTTTTAAACAATTTTGCTCAACATTTGGCATTACTCATATAACAGGAATCCCATACAATCCACAGGGACAAGGCATAGTTGAAAGAGCTCATCAAACTATTAAAATGTACTTATTAAAGCAAAAAGAAGGAATTGGGAAGGGGTATATATTCCCCAAAGATAAACTTAAAATAACCCTTTTTACTCTAAACTTTTTAAATTTGGATTCATCAGGACTTAGTGCTGCGGAAAGGCATATGTGTCCAAAAAATGTACATAAGCCCAAGGTACTTTGGAAGGATATTCTAACAGGACAATGGAAAGGTCCTGACCCAGTAATTGTCTGGAGTCGGGGGTCTGTTTGTGTGTTTCCACAGGGAGAACAGCAGCCGATTTGGATTCCAGAGAGATTAACCAAGGTCCTGACCCAGTGATTGTCTGGAGTCGGGGGTCTGTTTATGTGTTTCCACAGGGAGAACAGCAGCCGATTTGGATTCCAGAAAGATTAACTAAAGCGATTTCTACAGACCAAAAAGAAGATGATTTGGCTCAAATCCATAACAACTGATATCCAAAACTCCAGTTTGGCTATTCTTACATCTGCAACAGAACCAGGATGCTTTTTTCAATATCTATTTTATTATTGCCCTTTGCCATATCATGAAGTTCTATTTTGTTTTTTGAGCTCATACAGACCTAGGTTAATGTTTTGCTGATCAGTTCTATTTTTTGACTATAGAGTTTTTAAACATTGCAATGGAGATTTCACCTGTAAAAAGTTATAAGGCCTTTACTATAATGTTATGTGTTGTATGTATTATATTATGTGTGCACACTTGTGTTTTGTGTTATATGTTTGAATGTATGTATGTCCATATATCATATATGATGAGCGCTCATGATAAAATGGATCCAAATATTTTTTTTTAATTCACGTGATTTAAATGGTTTAATTTAATTGGGTAAACAGCTGTTAAAGATTGTTTTAATATGTGAACACAAAAGAAGGTTAACAGATCTGTTTGTTTACTTTCACCTTTCCTTTTCATTATATTTAATAATTCTCTTAAAGATAATGTAAATTGTTAAGAAAATTGTTTTCTTTTAGTGCCTTCTGTAATGTTACATAATTTTTTCTTTAGCCATTATTGCCAGAATTCCTATCTTCATCCCAGTGCTGGTGAAGTCAAAGATAAAACCAATCTACAGCTTCTACAATAGCCATCACTGAACTGCTTGCAGAACTTGCCTGGACACATTGTGAGCTCACCTGTATGCATTGTGAACTATCTGTTGGTGCAGCGACTTGTGGTAGTGTTGGGGTATTTTTGCTGATGATGTCATCGGTGGTACAATTTTTCCAAAAGGAGCCGTCAATTGGCTTGGTGTATCTTCCTCCCTTCTGCTTGTCATGATCGTCCAGCTAAAATTTGGGGGCCAACAGAGGTGAGGCAAAGAACCTCACCCCCCCGCTGGTACAAAGACCTCTCCACAGGTGTGGCTGTATACTGGACCGGTAGTCAGTGACGGGTAAGATCCAATTGCAATGGTACCAACCTAACGGGTAAGCAAGGATGGGATTCCTAGAACTAACTCTGGCATGTAGCAGACACTGAGTCAATATTTGCTGAGTACGTGAATGGGTGGACATATGCCTTTCCCCCTTAGTGCTTGCATTTAAAATAGCTTACTGCCAAAACTCCATGGAATAAGTTCATGCTTTGGAGTCAGAACTGGGTATGGATGAGGACACTGGTTTTATAGGGCTGCCCTAATGTATCCACTTGTATTTCTGGAAGCCACATGTTCGAAATAACATCGGTACAAGGATGTGCTCCCTCCAAAGGCTCTAGGAAACAAACCTTTCTTGCTTTTTTCCCTGCTTTTGGTGGGTGCCAGAGATCCTTGGCGTCTGGTCTGGCAGCAGCATCACCCAGGTTCTTTCTCTGTCTTCACCTGGCCATCTCCCCACTCGGTGTCCCCATAGGTCCTCTCCTGAGAACATCAGTCATACTGGATTCAAGAGCCTACCTTAAGCTGGTGAGTACCTGTAATCCAGCTATTTGAGAGGATGAGGCAGGACAGGAGGATAGCAAGTTCCAGGCCAGCCAGGGCAACCTAAGTTGAAACCATGTCTCAAAATAAAAATAAATAAAAGCGGGCTGGGTTTGGGTGTGGTCACTCACATTTGTAATTCCAGAGACTAACGAGAGTGAGAATTGAAAGTTTGAGAGTAGTCTTGGCGATTTATCAGACCCTGTGACAAAATAAAAAAGGCTGGGAATATAATTTAGTGTTAAAGCACTTGCCTAGAGTGCATAAGGCCCAGGATTCAATCCCCAGTATCTCTCCCCCCACCCCCAAAAAAAGAACATCCAGTTTAGTCCACAGTTAAGTACAACTTCAGACATTGAAAAGAAAAAAATGGGTGTAGCCAGGTTCAGTGGTACACACCTGTAGTCCCAGCCACTCTGGATGTTAAGGCAGGAGGATTACTTGAAGCCAGCTAGAGCAACATTCAAGACCAGGTCTCTTCGAAAGTGTGTTAATGGCTAGGTACAGTGACACATGCCTGAATTCCAGCAACTCAGGAGGCTGAGGCAGGAGGATCTCAAGTTTTAAGGCCAGCCTCAGCCTCAGCAATATAGCGAGGCTCTAACTTACTGAAACCCTGTCTCAGAAAAAAAAAAAAAAATGAAAAGGACTGGGGATGTGGCTCAGTGGTTAAGCATCCTTGAGTTCAATCCCTGGTACCAAAAAGAAAAAAAGGCATGTTCATGAGAGTTCCCATTGTTTACTATTGGAACCTAATTCTGGCCCACCTCTGCCTCCGCCCTCCTGACCCTAGTTGTCCTTCAGCTCCTCCCTCTACCCTTTCACCTTCCCTGGTCCCGTGATGGTGAAAGCTCGAGATGCTTGCCCAGCCATCGAGTGTACTGAGTTCTCCTTGGGGGATGATGCTTTGCTCCTGGATGGTGCTTCTCAGTAACTCAAGTGTCACATCCTCCTAGTAGTCTTCCCTGGATTTTTCTTTCCCAGCCTCCTGGACCCATCCCTTCTGTAATTTTGTATGTGTTTCACCATGGCAACTTGTTTATTTTCTGTCCCCCAATAGAGTAGTGCTTGATAGTTAGCCGGCCCCTCAGGGATGTTGGCCAAATCAGTAATTAATGAAATGAGATACTGCTTCTGAGTGTCCATGGCAGAGGAGCAAGTCCATCAAGAGAAGCTAGAACTAAGACTACTGCTGCTGGTTCTAGGGAAGAAGGAGTCACCCACTCCATCAACATTTCCTTGGCTGCCCCAATTGCAGGAATATTCAAGTTGGACACCTGTATGCATTGAGCTCAAGGACCCCCAGAGTGGAGCTGGTGCCAATGGCTTGTTGCTCCTACCCTCTCGTGGGCCTTTCCAGGGGCGTAGGGACAGGTTTGGGGACACTGCTTCATAGCATCCCCAACAGATCATGGTCTGAGAGCAGTGTCTGGCTGGCCCCAGTGTAGAACAGAACTTGGAGCCCAGGGCCAAGCAGTGGGCCATGGAATTCACTGAGAACCCAGTTAGAGGCTGGAAATGAAGCAGGTGGTCTCTGAAAATCCCCACCCCCTTCCCATTCATTGCCTGGCATGCACAAGCCTTGGATTCCATCCCCAGCACCTACAAAATAAATAAATAAATAAAAATAAAAACAAATGACAGAAGCCCACATTCCCAGCTGCTGCTTGTAACTGTCCCTTTCTGTTGGGATGGCACTGGAAATGTCACCAATCCCCAGTCCCTTCATCCCCATCTTGCAGAGGAGAATGTGGATCACTGAGGGTCGCGAAGCAGGGATTGGAGCCCACCCAAGAAGGAGAGAGCCCTCCAGTTCAGCATCCTCAGCTGTTGTAGAGAGGAGAGAAACTCAAGGAACTGGGAGCCTGCAGCCAGGGATGGAGTCTGGGGACAGGGCTTTCAGTAGTGCCTGCTGGAAGAGCGAGCCACTGCACCTCCCCTTTGGTGGCTCTTTGTGTGCTAGGCACAGGCTGCAGCCAAAGTAGTCCCCATCATCTCTACCTTCAGAGTGTCCATAGAAGCAATTTTTTTTTGCAATACTGGGAATTGAACCTAGGGGCGCTCTACCACTGAGCTACATCCCCAGCCCTTTTTATTTTTTACTTTGAGATAGGGTCTGGCTAACTAGCTGAGGTTGACCTGATACTTGGGATCCTCCTGCCTCGGCCTCCTGAGCTCTGGCATTATAGGCATGCGCCACCGCATCTAGCTCAAAAGCCATTTTGAAGGACCCATATCCTTTCCTGAGCTCCCACTGCAGCACACAAATGCACAGTGTACTTTGCAAACTATGTAGCTGGAGTTGAAACCTTCCTATCCCACAAATAGCTGCACACCCATGTCTGCAGCAGCTTTACTCATAATTGCCAACATTTAGAAGTGGCCAAGATGTCCTTCAGTAGATATGTTCATCAGCTTTCTGTGGCTAGAACAGAATACCTAGATAAATCAACACAAAGGAGGATTTCCATCCAGTCTCACCTCATGCCAGCCAGGAAGCCGGAGAGAGAGGAAGCAGCTGAGATCCCAACATAACCCTCAAGGGGCCCCTCACCTATCTAACTTTCTCCTACGGGCCCCACCTCCTAGTTTCCACCACCTCCCAACAGCATGATTCTCTGGGGACCAAGTCTTCAACACATAGACCTTTGAGGTCTAGACCTTCCAGCTCCAAACTATGACACTAAGTGAATGGAGAAACCATAGTGCCTCCAGACAATGTAATATTATTCAATACTGAAGGATTTGAGCTCTCAAGCCATGAAAAGACGTGGAGCTTAATGGTGGATCACTTGCCTAGTGCGCATGGGGTCCTGGATTCAATCCCCAGTACCATGGTGGTGGGGGGGACACATCCAGGATGGGGCTGGGATGGGGCTCAGTGGTAGACTGCTTGACTTGCCCAAATTCAATCCCTAGTACCTAAAGGAGAGAGAGATGGAGGAAATTATGATTTTCTTTTCTTTCTTTTCTTTTTTGTCTTGTTTTAGGAGCTTTTCATTATCTTGTTTATTTGCAATATTGGGTATTGCAAATGCTCACACATGCTAGGCAAGTGCTCTGTAGCTGAGCTACATCCGCAGCCTTGAAATGCATATTATTAAGTGAAGGAAGACTGTCTGAGAAGGCAACATACTTTTTGATTCCAACTGTAGAACATTTTGGGAAAGGCAAAACTATTGTGAACATTACAGAGATCAATGGGCGGGAGAAGAGCTCAGTGATAGAGCATTTACCTTGTGTGCATTAAGCCCTGGGTTTCATCCCCAGTACCAAAGAATCAGCAGTTGCCAGAGGGTAATGAGAATGGACAGGTGGAACACTGAGGGTTTTTAGGGCAGTGAAACTGCTCTGTAGGAAACCATAATGGTAAACTCATGTTATTAAACTGGGCACATCTGTAATCCCAGCAGCTTGAGAAGCTGAGGCAGGAGGATTGTGAGTTCAAAGCCAGCCTCTGCAACTTAACAAGGCCTAAGCAATTCAGTGAGACCCTATCTCTAAATAAAATATAGAAAAGGGCTGGGGATGTCGCTCAGTGGTTAAATGCCCCTGGGTTCAATCCCTGGTACCAAAAATAAAGAAAGAAATGTATGCAAACCTATTGGATGTGCACCACCAAAAGGGAATTGTAATGTACACCTGGGATTCTGGGTAATAATATTGTGTCCATGTATCTTCACCAGTTGTAACAAACGTAACCCTTTGCCTCAGGGTGTTGGCAGTAGGGGAGGGCGTGGGTGGGTGGGTACGTGGGAACAGGAAGTACTGGGAACTCTCTGTACTTTCCCTTCAATTTTGCTACAAGCATAAAACTGTTCTTAAAAATATTGATTTGTGCTAGGTCTGGTGGTGTACTCCTGTATACCCAGCTGCCCAGGAGGCTGAGAAGGAGGATTGCAAGTTCAAAGCCAGCCTCAGCAACAATGAGGCACTAAGCAACTCAGTGAGATCCTGTCTCTAAATAAAATACAAAATAGGATTGGGGATATGGCTCAGTGTCAAGTGCCCTTGAGTTCAACACACACACGCACATACACACAGTTTCAAAAAATAAAAATATAAAAGGAACCAGGCATGGTGGTTCATGCCTATAATTCCAGCAATTTGGGATGATGAGGAAGGAGAATCGCAAGTTCAAAGCCAGCCTCAGCAATTTAGTAAGGCCCAAAACAAGATCCTTTCTCAAAATAAAAAATAAAAAAAGCCTGGGGGAAATAGCTCAGTGTCTGAGTGCCCCTGGGTTCAATCCCTAGTACCAAAAAAGAAAAAATGTCTCCTTGTCACAGTGGTCCCCCACCTAGCACTATGGGCTGCTCAAAATGTATGTTGGGTCAGGTGCAATGGCACACAGCTACAATGGCAGACTTAAAAGACTGAGGCAGGAGGATCCCAAGCTCAAGGCCAGCCTGGGCTACTTAGTAAGATCCTATATCAAAACAAGCTCGGGTTGTGGCTCAGTGGTAGAGCGCTTGCCTAGCATATGTGAGACACAGGGTTTGATTCTCAGCACCGCATATAAACAAGTAAATAAATAAAGGTCCATTAATAACTAATAAAAATTAATTTTTTTTAAATGTAAACTGGGTGTGGTGGCATACACCTGCAATTCCAGAAGCTTAGAGGCTGAAGAAGATCTCAAGTTGAGGCTGGAAGATCACAAGTTTGAGGCCAGCCTCAGCAATTTAGCAAGGCTAAGTTGGCAAAGCAACCCTGGTTCAATCCCCAGTACCCGGGGAAAAAAAAAAAAGTAAACTATATAATAATATGGATGAGGGCTGGGGATATAGCTCAGTTAGTAGAGTGCTTGCCTCACATGCACAAGGCCCTGGGTTCAGTCCCCAGCACCAAAAAAATAAAAGGTGTGTTGGATGAAAAATGACTGCATGGGCTGGGCACCGTGGTGCAGGCCTATAATCTCAGCATGGCTCGGGAGGCTAAGGCAGGAGGATCGCAAGTTCAAAACCAGCCTCAGCCATGGCGAGGAGTTTAGCAACTCAGTGAGACCATCTCTAAATAAAATACAAAATAAGGCTGGGGTTGTGGCTCTGTGGCTGATGCCCATGAGTTCAATCCCTGGAACAAAAAAAAAAAAAAAAAAAAAAAGGTTGCACATACGATAAATGACATTCATTTTAAAATGAAAGAAAAATGACTGCATGGATAAAGGACCACCAGTCAGTGGCGTGAGTTCTGAATGATTCCAGCTTATGTTTCTTGGTGACTCCAGCCAAACAAGATATCCTTTCCTCTGTGCCTTTACCACTGAGGGTCCCCAGGGTGGCCACCCATCAGTGCTGCCCCATTGCCTGCCCCTCTCCTGGTGCAATGCAGGCAAACTCCTCCACAGCCTGTGCTCCACCGGAGTGTGTTCAGATCCTGCCACTGCCACCCCAGAATGTCCTACCCTCCAAACCTCAGTTTCCCAGAGGGAAGACAGCCAACCTGCGACAGTCGTATGACCAGGAGTAGGCTCCCTCCATCCACCACATTGGGCTCCCTCCTTTAAGAAGCGTCCAGAGGGGGATGACCCAAAATCCTGGATCTGTGCATGTGCTGGGACTCTCCTCTTCTGAACAGTCTGTGGGGGTGCAGCTCTGTAGAAGCAGGGATGCCTCGCGGAGGAGGGACCTTCTGGTGAGGTGAGATTCAGCTCATAGAAAGGTGAACTTTTGGGGGCGCCCGCTACCCAGATCAGTGGGAAGCCTCCCTTCCCAGCTGTGGAGTCAGCCAAGGCAGAGCTAAGCTGAACAGCGGGTGGAGCGTCCACATTTCTGGAAAACAAAGAATTAAGGGTGGGAAAACTTGGTTCTTCAGGCCCATTGACCTGACCAGGAAGGCGGAGTAGGGTGGGCACTGAGGGGGTCTCAGAAGCATTAGGGTCAAAGACAAACCTATGAGACTCCAGGCTTCTCACTTTCAAACTGGAAAACCTGAGATCAGCCACCAGTCTTCTCAAAGCCTCAGGCTCCTAACCTGTGAAGTGGGTGCAGAGAGGAAGTGGGAGGCAATATGGCATTCCCTCACTCTGAACCCTGTGGGTGAGGATGCTGATGACACTGGGTTTTCCAGACTCAGATAGCCATCCTGGCTGCTTGTCCCAGAAAGGAAGGGATGGGCCAGAGGATTCTCAAAGCCCAAAGTGTCTTGTGTCTGGGTTGCACTTCCGGTGCCTTTAAAGGCAAAAACTGTTGGAACGCCACTTTCCATAGCCCCGCCTACTGCTAGTGAGGTGCCCATTTCTCAAAGGGGGCCTTGAATAGTGATGGTTCTTTCCCAAGGCCGCATAGGTAAGACATTCTGCCCTGGGGGCTGTCTAGTCTCTAGACCTCTGTCCACAATCAAGTCATGCCTATGACAGCAATGATACCACCCAGGTCCCTCTCTGGCCTGAGGCCACCTTAAGGATTCTTCCCCCAGGAAGCCTGGGAGGAGCCTCCCCATCTCAGAAGGCCCAGTTCCATGGTCCTTTGTTACCTTATTATCCAAAAAAGGCAAAATGGTTGCTTTTAAAAAATGTTTTTTCCATGAGGTGAGCTAGGGAGGCTGAGACAGGAGGATCAAAAGTTCAAGACCAGGGACTGGGGTTGGAGCACTTGCCTACTACGTGCGAGGCCCTGGGTTCGATCCTCAGCACCACATAAAAATAAACAAAATAAAAGTATTGTGTACAACTAAAAAATACACATTAAAAAAAAAAAAAGTTCAAGACCAACCTCAGCAATGTAGCAGAAAAAAAAAAAAGGCTGGGGATGTACCATGTTCCTCAGTAGTCAAGTGCCCCTGGGTTAAATCTCCAGTACCAAAAACTAAGTCAGCTTTATTGAGGTACAATTTTGATGCATGTCTATACCTTGAAATCACATTTGACATGATGCTATATTCTTTATCAGAGCCTCTGCTCTTCTCATTATCACAGCTTGTATTTGTGAACTCACTTTTTTATTCCTGTTGATGCTTTCCCCCATTACCCTGGATTCCTAATGAGGGCAGGGGACATTTGTTTTCCAGTATACCCCCAGATCTGGGACAAGAATTTGATTATCTGTTTGTGAATGGATGGATGGGTGGGGTACTTGTTCTGATTGACAGTTCCTCCAAGGCCAGATTATCTCAGCAACCTCAGGTCCAGCATAGTAGGCAGTTAATGGTCCCAAGATGGAACTTCCTTGCAAACTCACCACCTCAAAGAGCTGAAGTGCCCCAAGAGGGCCCTATCTCCCTAAATCCTTCTGTGGGCCTCCTAGACTGCTCAGGGTGAGGCTACTCTTACCAGCGGAAGCTGCACTGCAACTCCACTCCCTTTCCTTGCTGTCAATCAGCTTTAGAAGGGGAGCAGCAGCAGTACCAAGTCGGAGGCCGGCCTGCAGCTCCAGGTGATCCCCATCCTCTATAGCTGGGCCCTAGAGGATGAGCCTTGGACTGTTAGAGGCAGATATCCTCCATCCATTCCTGAATCCTAGACCTCAGTTCAGTTCCCTACCCCATCAGGCTTTCTCTGCTGTGCCCACCAAAATCTGCAGATAGCTTAAGCCAAAGCACCATACTGCAGGTAGCTGGTGCAGAACTGGATGGGACCAAGTCTGTCACCAGGACAGGACTCTTCCAAGAAACTGGTGAGGGTGGTAAAGGGATGTAGCCCAGGAGCCCTCCTTACCCACTCCATATTACAAGACTTGAGCCTCCACCAGGTGAATCAATCCATCACCAAGTATAGCAGGCACTAAGCTGTCACTCCACCATCCCAGCAAAGTGGAGAATAGCTCCCTACCCTTTTAGAAGCATCTCACAACCCAGGGTAACCTGGCACAGTGAGGGAAGGCCAGGCCAGAGATTTTTGTTCTAGCAGGAGAACCTCAACCCCCAACCTCAATGCAAGGATGGCTACTTTGGCCCCAAATACCAACCCATCTTCCTGAGCACCCTCAACGGCCCACACACCCAACAATACCACAAAGCCACATTAACACTTCATCTTTAAGGTGTGCACTTTTATTGAACTGGTCTCAAGTCAGTGTACAGGTAAGCCCTGGCTGCCTCCACACCTTAGCCCACTCCCAGGGAGACCAAAAGCCTTCATACATCTCAAGTTGGGGGACAAAAAGGGGGCCACGATGGCTGACCATTCAAAATAAAACAAAATAAAAAAGTATTAAGGCTAAGATTAAAAAAATTTGCATTACATAATTTACACAAAAGCAATGCTGTCACCTCCCCTGTATGGACTCGGGTGAGGACTGGGCCATCCTCCAGGAGGAGGAGTGGGGCGGCTTTTGGGAGGGCGAAGGACTTCCTGTAACAATGCATCTCACTATATTTGGAATGACTATTAAAAAAAAGAACAATGTACAATCAAAGTCCTCGGCCATATTGTAGAACTTTGGGGATGCTCGCTCCAACCGACTGCTGTCACCTTCACCGTTCCAGTTTTTAAATCCTGAGTCAAAAGCGCCAAAACAAAAAACAAAAACAAAAAGGAAAAAAAAAAAAACAAATAAAGCCATGCCAATCTCATCTCGTTTTCTGCGCAAAGTTAGGTTTTGTCAAGAAAGGGTGTAACGCAGCTAAGTAACAGTCCGCCTAGAAGCATTTACGGTGGACAATGGAGGGGCCAGATTCATCGTACTCCTGCTTGCTGATCCACATCTGCTGGAAGGTGGACAGAGAGGCCAGGATGGAGCCGCCAATCCACACAGAGTACTTGCGCTCAGGGGGAGCGATGATCTGCAGAGGGAAGGACAGTCATTGAGGACCCTGGATGTCACAACACTCCTACCTCCTGGAACCTAACCTGATGGGACCAGACCACCAGCTCAGGCTGGGAAGACACTCACCTTGATCTTCATTGTGCTGGGTGCCAGGGCTGTGATCTCCTTCTGCATCCTGTCAGCAATGCCTGGGTACATGGTGGTGCCACCAGACAGCACTGTGTTGGCATAGAGGTCCTTGCGAATGTCAACGTCACACTTCATGATGGAATTGAAAGTAGTTTCATGGATGCCACAGGATTCCATGCCTAAAGGGAAATAACATCAGACTTCCATTGTGCCCCAAGTGTGACACTTGTGTAGGGAGGGGATCATAGGAGTGGACTATCAACTCACCCAGGAAAGAAGGCTGGAAGAGTGCCTCAGGGCAGCGGAATCGCTCATTGCCAATGGTGATCACCTGACCATCAGGCAGCTCGTAGCTCTTCTCCAGGGAGGAGCTAGAGGCTGCAGTGGCCATCTCCTGCTCGAAGTCCAGGGCAACGTAGCACAGCTTCTCCTTGATGTCACGCACGATTTCCCGCTCGGCTGTGGTGGTGAAGCTGTAGCCACGCTCAGTCAGGATCTTCATGAGGTAGTCTGTCAGGTCCCGGCCAGCCAGGTCCAGACGCAGGATGGCGTGGGGAAGGGCATACCCCTCGTAGATGGGCACTGTGTGGGTGACCCCATCACCGGAGTCCATCACAATGCCAGTGGTACGGCCAGAGGCATACAGGGACAGCACAGCCTGGATGGCCACATACATGGCTGGGGTGTTGAAGGTCTCAAACATGATCTGCAAGGAGAGAGAGGACCCGTCATACTCAGGAAGCCATCTGGGGCAGTTAAGCCAGACTGGGGACATGCAGAGAGTGCAAGAACACAGCTACATGTGTGTGCTGGGTGGGGGTCTCAGGAAGGGGATTCTGTTCAGACCTACTGTGCACCCATTGAGTACACACTCCAAGGCCACTTTACATCAGCCTCATTGGCTTTGTCACACAAGCCAGTGTTAGTACCTACACCCACACTATTTTTTGAACACCTAGTCAGAAAGGCAAACACAAGAGAAAGTTCTCATCTGGAAAAAAAGCAAATAGAACCTGCCAAAGTTCCAAAGGAGACTCAGGTCAGAGAAGAAAAGTCCTATGGAGAATGGCAGAAGAAAGAACAAGTGAGAAAAGGCGTGGCACAGAAGGGCAAGGAAAGGTGGTTGGAAATGACCCTGGGGAGGTAGTCACCACTGACCTGGGTCATCTTCTCACGGTTGGCCTTAGGGTTCAGGGGAGCCTCGGTCAGCAGCACAGGGTGCTCCTCAGGAGCCACACGCAGCTCGTTGTAGAAGGTGTGGTGCCAAATCTTCTCCATGTCGTCCCAGTTGGTGACGATGCCATGCTCAATGGGGTACTTCAGGGTCAGGATGCCTCTCTTGCTCTGGGCCTCGTCACCCACATAGGAATCCTTCTGACCCATGCCCACCATCACACCCTGTGGAGGAAAAAGCAGGTATACTCAGCACGGATGCGGCCCCCAGGACCCCACCCCAGAGAGCCTTTGGTTCCCAGCCTCGGAAGGGACATGAAGGCTGGCCGCCCTACCTGGTGCCGCGGGCGCCCCACGATGGAGGGGAAGACGGCCCGGGGAGCATCGTCGCCCGCGAAGCCGGCCTTGCACATGCCGGAGCCGTTGTCAACGACGAGCGCAGCGATATCGTCATCCATGGCGAGCTGCTGGCAAAGCGGCACAGTGACCGGGGGTCGCGGGCGCCCCGCCCTGCCCACTTCCGGCGCGCACAACCTCGGGCCGCCAGGGGGCGCCGGTGCGCGCCCAGCGCGGGGACAAAGGAAGCCGGGCCGGCCGCGTTATTACCATAAAAGGCAAACGCTGGTCGGAGGCGGCCCCGCGGCGCGCGGCAGGAAGCCAGGCCCCCGCCCCCTCCCCACCCGGCGCCGGCCCCGCCTCCGCCCGTTCAAACAGCGCCCGGCCGACGGGCGCGCGCGCGCTGCAGCCACACCCGACGGCGCGGCAGGAAGCATGCGCAGGCGCCCTGGCAACCCCACCCCTTCCGGCTCGCAGCCCCGCCCCTAGCCTAGCCCGGGACGCGGCACCCTGGGCCCCAGCGCGCACGCGCAACTGCGCCCCTATCCCCGGCGCGCGCAGCAAAAGCGTCCCGGATCCCAGCGCGCACGCGCAGGAGCGCCCCAGCCCCCACCCGGCCCAGCCGGCTCTGCCGAATGAGCGCCCGGCACGGACAAAGACGTGCTCGCTACCCCGGCTGCACTATGCAGTGCGTCCTCGAACCCAGCCCTGCAACCCTTGGGCTTAGAGGGTTGCATCCCGCCACCCACCAGCCAAGTGGCTTCCTAAGCACCCACACCGCAGCCGCGGCTCTCCCAAGTGTCCACGCCGCGGCCCAGCGGCTCCCAAGTGTCCATACCACGGCTCAAGGACTCCCCAAATCACACCACAACCCTAGTGGCTCTCTGAGCAACCAGAGTGGCCCAGTGGCTCCTTAAGTGCCCACACTGCGTCCCAGGTGGCTCCCTAAACATCTACACTGCGGCTTGCAGCTCTGCAGCGGCGACGTGGCCGCAGCCACCTTGGGCCAGGCCATAGGGGCCTCAGGGCCCATCGGGAGCCGATCTGCACGACGCCTGAGCCTTACCTGGGTGGCGGGTGTGGACTGGCGGCGGTGGAGCGGCGAGGAGACTGTACTCGCAGGATGGACGCGGTCTCGGCAGTGGCTGCGCGTCGCGCCGCCGGGTTTTATAGGGCGCCACCGCGGCCGCTCGAGCCATAAAAGGCAACTTTCCGAACGGCGGGCGCTGATTGGCCGCGCGCCGCTCACTCACCGGCCTCGCCGCACAGTGCAGCATTTTTTCACCCCCTCTAACCCCTCCTTTTGCCAAAAAAAAAAAAAAAGAAGAGAGAGAGCTAGCAAGCGAGAGAGAGAGCGCTAGATTGAGGAAGAGGATGAAGAGTTTTGGCGTTAGCCGCCCTTGGGTGCTGGGCCCTTGGGTGCTGGGCCCTTGGGCCTGGCGTGCGCGCGTGGCCCACGCCCCACTGGATAGTGCCCGGTCCAAGCCCACGAGGCCTGGACCAGGCCTGGGCCCAGCCTGCGCGTCTCTTGTTCCCCCATCCACCCCGCGACCCTCTGGGTGTGGATGTCATATGGGTAATGCGCACCCAAAAGGGCGAGGGTCCGCACAGATGCCTGAGCGCCTGGTTGCCATGGGTTCTGGCGTAAGGAGCTTGTGGGACCCGGGGAGGTCAGGAGTCACTCCCTTGCCAGCAGCACCACC
>NW_026000136.1:4747399-4749506 GCF_001458135.2 Marmota marmota marmota
GGGGATCAGTTTGCTAAGTGTGTGGCAGGGTTCCTGCTCAGACCTGGAGGGACAGAGGAGGAGACAGAGGGTTTGGGCAACTGAGGAGTCTCAGGGCCACATTCTAGGGGACAGGATGGGCTCCAGGCTCCCGATAGTTGGAGGTGGCCTGTGAAGAAAGCTCCAAACCGCCCCTGCCACAGGCCTCGGAAGAGAGTGTGCTCCACAGAGTAAAGAAACTTAGGGAACCATACTGTGTGCGAGGCTGTGAGTTCACACCCAGCCAAGGCCAAGTCTGGGCCGTTAGCTAGTGAGTGGCCCAGGCACTGCTGGGCGGTGGCCCACCATCCGTTGTCTGTCTGTCATGTTTAGCCACAGCTGAAACGTCCTCCTGGACCATCTGGAGGCTGTGGAGAAAAGATGTGCCAGAGAGGAGTTGGGGGTGGGGCCCGGAGCTTGAGACCTGCCAGAGAAGACCCCTCTCCTTGTCACCGTTTCTCTCTCTGGGTCTGTTCACTGTACATCAGGCAAGAAGTGGGTGCAAAGGAGTATTCCAGAAGCTGCCCACCTGGCAGGGGGAGCCAAACCCACACAAGGATCAGGGGCCCTGCGACCCCAGAGGGGTATCTGACTCAACTTAGAGGACCTTGTACCTCCTGGGTGCTGGTGAGGAGAACCTACATTTTCATGTAAAGAAACCTGGGAAGGATGGTGCAGAGAGGAGCAAGGAAGGCCTGCTTAGGGCCTTGCCACACATAGTAGGTGCTCATTGAGTTTGTGTGTGGAAACCAGGGAAGGATAAGTCCATATATGGATGAGGAACCTGGGTCTGGGAAGAGGAGACTTGAGCCAGCTCGTGGTAGGAGGCTGGTGGCAAAGCACTTTGCAGGTTGCAGCAGCCACAGCGGGGGTGGGAAGGGGGACCACCACCCAGCACCCAGTGGAGGCCTCAGCTCCTAGCTAGCATTCCCACAGAGCTGCCAGACACTTGACAAAACTCTCCCCCACCCCCAGTCACCGCCCTGGGCCTGAGTGAACTTTCCCATCCTTTCCACTCCCTGCCTTCAGGGGACGGGACGGGACTGCCCTGTCCCTGGCCTTGTATCTCTCAGTCGTGGGCACCTCGCCAGCTGCCCCTGGACGCCAACCTTGCAATTCACCCGTGGGTGGGGTGGGGTGAGTGTGGCCCTCTTTGCTGCCTGTTGGTGAGGGATGCCTCAGGCTGTTCACGCACCCTGGTGGGGTGCAGGGGGAGGATTCCAGCCACCAGTGTCCCAGGAGGAGGTGGGAGGTTCTGGGGAGTCTCCAGGCAGCCACACCGGGTCAAAGCAGACCTGATCACCAAGAAGGACCTGCACTGCCACTTTACCTCCTCTCAACCAGGGGCCAGCCAAGGGGCAGGAGCTCCAGCCTCACCCGCCCTCAGATTGGAACAGTCCTAGCCCATTCTACTGCCTGGTAGTGCCTTCTTATGTGTAGCAGCCATTTTCCGGTGCTCTCCTATGCATCCTTCAAGACCCATCCCGGAAGACCCCTCGTAGGGGGAGCCCCTTAGCTTCTACACCTTGCTCTCCCCTTCAGGCCATGCCAACAGCACCAGGCTGGTATTTATAACTAGGCCTCCCCCATCAGACAATGAGCCCTTGCAGGTCTCCATCACCCCCACTTCCTCCCACCGCACCAACCCCAGGGCGCCATTCTGTTGAGTGAATAAATGACGGCCTAGGTCTCCTCAGCCCCCAGAAAGGGCCCCGAGAAAATGGTGAGTGGAGGAGGGGACTAGGCAGAGAGCCTGGGGTGGGGGCAGGAAGAACTAGAGAGAGAAAGCAGGTCTGGGGACAAGGAAAAGAGGAAGTGGAGGAAGGGGGAGACCAGGGCTGGAGAGGAAGTGGGCCAGTTCTTCTTTGCTTGGGAACTTTTGCCCTTGTGTGGTTTCAGATCTGTCCCTCCGGTGGGCCACACAGCCACAGCAGCCTTGGCCCAGCTCAGCCAACAGGAGCCCCCTGCCCTAATTCCTCCAGGCAAGGGGACTTTAACAGTACTCACTAAAGGCCTACTCCCTGGCTCTCCTCCACAAAGCACCCTGCCACCTTGCTCTGGGGACTCAGGTCCCTTCGCTACCTGCCGG
>NW_026000136.1:4749733-4759774 GCF_001458135.2 Marmota marmota marmota
TGGGGGGTGGGGGTGGGGTGTCCAGTCTCCATTTTGCAGAGCAAAAAACTGAGGAGGAAGGAGAAGTCCCGGCTAGACTGGAGTGGGCTCCGCGAGGGCAGGACCCCTGCACACAGTAGGTGCAGGGGGAGGGAGAGAATGGAATGAATGAGGGAGGGAGACATGGAACATTCCAGAAAACACATCCCCCTTTGACAGAACTGATAAAGTACCTGCCTAGGGCCAGTGTGAAGAAGGCTAGGCTCAGAGCCCCTGAGGCTGGAGGCCAAGCCTCCCTCTCCCAGGCTAAAGTGTTCCCTGGAATGTCCTCCCAGACAAGGTCTGAAGGCTGCTTCAAAGTCTGAATTCCTAGCCCCACCTCCTCTGTTAGCACAGAGAACAGCTGCCAGCCCTGGGCCACACAAGCTGGCTCTCCTGGCCTCCTCCCCTGTTCTTGGGATGTTCTTGGTTCAATCTGAGTTTCTGAACCTCAGGACTCTTGGGGCTGGGGAGAGTGCATGAGATTCCTCTGTCTTCTGTCCAGCTTCTCGGTCTTCAGGGCCAGCTTCAAGCTGCCCTCTCCAGGAAGTCTGCCATGATTTCCTCCCTTCTTTACCACAACAGCAGTAGCTTTCTAGCCCAGAGAAAGCTAGTGACTCAGTCAGGATCACCCAGCAAGGGCACCAGGTGCTGAACCTGAATCTTCTGGAACAGCTCCTGGATCATGCAACACCTGCATCCAACATACCAGCACCAATCAGCCAAGTACACCGGGCACTATTTTGAGCAATAGAAATAAAGCAAACATGATTCCTTTTTTTTTTTTTTTTGGTCCCAGGGGTACTTGACCACTGAGCCACATCCCCAGCCCTTTTTATTTTTTTATTTTGAGAAAGGGTGTCACAAAGTTGCTTAGGGCCTCACTAAATTCCTAAAACTTGTGATCCTCCTGCCTCAGCCTCTGGAATCACTAGGATTACAGGCATGTGCTCAGCTGGAGGGAACACTTTTAAAGAACAGTCAGGGATGGCTCCTCTGACAGCTAAGCACCCCACTGAGCAGAGCCTTGGTCCCTCATGTGTCCAGCCTCCAGACCTAGCCTCTCCAGGGGCGCCCAGCAGGTAGCCACTCTGTGCCTTCCCCGCTCTCTGACAACTACCTGGGGGATCCCTGCCCTGGAGGAACGTGGAACTTCTGATACTTCTTGGGAGAGTTTTTAAAAATCCTTAAAAACTACCTTCTGCCGCCGGTCCTCCAGGGCACCAGGAGAAACTGCCTGGGAAGTTCCAGATGGCTTATTCAACTGAATTATTCAGAAACAGAAAATAAGCGTCCCTGGGCTTCCCCTGTGACGCCCAGCGGAACCCTCTCTGTTGACCCCGTGGAGCCAGTTGCTGGCAGGCCTCACTCGCTCCCTCCCCCAGATGCCAACTGTGTCAACCCAGAGAGTCACAGGACTGAGTTGGAGCAGCTCCTCTGGGACCTGCAGACCCTCCCAGGGCAGCCTGAGGAATATTGGGGGGTGTGCCCCTTATCACCTGGGCCCACAAATAACAGCCTGCGGTAGGTGGGGGTACCTGCCCAAGGTCACCTGGAGCAACCCTGAGGACCCTAGACTTTTCTGATTGTCCAGACAGGAACCTGAGCAGCTAGGCGACAGGTGGACGAAGCTGGGGTCAGCAGTTAACTTCAAGTTCAGGCCAAGGAGGGTTCAAGCAGACACAGGGGGGTCAGGAAGCCCCCCAGAGAGGAAGCCAAGCACTGTGTCCCAGGCTGTGGCTCCACCACCCAGGACGTGTTGTGTTAAAGGTCCAGAGGGACACCCAGCTCTTAGCCCACCAGGAACCAACCAGGTAGGAGCCGAAGTTCAGGCCAGGGCTGGGAGGACAGGGACTGGGTGGTGTGCTCAGTGAAGAAGATCATCCTCTTCTTGGCTTCCGGGGCTTCTCCCACCTTCTGTCCTGGCCCCAGGGCTCAGAAGTGCCCCTAGGAGGTGGAAGGAGGAGAGGGGAGGGGATGCCCAGGCTGGAGGAAGTGGTCCAGGGCAGGAGAAGGGAGGTGCTGGGAAGGTGTGGGTGGGCGGGGCAGCTGCTGACTCACTGGCTCAGGGCCTGGGGCTCCGTCTGCCCTTCCTGGACTCCCCTCAGGAGAGAAGGCAGGGCCCTAAGGGCCTACTGTGTGCTGGACCCAGGCCAGAGCCTGGCCAGCTGCCACACACTCAGAGAGCTGGCCACACCCGTATCTGGTAAGCGGGGAATCTCCCTATTTCTCAGATAAGCAAACCGAGGGTAGTGAAAGTAGGAGGGTCACCCCAATGCTGTTGACAACATGGTCTGGCTATTTCCAGAATGTACCAGAACCCAGGTGTCCAGCCTGGCATGGAGCCAAGGCCTAGGCCCTCTTGAAGAGACTCTCTGAATCCTTCTGTCTTTTTTTAGATCCATGTTCCTGAAGGGCAAATCCAGGTTCAGGGTGGCCAGTGGGCAGATGAGTGACACAGCCTGGCTCCGTGGCTGTCCTGGCCCAGACTGCCTGGCTGTGGGAGCACCCAGGGGTCCACACGGGGTGCTGCTCTGCTGGCGCCAGTTCCTCCGGCCGTGGGGCCTGGGGCTGGCCCAAGTGGAAACCCGATCGACCACAACCACCACGCAGCCGCATAACCAGGCTGTCCTCGGCCAGAAATCTCTGCCACCAGCTGGGCTCGCCAGGAACCTGAGCTGGCCGAGGGGGACAGGGCATGTCCCAGTTGCCTGGGCGTCCTGATGTCCCCAGTCCCTGGCCCCATGCCAGACGCTAGGAACACTAGGGGACTTAACCCCACCCCGGTGTGCTCTGTCCACGGGGGACATAGAGCCATACTGTCCTCACTCCCTCAGATTGGTCCTTTGCCAGCCCAGATAAGACCTCAAACTCTGTCTCAAGTTAGGGAAGAGTCATCAAGGCCTCAGGGGCTGGGGGTTTGCTGGTCTAACAAGGCGAGGCCTCTCTCTTGGTGTGTTGGCTTTTGTTGGTGCCATGGGCAGGGACAGAGCTTCCCCAGGAGGGGCCCTGCTTGATACATGTCCCAAGTAGGCAATAACTGAGGCTGTCTGCTCAAGTCACCCACCCAGGCTGTCCAGTAGCCACAGGCACCAAGGCCAAGGGTGATGGGACCTAGTCTCGGGCCTCATGTTTGTCCTGGGTTCTCCTGAACTGCGCAGACACATAGAGCATTGGTGATGGGGACATCGAGACATGTGGCCCAGGACAGGGAAGCGCAAGGCTGGAGGGCTGGTCCCCTACAGCCCTTGGGCAAGCCCTGAGCCCCTGGGCCCCTGGCCATGGGCTTTCCTTGCCTGCCCAGCTGCAGGGACGGCCCACAGATAGACAGAAATGCTCACGCTGGCACCGCCCAGAGCCGGTACAAGTGGCCACATGCTGGTGACCTTGGGCTGGGCACACTGAGTGTCTGTGACATGAAAGTAGTGACACATCCCTGTTGCTGTCCCAGGGTTTTGGAGAAGAAGAGAGGACCCTGCCAAGGGTTCTGATAGGAGACAGGGGAGGGCTTCCGGGCCCTGGAGGAAGCCATTGGTTCCCTTCATCCTGGGCCAACCTGGGGAGGTGGAGGAAGGAGTGTTTGGGGGCCTCCTGCTCCCTGGCTTCTCTCCAGCGCCAGGGCCCCCTGAGTCAGAGGAACTGGTGTCATGATCCAGATATGTGACCTGGAGGCCTGATGATGGCATCTACCTAGGGCACCAAACTTTGGGGCTGAGTTTCTGAGGTCAGCGTCCCCTCCGGCTTCTCTGCCTACATCCCAAAGGGGAAAAAAAAACCTGCTAAATGTCCACGGAGAGGGGACTCATCACAGGCAGTGACACATCCCCATGGGAGACTCCATGGTGCTGGATACCCCTCTGCGGGGCCCATGGTTGTGTGGGTACAGCTGGTTGCTGCAAAGCCTAGGGTAGGTGGTAGGTGGTGAGATGTGCTACTCGCCCAGTCAGTATAGGGCTTGTGGGCCCATCTGCTGGAGGACTGATGGCTGCCAGGCCCTGAGCTACAGAGAGCCACCTGGCCCAAGCTCCCACCCTTGGCAGGGTGCCACGTCCATCAGCTCCTGGACTCGGAGGCACAGAACCGCGGCCAGCTCTGCCCCGCACTAGACAACTCAGCCTCAGCTGGCCCCAGGGGGCTTCTTCTTCTTTTTGGGGTACCAGGGATTGAACTCAGGGTCACTCGACCACTGAGCCACATGAACTCGCAATCCTCATGCCCCAGTCTCCCGAGCCACCGCACGGGACCCCAGGGTGCTTCTGAGTACCATCCTGTCCCCCAATCCCCACCTCTGGTCTGCCTCCTGGGGAGTCAGCCTGCAACCAGCAAGACCTCCCAAGAGGAAGCTATGGTGCTCCTTGGTCCACACACCTGTCCCACGTGGAGAGGGGCAAGGAGGGAACCAGATGGTCACTTGACATTTCAGGTTCTCCTGGATTGTTTACGCACAGGAAAATATCGTCGCAGCCTTCGGTCATGACATAATGGCAGTGGGAAGGAGCAAAAAGGCCAATGGGCACTTTATTGCATTTGTTTATTTTTGTGGAGCTGGGGCTCTGGCCCAGGGCCTCACTCGTGCTAGGCAAGTGCTCTGCCATCGAGACACACCCTGGCCCCAACAGGCACTTTAAAGGAAAGGATTTCCAAATCTCCAGTAAACGTAAAAAGATGCTCAGAGTCATGAGTCATCAGGGAAATGCATGTTGAAACCACACGGAGACAGCCACCCACACCAGGACCGATAAAAGGAAAAAGACCGATAAGAGCAAGTGTTGGCGGGAATGTGAACCACAGGCGCCTCTACCCGCAGCAGTGGAGGCTGTCCACGACCACTTTGGAGGGCTGTTTATGGTGTTTTTAAACTATGACCCAGCAATTCTATTCCCAGTACTTGTCCAAAGCAAATGAATCCATGAATCTGATAAGAGACAGGAAAGACTACTCCGCTGGGCGTAATGGCACACTCCTGTAATCCCAGCGGCTCAGGAGGCTGAGGCAGGAGAATCTGGAGTTCAAAGCCAGCCTCAGCAACAAGGAGGCGCTAAGCAACTCAGTGAGACCCTGTCTCTAAATAAAATACAAAATAGGGCTGGGGATGTGGCTCAGTGGCTAGTGCCCCTGAGTTCAATTCCTGGTACCCTCCTCCCCCAAAAAATATCCTTATGGGGACCAGGAGGAAGGAGGGAGGTATTAAGGAATGAAATTTGATCAAATTATGTTCTGTGCCTGTACGAATATGTCACATTGAATCCCCACTGTTATGAACAATCATAATGCACCAATACAAATAATAAAAAAAGAAAGCTCTTATATATTCGTAATACTTATTTAAATTACCATAACCCGGGTGCCAGGCACAGTGGCTCATGCCTGTAATTCTAGTGGCTGGGGAGGCTGAGGCAGGAGGATTGCAAGTTTGAGATCATCCTCAGCAACTTAGTGAGACCCTATCTTGAAATAAAAAAACAAATAGGGCTGGGGATTGTAGCTCAGTGGTTGAGGTCGAGTGCCCCTGAGTTCAATCTCCAGTACCAAAAACAAATAACCCCCACCCCAAACAACCTGGGTGCACAGGAACCCTAGAATGAATGGTTAAAGGATGGTGTGTTCATACAGTGGAAGAAACAGAGACATCAAGCTGAAGAAGCCAGATGTAAATGAGTGAGTCCTGGATGATTCTGTTTTATTGAGTTTAAGGACAGGGGAACCATTCTGTGCTGGTAAATGTGGATGCTGGTTAGGAATGTGACCTGGTCAGCCTGTAGCAAGTCATAGAGCTCCATGCAAATGACATGTGTATTTTCCTGTGATGGCAGCTAGTTGGGGAGTGTGCCCCTCACCTGCACCTCTCCTACCCTAGTCCTTTGAACACCACTCTCCTGGTCGCCACAGGGCCTTTGCACTGCTGTTCTGCTCTCCCTAATCACCCATCTCTCACACATACCATTTTTACCCCTTTAAATCCTGTTTAGCCTTTAGGGATCAGTGTATATAAACATCACCTCCTCCAGGAAGTTCTTCCTGATTCCCAGACCAAGTCAGTACTCTGTATAGCTTCTTTATTCCTTTGTCTTTTGTTTGTTTGTTTTGGTACCAGGGATTGAGCCCAGGGGTGTGTAACCACCAAGCCACATCCCCAGCCCTTTCTATTTTTTATTTTGAGACAGGGTTTCAGTAAGTTGCTTAGGGCCTCTCTAAGTTGCTGAGGCTGGTCTCAAACTCGAGCTCCTCCTGCCTCAGCCTCCTGAGCTGGGATTATAGGCCTGTGCCTGCCCAGCTTGTACTTCTCTGTCACATTCATTCCAACTGATGATTAGAAGGATCTGTGGCACTACAGGTGCACCCTCTGTCCTCACTGCTGCACAGGTGAAATCACATCTGTTTTGATCCCGTTGAGATTCCAGCTCAGGAGCTATAGTTTGTGCTCAGTGGACTCAATTCCTATCTTGGGGGAGGAAGGAAGGGAGAAGGAAGGGAAGAGAGGGAGGCAGGAAGGAGGGAGAGGCGGGGAAGGAGGGTGAAGCCCAGACCCAGTTCCATCTGGACTGAGGCCCAGCAGTGGGTGTGCTGTCTCTCACCTGGGAGTGCGCACCCAGTCCAGAAAGGTGTCCCAGGAGGGTGTGGGCACAGCCCTGGCAGGAATGTGTCCTAGGTCTGTCACACAGGTGACAGGACCAGGGAGGAAAGGGCTGGGCTGGCAGGGCTCACACCTTCCAGCGGAAGTTGGCAGCAGGGCAGGAGGTGTGTCACAGGAAGTCCAAAGGTCTCTGAGCTGCAGCTGACTCACCCAGTCTCTGGGAAAGTTCACAGGTCAGACTCCAGCCTCGCTCTGGAGGCTGCCAGGGGAAAGGACGACTGTCTGGTATCCTGAATGTGTAAGGGGCTGACCTGGAGGAAAGGCCAACCCAGCCTGGGGGACTGGGGAGGCTTTGCAGAGAGTCTTTTGGGCTGGGTTTTGAAGTCTGAATATGAGTTCACCAAAGAGGCAATTTAGAGGGTATGCTGGGGGGACGCCAGCGTCCGACGTGGCTGAGCACCTTGGAAAGTGTCTAGTGGGGCCTTGGTGGGGAGGATTAGGCTAAAGGCCAGCACTTACATTTACATGTCATTTGTTGAACACTTACAAGGAGCCCCACATATAAAGAAACCCAACGGGTGAGGGGGCTGGGGTGGGTCTGGGGGCTTGGGGAGCCCTCTTGACCCTCATCCCTCCTATGGCATGACCCGAGGGAAGGAGGTCAGAGGATACCTTGAGTCTTTGGAGGAATTTCCTGGGCCACCAGCTCAGATCCCATTGTACAGACGGAGAGGCCAAGGCAGACATGGGCAGAGCCGAGGCTGTCATGCTGGGGCTAAGCCCTGGCTCTGGAGCACATAAAGACAGGGGACAGGCCTTCCCGGGGACAGGCACCCACAGACACAAGTCTGTGGCCACTGGGCCAGCATCTGGACCCAATGCTAGGGGTACCACGAGACCTGACAACTTGGCAGAGTCTGGCCCAATGACGCATGTCTGTAGTCTCAGCAACTCAGGAGGCTGAGGCAGGAGGATCAAAAGTTGAGAGCCCGCCTTAGCAACCTAGTGAGGCCCTAAGCAACTCTGGGAGACCCTGTCTCTAAATAAAATACAAAATAGGACTGGGGGTGTGGCTCAGGGGTTGAGTCTGGATTCACTTCCCAATACCAGCCCCCAAAAAAGGGGTAAGGTTAGGGGGTGTAATTCAGGGGTAAAATACCCTTGGGTTCTATTAAAAAAAAAAAAAAAGATCTTTGAACCAGGTCTCCCAGCAAACAGCCATGACACCTCCATGTATGCTTCCCCCACAGCTGGGCAGCTGTTCCTTCCACTCCTTGTCAGCCTCAGCCCTGGCCCAGAGACGGATAGGGAACTACAGGTCACACCACATTGTGTCAGGTGATGGGGTGTAGGTCAATGGTAGATTGCTTTCCTATCATGAGTAAGATCCAGGGTTCAATCCCCAGTACCATAAAAGAAACAAAAACAAAGTGGTATTGGAACTCAGCCAGGAGCTGGGAAAGTGCCTTGGCAGCCTAGAGACTAGCTGGTGTCCCCGAATGCCTGGGGCCAGGATGTTTGCCTAAGAGGACTGGCCAGGGCTGGCACGGGCTCAGGAGCTGGGACTTTGATCTATAAGGGTGACGAGAAGCCATTGAAGGTGTGTGAGCAGGGGAGGGCCAGACCAACTCTGACATTTGAGGAGATGACTCTACATTTTAAAAGGGTCCCAGAGTTTTTGAAAACAAATTCTGTAACCTTGGAGTTCGGATTTCTTTCTGCTTCACCCCACATATAAGTTTGTATTAGAAGTATTAATGTTAGCTGGGTACAGTGGTGCAGGCCTGTAGACCAGTGACTCAGGAGGTGGAGGCAGGAGGATCTCAAGTTTGAGGCCAGCCTGTACAATTTAATGAGACTATGTCTCAAAATAAATGTTTATGGTCTGGGGTTGTGGCTCAGTGGTAGAGCACTTGCCTAGCATGTGTGAGGCACTGCGTTCAATCCTTATCACCACATAAAAATAAATAGATAAAATAAAGGTACTCTGCCATCTACAACTAAAAGTATTAAATAAATAGATAAATAGATAGATAGATAAATTTATCCCAGTGGCTCTGGAGGCAGAGGCGGGAGGATTGCAAGTTCACAGCCAGCCTCAGCAATTTAGCAAGGTGCTCAGCAACTCAGCGAGACCCAGGCTGAAAATAAAATATATAAAGGGCTGGGGATGTGGCTCAGTGGTCGAGTGGCCCCAGGTTCAATCCCTGGTACCCAGAATAAATAAATAAATAAATAAAAGTTTAAAGCGGCTGGGGAGTGGCTCTATGGTGGAGCACCACTGCATTCAATCCCCCATACCCCTTCCCCCACACACTACTGGAGTTATAGTAATGAGTGTAATAACTTGTGTGTCTCATGATCTTTCACTTTTTGGACGCTCTCTAATTTGTTCCAGTTGCCATTGGCAACCCCAAGAGGTAGATAGGGCAGCTATCATTGTGCTGGTTCATGGCTGTGGGTACCAGCAGTGGAGGCTGGGGCTGGGATGTACGTAGCAGTAGCAGGGCTGTGCTCACCTGGACGAGATGAGGTGCTGAGCCCGACTTAGGACCCACTGTCCCTTCACATCTGGTGTGTGTCCAGACTTCCAGCTCAGGGCTCCACAGGTAAGGCCCCCACCTCCCCCCTCCCACTAAAAGTCACCCCAGCTTCTAGAGACAAAGAGAAAGTGAAGCCAAGAATTTCAGCACTCAGCACTCAGGCTGAGCCAAGCTGGGGCCAGGTTTTCCTGACCTCAGAGGACAAGGGAGTCACATCCATTTAGCTGAGCTGGCCCAGAGCCCTCCAGATCCTGTCATGACCCTGACACTGAGAGTTTTGGGGGGCCTGTAAGAAATTGCAGCCTGATAATACACCAATCAAAACATACCGAAAGAGGGGCTGGGGTTGTGGCTCAGGGGTAGAGTGCTTGCCTAGCATGTGTGAGGCACTGGGTTCGATTCTCAGCACCACATTAAAAAAATAAACAAAAATAAAGATATTGTGTCCAACAACAACTAAAAAATAAATATTAAAAAAAAAAATACGGAAAGAGGGGCTGGCTTAGGAGTAGAGTGCTTGCCTGGCATGTGTGAGGCCCTGGGTTCTATTCTCAGCACCACATATAAATAAGTAAAATTCCATCAACAACTATTAATTTTTTTTTTTAATGTAGAAAGAGGAAAAAGAAAGAAAGAAAGGAAGAAAGAAAGAAAGAAAGAAAGAGCAGCCTGGGCCAGGCATGTGCCACCTTGCCTGTAATCTCAGTTATTCCAGTCTGAGGCAGGAGGACTGCCAGTTCAAATCCAGCCTCAGCAACTTAGTGAGGCCCTATCTCAAAATCAAAAATATAAAAAGGGCTGGAGATGGAGCTCAGTGGTTAAGTGCCCCAAGGTTCAATCCCTGGTATTCCTCCCCCCCCCACACACACAAAAAAAAAAAAAAAAAAAAAAAAAAAAAAAAAAAAA
>NW_026000136.1:4760952-4762720 GCF_001458135.2 Marmota marmota marmota
AAAAAAAAAAAAAAAAAAAAAAAAAAAAAAAAAGAAGAAGAAAGAAAGAAAGAAAGAAAAGAAAAGAAAAGAAAAGAAAAAAAGGGCCCTGGGTTTGGGCCTCAGCAAGACAAAAAGAAATCACAGACTATTACAAGCCACTCATAGGGACCCTCTTTGGGAACATTTAGGACAGCAGACCACTCCTTAGGGTACAGGTGGCCACCTGACAGGGGAGCATAATTTCTGCACCACCCCAGGCACGACCTGCTGTCTCTAGGGCCTTCCTAGTCCTGGAAGGCCCGACTAGATAAACAGGGCCCTAGGGCCTCACCTTGGCCTTAGAGCCCTAGGGTATTGCTGGACATCCCAGCCACGTGGTGAGGAGGTCTTCTGCTGGAAGTGGGGACACCATCCCAGATAAGGGACCTACTGGGGTCCAGAGACTGCAGGACTGAAGCTCAATGTTTTTAGATTTGTGAGTAGGGGTAGTGTCTTGATCTGAGTTAATCAGCCGCCACTCACCCTGTCTGGACCCCTGCCCCAAGAAGTTGTCTTCCAGCCCCTCTCCACTGGCCCAGGTGAGGATCAGACCTATTCCCTAAACAAATGGTCCAGCCTGGGGGCTCAGGCCTCAGGGGCAATTCTTATCGGGAGCTCTGGGAGCTCGCAGGCCTGTGAGGCTCACGTGGACGCAGCTCGGAGGCTCCCGTGTCCCAGGGCAGTCACTATGAGGCCGGGCACCCCCTGTGTGGTTCAGGGACGCTGGGCCAGGCTGGAGCTCCCCGCAGGCCCCGGCCGGCCCCCACCCCGCCCCTCAGGCGGCCCGGCCCACTTGGCCCAACTTCCTCTCCTTAAAAGGCGAGGTTTGGAAGCGCCCGGGGAGGGGGCGTTGGGCCCTGGGCCTGGCCGTCCCCACCACGTCCCCCTCCCCCTAGAGAGCCTGGGCTGGGCCTGGGGGAGGGGGCGCAGCCTAGCCCCGGGTTCTCGAGATCTCAGCCTAGGCTCTCAGCCTAGGCCTTCATCCTGGCCCCCAGACCGCGACCCCGACCCTTCTCTCTGCTCCGGAATGGCTCAAGCTGTGCCCATTTCGCATCTGAAGATACCGAGGCCCTGGAGTGACCCGGGACAGGGAACAGGAATATCTTCCAGCCTTGAGGTGGCATCTCAGACGGGCTGCACCCACCATTTCTCATTACTTGGGTACCCCGAGGGCTTTAGGTAACCCCCACAGTACGTTGAGGCTGCAGCACCTCCACTTAGCTCGCACGTGGCCTCGGGCACAGGGTACATTTCCTCACTGCCTCGGTTTCCCCATCTGTTAAATGGAGATTGGCTCCTGGGGTTCGCACACACCCAGGGGGGCCCGGCGAGGAGGAAGGGGAGCAGCGATTGCTTGCTGCTGGGCTCCCCCCTCTGCCGTCTGCGCTGAGGACCCTGCAGGGTGAGGTGGCCTAGCCCAGCCCGCTCTGCCAGGGCTACGGAGAGAACAGACAGATGGAGGCCAAGATGCAAACACTGGGTGCTCAATAAGAGCAGCCCCGCCCCTCTTCCTCCACTCTTCGGGAGCGTGATTCATCCGTCCTGGTCGTGGGCTGGGAAGCCGGGCCCTTGGGTGACATCTGGCTCCACGCGCCGGGCGAGGCAGTGCCCTACGCAGGCGCCTGCCGGCTCTGGCCTCAGTTTCCCCGCACCTCAGGGAGGCCGGGCCCTCGCGCGCTGCGGGCGGGGGCGCCCCTCCCCGGCCCGGCCCCGGGCCTCGCTCGGCCTCACCGGCCGCCCGAGTCGC
>NW_026000136.1:4764569-4767829 GCF_001458135.2 Marmota marmota marmota
AGGGGAGGGGGGCTTGGAAATCCTATATTTCTTTGAGAAAACAATTGAATACATATGAAAATTATTAGTCTGTCCGTGGCTGCTTTAGTTATTGTCCTCTATGTACTTTTCTGAATTTCACACTTCCCAAAGAGGAAGAAGAAGGTACCGAGCTCAGACCTGGACACGGTGGTCCACCTCTTTGACTCTTCTGCACCATATGGCAAGGATCCCTCTAGGGCTAATTTATCATGAAAACTTTATGAGATGACGACATGCAAAGGGCTAGGCATGAAGCTTGGATGTGGTGGCGCTGGCCTGTCATCCCATCGGCTCAGGAGGCTGAGGCAGGAGAATCACAAGTTCAAAACTAGGCTCAGCTATTTAGTGAGGCCCTAAGCAATTTGATGAGACCCTGTCTCAAAGTAAAATATAAAAATGGATGGGGATGTGGTTCAGTGGTTAAGCACCCTGGTTTCAATTCCCAGTACCAAAAAAAAGTTAAACTGGGCCTAGTGGTGCAGCCTATAATCCCAGCAGCTTGGGAGCCTGAGGATCCTGAGTTCAAAGCCAGCCTCAGCAAAAGTGAGTCACTAAGCAACTCAGTGAGACCCTGTCTCTAAATAAAAGACAAAATAGGGCTGGGGATGTGGCTCACTGGTCCAATGCCCTGAATTCAATCCCTGATACCAAAAAAAAAAAAAAAAAAGTTTAAGCTTGAGCCCCAGGCACACAATATGTGCTCAACAAAGGGCTCTGATGTGGGGCTCCCTTTGCCTTACCCCTTTCAAAGAAGGGGGACTTCCTGGGGGGGCAGGGTGGGAGGTCTTTGGCCCACAACTCCCTGTGGCTAGCTCTTGGCCTGGCCTGGCTCAGAAGGCTTGTGTTTCTGACAAATGGGGCCAGCCAAACCCAGGCCCTGCCTGATCTGTGCTGTCCTGTCCTGTCCTCGGGGCTGGGGTCATTCTGGGTAAGGCTCATGGCCAGCAGGCCCAGCAGGACACAGCCAGTCAGGTCATTTGGCCTTGGATTCCAGGCAGCCGGATCCTCAGCAGCCTGTCTGGGCAGTGAGGACACACTGGGATAGCAGGTGCACAGTCTAGAGAGCCCCAAAGGGCTTGGGGCAGCCAGAAAGGAAGGGAGGAGTGTTTGGGGTCAGGACAGGGTGTCCGGGAAGGGAGAGTAAAGGAAAGAGAAAGCGAAGAGAAGGATCTACTTTTCCTCTTGCTATTTTTGAGTTCCTGAGTGTGTTGAGCACTGTACCCTCTGAAGAGAGCCCCCCAGCATCCTGACAGGAGAATTAAGACCAACACTCCTTGAAGACACCAAGGTTAAACAATTAGTCAAGTTGACTCATAGGAGAAGGGTGGGGTCAGGAGGAGCTGTGAGCCAGAGAGAGACAGACAGACAGACAGACACAGATGTCTAGGGGGACAGCTGTGAGCCAGAAAGAGAGATGTCTTGGGTGCAGCCCAAAAGAAGGGGAGGCGTCAGGAGTAGAAAAGCAGGTGGAGGCACAGAGAAGGTCCTAGGGCACAGAAGCAAATGTCTGCAGGCTGGGCAGGCTGGAGGGCAAGACCTGCTGGATGGAGACTGCTCTCCAGTGCCCTCTAGTGGGGACCCTTTCTGCCATCATCCCTGGTAAGGTGGACCAGAATTCCCAATGAATTTGACCTGTGCCCAATCACCAGGGCACCCAGGTCCATAAGCACCGCCTTCCACATTCTCTCTCTTCCCCTACAGGTGCTTGCAGGGCAAAGGTCTGCCACACCCAAGGCCTCACTGGACAAGAAGTGGCCGTGGGAAAACACTGGGCAAAAGGAGCACCCTCTGTCCCAGGGATCAGTGGTCACCCACCTGCCAAGTGGACCAGCTGCAGCCTCCCAGCCACAGTGTTTGGGACTGGTGATTGCTCTTCCTCTTTTTCAGACAAGGAAGATGAGGTCTGGGGGCTCACAGCACTTGCCCAGGGTGGTGGCCCACAAATGGCATGCAGGTACACACACCATGAATGCACACGTGCGACACATGCACACACGGTTGCCTAGACACCCCATTATCCCTTCAGCCAGTAGAACTAGGAGCCAATGGGTGGCTCTGGGTGGAGACAGCTAAGCTGGGAGTCAGTCCCCTCCTGAGTCAGAGGAATTCAGCCTCCCTGATTAGAAGACCTGGCAACTTTCTGGTTTTGTCTTGTGGGGTATACCTCACTGTGGCCTCCACCTTTAACCAGAGTCAGATTTTAGCATACCCCAGGGGATCACAGGTCAAGGTTCACTCCAAAGGAAATAGCTTCTTCATTTGCCCCCATTGGATACCAAAATTAGAAGATGCTTAAGTCTCTTATATAAAACAGCACAAAACCTGTATGCATCCTCCTATATACTTTCTTCTTGTCTTTTTCTTTAGAGGTGCTGGAGATTGAACCCAGGGCCTTGTGTCTGCTAGGCAAGCATTTTGCATTCGAATGTAGAGATAGAATGTATATCTCTGAGCTATATCCCCAGTAACCCCAACCCACTCCTGTTTTACATTAAATCATCCCTAGATTACTTATAATACCTAATAAAATGTTAATGATATGTAAATAACTGCTATACTGTTATTTAATAGGAATATGATCAGGAAAAAAACATGTTCATGTTCAATATGGACACTTTTTATTTTATACTGGGAATTGAGCCCATGAACACTTTACCACTGAGCTACATTCCCAGCCCTTTTTATTTATTTATTTATTTTTTGTGGGGGGTACCTGAGATTGAATTCAGGACACTCCCACTGAGCTACATCCCCAGTCCTATTTTGTATTTTATTTAGAGACACAGGGTCTCACTGAGTTGCTTAGCGCCTTGCTTTTGCTGAGACAGGGCTTTGAACCCATGATCCTCCTGCCTCAGCCTCCCGAGCTGCTGGGATTACTGGCATTCGCCACCTCGCCTGGAAACAAATATTTATTTTACTTTTATGTTTTCAGTGCTGGGGATCAAACCCAGGGTCTCACACATGCCAATGTCATGGCACTGGCAGATTAGACTAGGTGTCATATTAGGCAAGCACTCTACCACTGAGCTACACCCTAGCCCTGGAGTCCTTGTCTAAAATGCAGGTGGGCCCTTGAGAAAGATCTCCCAAACATCAGTGCATTGCATGTGTTCTCAGCCTTCAAGAGTACAATCCAAGAATGAGGGGCTGGGGATACAGCTCAGTTGGTAGAGTGCTTGCCTCACATGCACAAGGCCCTGGCTTCAATCCCCAGCACCACAAAAAAAAAAAAAAAA
>NW_026000136.1:4768376-4774340 GCF_001458135.2 Marmota marmota marmota
AAAAAAAAAAAAAAAAAAAGAAAGAAAAGAAAAAAGAGTGGGGATCCCTGCACCCCTAACCCCAACCCAGCTGCACTGAAGGATGAAGCATCCTTGATCCCAGGAACAGGAGACCAGCATAGATAGGTGGACCCCATCACACACACACACACACACACACACACACAAAGGCATGACTGTCCAGGTGTCCAGGGATAGATGAGTGGATAAACAAAAAACATCCATACAATGGAATGTTTTTTCAGTGTTAAAAAGGAAGGAAATTCTGACACACATGGATGAACTTTGAGGACATTATGATGAGTGAAATGAACCAGGCACAAATGACCAACGCTGTACGATTCCACTTCATGGAGACAGATGGCAGGACGGTGATTACCAAGCCTGGGAGAGGGGGAAGGGGGATTACTTAATGAGTCCAAGGTGTCAGATTTATGAGATGAAAAACTTCTGCAGCTCTGCTTTACAGTGTGAATGGACTTAGCTCTGAACCATGCACTTAAAAGAGCTAAAAGAACAAAGATGAAGTTCTGTCTTTTACAAGTTTTTAAAAAAGCATGATTCTGTGTCGGGATCTCTTTTGGAATCAGATGCTAAACGGTCCTTCTGGGCCTGAGGCCAGATTGAGCCCTGGTGCCTCCAAGTGGCCAAGCCTAGCAGGAAACAGCTAGGGGTTCTGGGAAATGCAGTTTGCAGTTCCCCAAACCGTCTTCTGTGGCCAGCTGAGGCCGGTGGGCGTGGACCTGGGAGGCCATAGCTTCTCCATCCACAGATGCATATTGGGTCGATGGGGTCTGCAGGGTGAATGCCTGGCGCGCTTGTCCCCATGCTGCCCAAGGGCAGCCTCTGCCCATGGGCCAGAGCACACACTAGTCCACTAGTATCGTGCAACACGTGGACACTCTGAGTTTGCAGCTGGCACCCAGACATCTTGGCCATCCATGCTGCGGAGGATCAGGCTCGCAGATACCCCCACCTTCCCCTCACTCTTAGGGGGCCATCCTTACTGGTGTGAGAGCCTTGGCAGTGACGGTGGAGAAGGTGTTCTGGCTACAGGTGCCCAAAGGGAAGAATATGCTAGTCACAGGACACAACTGGGACCCACTGTGTGGCACCCACTTGGTCAGGAGGAGAAAAAATAGAGGACAAGAAAGGGTCAGCCTCGTTGGCCGTGAAGAACTATTTGACAAGACAGTGGCCTGGTCTCCCAGGTGACCCCTGGGGTTGCAGTCTAGTGAATGGAATGACACTTATTGTTCTCACTGTGGTTGCTGCGGCGGCCTCGGAAGTGAGTCAGCAGAATTCCTGGGCGCTGGGGTGGAGGGATGGTCCAGCTGAGATGGGAGGGGGCGTTGCCCGCGCCCCGACCCCTCCCCCACGGTGGCTGACCACGGGGCCCGCCCAACTTTCTCGTTCTCCCCGCCCCGGGAGTAGGCTCTCACCTGCCGGGAAGGGGAGAGCTCAGGGTGGGGGACGTCTCACAGGGGAATTTCACTTAATTCTCGGGGAAACACCCATCCCTGAGCCTGCCCTGGGGTGGGGTGGAGCGAGATCTGCTACTTTCAAAATTTCCAAGCCCTGGCAGGGGGCTGGGCGAGCAGGCTTGACCCTCGGATGGACCAACCGCCTTCCTCGGAGACTAGCCGGAGGGATGGGAGTCGGAAAGATCAAACAGGGCTTCGAGGACGATCGTTAATTCTCTGCTTATGGACCCTGCACAGATGGGAGGGGGGTGAGGGCATAGGAACCCCCAGGCGGGGGCGGGTTCGGGTCAAGATCTGAGCACTGGGGAGTTTGGGATTGTGGCTTAGCGGTAGAGGGCTCGTCTAGCACGTGCGAGGCCCTGGGTTCGATCCTCAGCACCACATAAAAATAAATAAAGGTATTGTGTACAACTACTTCCAAAAAAATAAAAATTGTTAAAAAAAAAAAAAAAAAGATCTGAGCACTGGACCAGGCCAAGAGTCTAAGAGCTGAGCCTCAGCTTTCCCATGCATAAAATGGGCCCAGGGATCCTAGAACAAGGCGTGCTAGAGTTAGCGGTTTAAACCTGGTCGTCTTTGCCAGTCTAACTGCCCTTTCGAGCTGCCCGTTCGAGCTCCCTGAACCACAATGAGAATTCATGCACACTCCGCAGGGCCCAGCTCGAACTTGCCCTCCTTACTACTGCCGTCCACTGCGGCCTGGACTGCAGATACTGCGGGGCCGCTCTGGGCCGGTTCCTAAAAGCGGAAGAAGGGAGGGCCGCACCCAGGACCACGCAATCTCCGAGACCGCCCCCCCCCGCTTCTCCCACCGCTCAGTTCGGCTGCAGTTTTTCTGGAGACCGCGAGGTGGCGCTAGAGATGCGCCTGCCGCGGCAAATGGGGCGGGGCTGAACTCGCCCCAGTGGCGGGGACCCTCCTCCAGACGCATTTGGAAACAGAGGGGAAGGGCAGCGTTCAGAAATGCAAAAATAATGGCAAAAATAAAGGACGGGGGTGGGTAGCTCAATGGTTGAGCAACTCCTTAGCATGGCTGAGGCCCTGGGTTTTATTTATTTATTCTTGGTACCGGGGATTAAACCCAGGGGTGCTTTACCACTGAGCCACATCCCCAGCCTTTTAAATTTTTAAAATTTATTTTGAGCCAGGGTCTCCGTAAGTTGCTTAGGGCCTTCCTTAGTTGTTGAGGAGCTGGCTTTGAACTTTTGAACTTAGGATCCTCCTGCCTCAGCCTCCAAGCCCCTGGGATTACAGGCGTGTGTCACCACGCCCACTTGGTGAGGGTTTGATTCCCAGCACCAAAACAATGATATAAGAGTCAATCCAAGTTTGATGACCACCAGGTATGTGTGGTGTGTTTGTTTAAATTTTTATTTTTCTTGCAGTGGGATCAAATGCAGGGCCTCCCACATGCTAGGCAAATGCTGTACCACTGAGAATATCACCAGCCCAGGAATTATATATTAACACACTCAAAGGACAACTGAAGTGACTCATTTCTCCTACACTGAGGCTTGCAGGGCCCCAGCATCCCAAGGAGTTCATCCCACCAGGCAGGAAAGAGTATGGCACGTGGTGAAGGTGGGGGGTTTGATAGCCTCAGCGTTCCTGAGCTGGGGACCCTCCACCATTGACTTGAGAGTGGACCCAGGTGATCCATCACCACAGTTGATGTCCTGCTTCTACATCCTGACACTGGCAAATCAAATATTGAGGAAGAGGGAGCAGCACAAGGTGGCACATGCTTGTAATCCCAGAGACTCAGGAGGCTGAGGGAGGAGGATTGAAAGTTTGAGGTCGACTTCAGCAATTTAACTGATCCTGCCTCCAGATTAAAAAAATAAAATAAAAAGAACTGGGGGTATAGCTCAGTGGTTCACTAGTAGTGCGCCTCTGAGCCAGGGTTCACTGTGGCTGTGCCAGGCCCTGGGGGTGCAGTAGGTCTTCCTGTCTCCTCCCAACCTATCATCATCCATAGCCCCCCAGGCCTCAGGCTGAATCCATGTGCCATTGATAGGCTCAGTGGACATTCTCTGGCAGGCACATGCCCATCAGGTCAAGGTCAGGGAGCTGTGTTGGTGGGAAGCTGGACCTTGAGTGACCTCCAAGCTCTAGAGTCAGGAAGGTACAGATGGATAAGGAAACCTCTGGCCAGATGCTGGAGTGGGCTGGGTAGTGACTGTCCTGGGAGCAACTTGGTAGAGGGTTGAGGTATCCTGACCTTGCCACCATCCCCAGCCCAGAGTCGATGGAGAAGGGATGAGGCGGAGGGCACCATGCTGGGATCGAAGTGTCAGAGAATAATTTCTGGCCAGCGTCATAGGCCTGTAATCCCAGAGGTTCAGGAGGCTGAGGAAGGAGGACTGTGAGTTGGAAGCTAGCCTCAGCAATTTAGTAAGGCCTTAAACAATTTAGCAAGACATGGTCTCTAAATATAAAAGGGCTGGGGATGTGGCTCAGTGGTTAAATGCCCAGGGTTCAATCCCCAGTGTGCTCCGCCCCCCACAAAAGAATATTACTGAAGAGTTGAAATCATGACTGACACTAAATTCAACACTTGTTAAAAATTTAATTCAACTCGAATAGAACAGTAAGATCAGTAAAACTGATGCAAGAAACATTGGGAGGAATTGAAGTTTATTTTTTATTTTTTTGATACTGGGGATTGAACTCAGGAGCACTCGACCACTGAGCTACATTCCCAGCCCTATTTTGTATTTTATTTGGAGACAGGGTCTCACTGAGTTGCTTAGTGCCTCACTGTTGCTGAAGCTGGCTTTGAACTCTTGATCCTCCTGCCTCAGCCTCCCGAGCCACTGGGATTACGGGTGTGCCCCACCATGCCCAGCTGGAGGAACTGAAATTTATATGGTCCTTTTTAAAAAGCTAGAATGAAATTAATAAATTCAATTTAGAAAAACAACCTCCATAAATCTGACTCATGCCTGTTGCAGCAATCTAGAGTAAACTCTGGCATTATCTTGTGTTATCTTTTGTTATCAGACACAAATCCACAAGTTAACCTGTAACTTTACCAAGCCTCCTCTCTTAATTAAAAGTAAATAATTCTGGGCCCAGTGGCGCACACATCTGTAATCCCAGTAGCTCGGGAGTTCAAACCCAGCCTCAGCAATTTAGTGAGGCCCTATGCAACTCAGTGAGGCCCAGTCTCTAAATAAAACACAAAAAGGACTGGAGATGTGATTCAGGGGTTCAGCACCCCTGGGTTCAATCCCTAGTACCCCCCCCCCAAAAAAAAAACAGTAAATAGCAAACCAGGCACAGTGGCACTCGCCTGTAATCCCAGTGGCTGGGGAGGCTGAGGCAGGAGGATCATGAGTTCAAACCCAACCTCAGCAAAAATCAGGCACTAAGCAACTCAGTGAGGCCCCGTCTCCAAATAAAATACAAAATAGGGTTGGGGATGTGGCTCATTTGTCAAGTGCCCTTGAGTTCAATCCCTGGTACCCCACCACACACACACACACACACACACACACACACACCAAGGAAATAGCAGCCAGGCACCATGGTACATGTTTAAATCCCAGCCTCTGAGGACACAGGAGTTCAAAGCCAGACACAGCAAGTTAGCAAGGCCCTAAGCAACTTAGTGAGACCCTGTCTCTATGTCTCTAAATAAAATACTTTTTAAGAAAGGGCTAGGGATGTGGCTCAGTGGTTAAGCACACCAGGGTTCAATCCCAGAAGGAAGGAAGGAAGGAAGGAAGGAAGGAAGGAAGGAAGGAAGGAAGGAAGGGATGGTCCTCCCCTTTCTTGCCTCAGCCTCCTGAGCCAAAGGGCTTGGGCCAGATCAGATCTTCCAGCTGGTTCAATAGATGAGACTGATTTTTTTTATCTCCAAAATATACACCAAAGATTTCATCCTCCCCTCCCCCACAGCTACCCCACTCCCGGTTACCCTATTAAATCCCAAATTTTCAGCTCTACAGATATTTCAATAAAATTGACACGAGTGCATTAAAATAGATTGGGAATCAAATTCTAGGGTTTATATATACTCTTTTTATCATTAAGAAAAAATATGAGCTGGGCACTAGTGCAGGGCTGTAGTCCCAGCCATTTGGGAGGCTGAAGCAGGAGGATTAAACTTTCAAAGCCATCCAGAGAAACTCAGCAAGACTTGGTGTCAAATGAAAAGGGCTAGGTTCAATCCTCAGTATAAAAAAGGAAGAAAATACATCCTATAAATAGATCTTTTACCTATACAACCTTTCCTGGGACAAAAATGGGTCAACCGCTTTAGAGATCTCTGGAAGATAATAACCACTGGGTTCAGCCACCTCTCCAGCTCTGTTCTAAGTGCTGTGTGATTTAAGGAAAGGGTGGCTCCTCTCTGGGCCTCCCTGTTTCTAGCTGGGTGCAGAGTGGGGTGGATGTGGTACTGTGTTTGCTCCTGCCCTGACTGCAGCTGGGCAGATGCACCCAGATTTGAGAGGGATTTTTTTTTTTTTTTTTG
>NW_026000136.1:4774355-4796243 GCF_001458135.2 Marmota marmota marmota
GGGGGGGGGTTCCTGGGGATTGAACCCAGAGGCTTTACCATTGGGCTACATCCCCAGCTCTTTTTATTTAATTGTTAATTTTTATTTTTGGTACCGATGATTGAACTCAGGAACACTCAGCCACTGAGCCCACATCACAACACCATTTTGTAGGACACTCAACCACTGAGTCACATTCCCCAGCCCTATTTTCCATTTTATTTGGAGACAGGGTCTTAACCTCCCATTGCCGAGGGTGACTTTGAACTGGCAATCTTCCTACCTCAGTTTACCGAGCCGCTGGGATTAAAGCATTAAAAAATGCTGGCCATCCCCAGCATTTTTTAAAAATTATTTTGAGACGGCCTCGCTGAGTTAGTGAGGCTGATCTCAAATTTGCGATCCTCCTCTCTGAGCCTCCAAAGTTGCCACCAGGCAGGCCTGGCTCAGATTTGAGAGTTTGCAAATACCCTTTCCCGAGGATCCACCTGGATTTCTGGAACCACACCCTGCGGAAATGATCAGGGTCCGGAACAGAAATCTCCATCCGGGCCCCCAATCTCCGCCCCGTATCTCCCGCCAAGCTCCCCCCTTCCTCTGCCAGCGGGAAGCGAGGAGTGGGGGTCGGTGCGGGTTGCGATTCCGGGCACCGAGGGTGGCACCTGGGGGTTGGTAAGGGTAGCTGGGGGAGAAGGGACCTGGGGGCGCAGAGTCTGCGGGCGTTCCCCCCCAGCAGCGCTCACAGCTGGGGGCGTTCCCACTGAGCCGGGGCCCCTGCCTGGTGCGAGCTGCACTGCGGAACCCCAGGTCCGCTCCTTTGGGGTGTCCCACGCGTGCACCGCCCCAAAGGCCGTGCACCCCCGCAGCCTGCCCCGGGCCCCACTCCCGCTCCCCGACGAGTCCGCCCACGCCCCGCCCACCACCCCACCATTGGCTGCCCAGAGCTGAGAGCTCTGTGGATTGGTCCATCTCCGAGGGGCCACGCCCCCGGCTGCACAAAGAGACAGACTGCGCGGCCCGCTCCCTCCGCGGGTCGCCTCCCTGGGGCTTGGGGGTGGGGCCTGGGTACCGAGCCCCACTCTGCGGCGTGGCAGCCGCTGTCTCCACTTGGGGCTGTCAGAGTGACTGCGGCCACTGTGGTGCGGACGCGCCGGCTCCAAAAAGGCGCCGGCTAGGGTCCCTTCGGCTGCTGTCGCAGTCCCGCCTGGGAGAGAGAACCCCTGAGTCTCTGTGCCCAGGCCCTGCCCTTGGCCTACGTGCTGGTAGTGTGGGGGGTTGGGTGGGTGGACTCCTGATTGTGAAGTTGTTCAGAGAGGGTAGATAACCTGTCCCAAATCACACAGCAGTTTGGAGTAGCTGAGAATTAATAATGAGGGCTAGGAAGAGGGGAGAAGTCTGTGGCTAGTGGAATCCCCCCTCCTTCCTGCCCCTTCCCAGACCTATCAGCTAAGCCAGGGAAGATCCCTGGACAGACACGAAGCCTGTAGGCTGGTAGGGAGTGAGTTTTAATTAGAAAATGTGGCGGTGGTGTTTGGAGGGCACATACAGGCTCTTGACGCCTGTACCTCCCAGCTCGTTTCGCCTCCATGAACTTTCCTCACCTGCAAAAATGAGTGACAACAGACGCGGAAGGATTGGACATGGTGCACTTTAGGTTGTGGCGCAGAGAAGACCAAGAGTCCCATCGTGCACAGCGATCACGGGTAGTGTGGCTTCCTGGTGGAGTCTGGAAGCAGCACTTGCTTCAAGTTCCAGATTTCCTTCAAGGGTGACCTGCCTGTGAGCTTGGGTTGTGGGGTGGCCCCACTGTCCAGCCTGTTCAAGAAGCAAGTCTTGCCAGGCAGAGTGGAGGGAGAAGCAGTGTGACAGGAAAGGATAGGGACAGAGCCCACCAATCCTCAACACGGACTGGGTGAGGGAAGGACATGGACACCTGTGAGGACCTTGAAATTCTCAGAAGCACCCAAACTGTTTGAGTGTTCTGCATCTCCAGGGGAGCAGTGTAGCAAGCCTGCTGAGCAGGTCCCTGGGTTTTCCAGGCCGGCAGGGGGGTGTTTGAGCATGATCTTTCACTTGTGTGAAGGAGCACGACTGTCCCCTAGCCCATCCCCCAGCCAGTGAGTGACCCTCTTCCTATCTTCACTTCCCCCGCTGGTCCCTGGGGCCACCCATGCTCCCTCCTGTGCACAGGAATCCAAACCCTCTTGCCTCTGCTAGGGTGGATGTCTGGGTAAGGCCACTGCTCTCTGGCCCCTGGGTTCATGCCTGCCTCCCATGGCCAGGTCAGTATTCTGTTCAAGAATGCCCAGACCACATTGCCCAAGTTGAAATTCCTTCATCACCTTCTCCCTACACTGGTTCCTAAAGTGCTCTGCCACCTGAAATTTTTTTGGGAGGTGGGGGTATTGGGGATTGAACTCAGGGGTACTCAGCCCCAGAGTCACATGCCCAGCCCTATTTTGTAATTTATTCAGAGACAGGGTCTCACTGAGTTCCTTAGGGCCTCCCTAAATTGCTGAGACTGGCTTGGAACTGGCGATCCTCCTGCCTCAGCCTCCCGAGTTGCTGGGATTATAGGTGTGCACCACTTTGCCCACCTCTTTCATTTTTTTTTTTTTTTTTAAGATGTTGATGTGGCGCTGGGATTGTGGCTCAGTGGTAGAGTGCTCATCTAGTATGTGCGGAACCTGGGTTCGATCCTCAGCATCACATAAAAATAAAGGCATTGTGTTGTGTCCATCTACACCTAAAAGGATAAATATATTTTATCGTAGGCCACTGTGTTTCCCTAAACTGCACAGGTCCCCATTGAAAGAGGCTAAAAATAAAGACAGAGTCTGTCCTGCCTCCCTGAAGTTCCTCTGTCACCCAGTGGAAACTAAATCATTATCTGATCTTCCAAAAAATCAGGAGACAGAGATAAACAGCCACATTCCTAAACAGGCCAGATTAGATCTGCAGGATAGTGAAGTTCCTCTGATTTAATCCTTACCAAAAAAAAAGAAGACTACCTCAAGTAACCCGATGTTAGCCGGGCAATGGCTTTTCTGTTGTTCCCTGTCTCTTCCTTACAAAGGTGCTTTCTTCAGGCTCTTTTCTGTCTAAAACTAACCTCCTTGGCACCATCCATTGAAACCTTTTTATTTTCTTGTCTTTTTTGGTTCTGGGAATTGAACCCAGGGCCTTGTTCATGCTGACATTTATTCTGGTGTTTTTTTTTTTTTTTTTAACCAGGGATTGAACCCAGGGGTTCTTTACCACTGAGCCACATCTCCAGCCTTTTTAAATTTTTGAGACAGAATCTCTCTAAATGGCTTAGGGCCTTGCTAAACTGCTGAGGCTGGCCTCGATTTTGCAGTCCTCCTGCCTCATCCTCCCAAACTGCTGGGATGATAGGCAGGTACCACTGCACCAGGCTCGTAATTTTTTTTATATATATATTTATTTTTTAGTTTTCGGCGGACACAACATCTTTGTTTGTATGTGGTGCTGAGGATCGAACCCGGGCCGCACGCATGCCAGGCGAGCCCGCTACCGCTTGAGCCACATCCCCAGCCCATAATTTTGTTTTTTGATACACAATATAAACTGTGTGTTTCCTTCTTGTCCTTCTCCTCTTCCTTCTTCTTCTGTGGGGGCAGCTTTGGGGATCAAAGCCAGTGCCCCATGCATGCTAAGCAGAAGCCCCACCACTAGACTACAACCCTTTCCTCCCCTTCCCTCTTGTTACTGAGGATTGAAAATTAGGGATTGAAAACTGGGGCACAGGATGGAATGCTCTACCACTGAGCTACATCCCAACCCTTTTTATTTTTTGAGACAGGACCTCTCACAAAGTTTCGGAGGCTGGCCTCAGACTTGTGGTCCTCCTGCCTCAGCCTCTGGAGATACTGGGATCACAGGCATGTGTGCCACCCTGCCCAACAGTTCGGTGTCCTTTGATGTACTCACAATGTTGTGCAGTCATCTGCTTCATCTGGTTCCAAGACATCACCATCACTGGAAAAAGAACACTGTACCTGTTAAGCAGTCACTCCCCATTCCCTATAATACTCCCCTCCCATAACCAGTTAGCTCTCTGTCTCTATGGATACACATATTCTAGACATTTCTTTTTTTTTTCTTTTCTTTTTTTTTTAAAGAGAGAGAGAGAGAATTTTAATATTTATTTTTTATTTTTTGGCGGACACAACATCTTTGTTTGTATGTGGTGCTGAGGATCGAACCCGGGCCTCACGCATGCCAGGCGAACACGCTACCGCTTGAGCCACATCCCCTCTAGTAATTTCTTATGGATGAAATCACACAATATGTTGCCAGGCATGGTGGTGCACACCTGTCATCCCAGTGGCTCCAGAGGCTGAGGCAGGAGGATTGCAAGTTCAAAGCCAATCTCTGCAATTTATAGAGGCCCTCAGCAACTCAGTGAGGCCCTATCTCTAAATAAAACATAAACAAGGGAGTGCTGGGGTGTGGCTCAGTAGTTAAGCACTCCGGGGTCCAATCCCTGGTACCAACAACAACAACAAATATTCACACAATATATGACCTTTTATGTCTGACTTTTTTTCTTTCACTTGGCAAAATGTTTTCAAGTTCTAATCACGATTGGATTATGCACCAATACTCCATCATCCTGGTTTTAAGACTGAGTAATATCCTGTTGTATGGATGTACTGCAGTTTATTTACCCTTTGGTTTTATTCATCCATTCATCTGTGGGTGGATATTTGGGTTGTTTCTGTCTTTTGTGAGTAGTGCTGCTATGAACATTTTAATTTGAACACCTGCTTTGAATTCTTTTGTTATTATTATTATTTTTTAACCACTAAAGCTACATGCCACATCCCCTGCCCTATTTTGTATATTTTACTTAGAGACAGGGTCTCACTGAGTTGCTTAGTGCCTCACTGAGGCTGAGTTACTGAGGCTGAGTTGCTGAGGCTGGCTTTGAACTTGTGATCCTCCTGCCTCAGCCTCCTGAGCAATGAACCAGTTTACCTTCTCACTAGCAACATGTGACAGTCTTGATTTCTCCACCTCCTCAACAATACTTTTTCTTCTCTTTATATATATATATATATTTTTTTTTTTGTTGTTGTTGTTGTTGTTGTTATGGCCTATGAAGTGGTAATATCATTGTGGGTTTTTTGTTCTTGTTTTTTCAAGTACTGGGGATTGAACCCAGGACCCTGTGAATGCCTGGCAAGCACTCCACCATTTAGGCACACCCCAGCCCTCTCCTGCGGTTTTCTGTTCCCTGGATGACTAATGACTTTGAACATCATTTCCTGTTCTCTTGGCTGTTTGTAGATCTTTGGAGGATCCTGAATCCCTTTGCTGTGTCTTTGTGGTTCTTTGAGTGCTTCCTGACCCCTCAGCAGGAGATGTCCCCAGCTCTGGAATCTGTTATTTCTGCTGTCTTTAGTGGAGACTAGGATGCTACTGGGGTGTTGCTGTCTCTGAGCCCTTTCAGGGGACAGAATTAGGAAAACATTTACATACATTTGTGTTAATTCTCCTATCTCTGTGTTACAAGATTTGAGTTCCTGCTGACAGTTCACAGTGTTCACCCTGATCTACAGCTCCTCCTCTGCTCATGGGAACCTGGCTGCCATTATCCAAGCTCCCTAACACACTTGCTTATTTCCTCAACCCGCTGAATGTACCCAATGTACCTTGGTATTGGTACTGTGCTGCATACAGACACCTTCCTCTGCTGCCCTACCAGATCCCTCTCCAGCCCCACATGGCCTTGGACACCCCTCATCAGATCACCTCCTTTAAAAAAAAAAAAAAAAATATATATATATATATATATATATATTTATAGTTGGACACAATACTTTTATTTTATTTATTTATTTTTAGGTGGTGCTGAGGATTGAACCCAGCACCTTGCACGTGCTAGTACAGCGCTCTACAGCTGAGCCACAACCCCAGCCCCCCCCATCACCTCCTTTGCCTGGATGGGCTCTCCACCCCAAATGAGATCTCTTTCTCCCTTGCCAGCTACACCCCACCCCCAGGCCTCTGCTCTTAATGCAGCTCAGATCCTACCTTGATCTGACCCAGGACTGGATGGTTCAGGAAGAGAATGGAAAGGGGAAGTGGGAAGAGATACAGAGAAAAGGTCTTCTCTGTTTCTTGCTTTATCTTAAAAAAAAAAAAAAAATCCATGCATCTGTTGGGTCTGGTGGCTCCTACAGTTCCAGCTACTGGGGAGGCTGAGGTAGGACCCATCAGTTGAGCCCAGGAGGTGGAGACCAGCCTGAACCAGCACAGGGGGGCTCCTGTCTCAAAACAAAGAAAGATAAGAACCCATGTCTCCTGTGCAGTTTATTCTGGATCATTCTTCCTTATATGTTATAGGATACAGCATTTTCCCAATAGGTCTGCAGGCAAAATCACGACCCTGCAGAATGACCTGGGTTACCTTGGGCCTGCAGAGCCCGAGAGGGGGCTGGGCCTGGGCTCCTGCAGGGCTGGAAGGGCTGGGTGAGGGGGGATGCCTGGGGAGGTAATGGAGCCTCTCCTTGTCTTCCTGATCTGGCAGACAATGGGCTGCCGGGTGTCTGGGGAGATAAGGGGCTGGCCAGGGCTGGAATTCTAGCCCTGGGTCTGTTCCTCCTTGTGGGAGAGTGGCTTCCTCATGACCTGACACACTGACCCCACAGATCCGCAGAGCTGAGCCTCCTCTACACTTTCATGAAAGGGAGGGCTGACAGCCTCCCCTGGTCACTTGGGCGCGATGCCAGCTCTGAGCCTTGGGTCTGGGGAGGCCGAGTGACCTCCCCTTCTCCAGGATGTGGCTTCTCCCAGACAGCTGTTTTCTTTTCCTGGTCCTGTGGATTGAACCCAGGGGGGGGATTTACCACTGAGCTACATCTCCAGCCCTTTTTAATTTATTTTGAGACAGGGTCTCTAAATTGCCCAGACAGGCCTTAAACTTGAATCCTCCTCCTGCCTCATTTTCCCAGTTGCTGGGATTTCGGGCATGAGCCAACACGAAGTTCTCCATTCCTTTTATAGAAGGAGAGTTTGAGCCGGGTGTGGTGGCAGACGCCTGTAATCCCCACAACTTGGAGGCTGAGGCAGGAGGATCCCGAGTTCCAGGCCAGCCTTAGCAATTTGGTGAGACTCTCAACAATGTAGTGAGACCCTGTCTCAAAATAAATAAATAAGTAAGGAAGTAAGTAAGTAAATAAATAAATAAATAATAGAGGGCTTGACAATTTCATTTTGCTGCGTAAATCTGCTTAAACTTTGTGTAGGTTTTGTTGATGATTCCTTTCTGAAAACGGGAAACTGAGCCAGCCTCAGTGACTCACACCTGTGATCCCAGTGGCTCAGGAGGCTGAGGCAGGAGGCTCATGAGTTCAAACCCAGCCTCAGCAATTCAGCCAGGCACTTAGCAACTCGGCAAGACCCTGTCTCTAAATAAAATATTCACAAAGGCCTGGGGATGTGGCTCAGTGGTTAAGCACCCCTGAGTTCAATCCTCAGTACCAAAAACAATAGCAACAAAAAAAAGGTGTGAAAACTGAGGCCAAGACCCTATCTTTAGGACTGGGGATGCAGCTTAGAAGTAGAGCTGCTTGTCTAACAGGTAGAAGGCTCTGGATTCTCCCTGCAGCAGTGAAAAAAGAAAAAAAAATATATCCATTTTTATCATTGTATTCCTTTTCTGTAGCTGCGGTAACAAAGTACCACACGCTGAATGGCTTCACCAACAGGATTCACTGTCTCACATTCTGGAAGCGCCAAGTTGAGATCCGGTGTCAGCAGGACTGGGTCCTTCTGGCAGCTGCAGGCAATCTATTCTAGGCCCGGCTCCTGTTGGCCTCACCTGTTCCTTGATTTGCAGATGCTTCCTTCCAACCCTCCTTGTCCACAGGGAGATGGCTCTGTCTTCTGTCTTCTCTTTGAGCATTTCTCTCTGTGTAGCTCAGTGGGAGAAGAAGCAGCGGAGACGCTCTGAGTTTGGTCTGCAGCATCAAAAATCCCCTAAATCTCCCCATTGGATAAGGACACTGGTTCTATTGGATGAAGTCCCAACCTAGGGAGCTCGCTTTAACTTGGTGGCCTCCATTAAGATTCTGCCTCCAAAGAAGGCCACGTTTGGAAGAACCGAGGTGTTAGGATTCTAATACATCTTTTTTTGGGGGAGGCGACAGGATTCAGTCCTTAACAGCAACAGGTGTAAAACCTCCCAACCCCCTGGGGCTCAGGCTGCCTAGCTTGGTGCATTCTGCCCTCCAGGCTTAGGGGAGGGGACACATGGTCTCTGGTTAGCAAGGGCCCAGGGAATTTGTGCAAGTGCTTAAAGCACCCCAGGGCCTGGGGGTGCACCGCCTGTGGACCTGGGTTCCATCCCTCCCAGGGCATAAATAAATAATAAGGCAAAAAAATAAAACCAACACAGAGGTTATAAACAAGTGCTCACCATGGAACCACGTGGTATGGTGGGAGTGATCAGGAAAGCAACTTTCTATGCCAATTTTCCAGTTGAGGAACTGGCGCTGGGGGAGGGCAGAGAGGGCCATGGGGCCCCACAGCCACTTCGCTGCTGCTCACTGGTTCCCATCCCTCAGGGACCTCTTGATGTCTGTGTCTGTGTCTCTGTGCCCACACATGGGGCCAGCAGCAGCCATCAACTAATGGCTCTTAGATTGGGGTATAAATTCTCCAGCTCCTTTGCTCCCAGGGAGGGATAACTGTGAAGCATGGGTTCTGCAGGTCCTTAGGGGTTTCTGGGGGGATAAATGTCGGTAGTATCCCCTGTGGTAACTTGGGACTTGACATGTACCCCCTTCCCTTCTTTGTCTCACGTCCCCACCTCCTAGGTGCACCCGACTGCACCTCTTTTGCAGAATAGAGACAGGGTCTCCGTAAGTTGCTTAGGTTCTGGCTAAGTTTCCAAGGGTGGCCTCCAACTTGCCATCCTCCTGCCTCAGCCTCCCTGGTCCTTGGGATAATAGGTGTGTGCCACCGTGCCTAGCTCACATTACCACTTTCTACCCTGGGTGGGAGGGTGAAAGAAAAGTGACCACAACACTTGGAGCAACCAAGAGATCTTTATTGCAGCAGTGCAACAAAGAGAAAAGAAAGAAAGAGAGAGAGAGAAGAAAAAGAGAGCAAGAGCAAGAGCAAGAGAGAGAGCAAGAGAGAGAGGGGCCCGGCAGGAGGGAGTTTTTATAGCCCAAATCTAATGGGGTCTCTGGGTCTGCAAGCTGCCTTGTTGGCACACAAGGGGGTTAAGCGTTCAGCCTTGAGCAGGGGGGGGGAGGGGGGCTTGGGCGTTTGGGTTGAAGCAAACAGGTGATAAAGAACCAGACAGAGGGTTTGAGTGGCCAGGTCATCCTGCGGCTAACTTTGTTTGGCATATCCTGCAGACAGCTTACTCAGCCTGTCCTGCACCTAACAGAGGGTAAGGAGGCAGAAGTAACTCCTGATACTCCTGATAAGGAGAAGCCCCGAAGAAGATTTTTTGTTTTGTTTTGTTTTTAAATAAAGTTTTTCTTTTTAAAAATTTTTGCTTTAGTTGTTGATGGACCTTTTAAAATTTATTTTTATCTGGTGCTGAGGATCGAACCCAGGGCCTCACACATGCTAGGCAAGCGCTCTACCACTGTGCTACAACCCCAGCCTAAGGAGATGTTTTTTGAATTCATAGCCAGTATTTGACCCCATCTATGGGACACTTGTGCTAGGAGACATCTCACATCCCACCTCTGCATTGACCCACAGCCCAGAGAGGGCAAGAGGCTCTGCCAGAGGCAGCCAGCAAGCCAAAGCCATGAGTGAAGTCACACCTAGGCCTCGCATGTGGGCCCAGGTGGCTTCCAGGAGGTGAAGATGGAATCCCACAGACCCCTGGGCAGGGCTGGGCAGGGCTGGGCAGGGCAGCTCTGGCCATTTTATGGAAAGAGAATTGTTTCGTTTTCTTGGCCACTAGGGCAGGGGGATGCAGAGGGCTCTCGTCCCAGGTTTGAAGTGAAGCCCTGCTCACAGGAGGAAAGGGGAACTTCTGCTCTGGCTTCTTATTTAATGTCTCCTGGGACCCGGGGCTGAGGGAGAAGAGGGTCCCCTGAGCCAGGCGAGGGTGGCTGGGGAGAGAGTGGGCAGCCAGGAGCAGACACTGAATGAATTCCCTGCCCTGACTTCCTCCCTCTCCTTCCTTCCTTCTAGAAACTTGGAAATGACTCTGTGAAGATGCCACTCAGGGCCATGTAGACACTCACCAGTCCAAGGTAGGCTCAGGGTCCTCTGTTCCTAGCAGGAAGGAGCATGAACTTGAGGTGGGCCACGGTTTCATGTTATACTGGGGATTGAACCCAGGGGTGCTTCACCACTGAGCCACGTCCCCAGTCCTCCCCCTTTTAAATACTTTTAGTCATAGTTGGACACAGTACCTTTATTTTATTTGTTTATTTATATGTGGTGCTAAGGATCGAACCCAGCGCCCCACATGTGGGAGGCAAGCGCTCTGCCACTGAGCCACAGCCCCATTCCCCAGCCCTTTTTACATTGTATTTCGAGACAGATCTCACTAAGTTGCTTAGCGCCTTGCTAAGTTGCTGAGGCTGGCTTTGAACTTGAGATCCTCCTGCCTCAGCCTCCGGAGCTGCTGGGATTATAGGCACACGTCACTACCACGCCTGGCTACTGTTTGTCTTTTGTGATGGTTGTGTCACATGACACATGTCATCATGACCTCAAGGTTCACCCATGATGGAGTGCATGTCAGGATTTCCTTTTTTTTCTTTCTCTCTTCTTACCACACTCCCTTCTTCCTCCTCCTCCTCTTCCTTCTTCTTCTCCTTCCTCTTTGGTACTAGGGATTACACCCCAGGGTGCTCGACCACTGAGCCACATCCCCAGCCCTTTACGTTTTGAAACATGTTCTGTTATATTGCTGAGGCTGCGATCCTCCTGCTCAGCCTCCCGAGTTTCTGAGATTACAGGCGTGGCCACCGCATCCGGCAGGATTCCCTTCATGTTTAAGGCTGAGTCCTACTTCATGTCAAGGACCGGCCACATTCACCTCTCAAGGACGCTGGTGGCTTCCATCTTCATTTTCTTGTGAATTCTGCTGTGAACAGGGCTGAACAGATTTACCCTCTTTGAATCCCTGCTTTGCTTTGGCAGATAGGCCCAGATGTGGGCTTGCTGCATCTTATGGTCATTCTGAGGGGCGTGGACTGGTCCTGGCACCATTTCTAACCTGGCCAAGAGCAGTGGTCTCTGAGGGTTTTGGGGGAAGGTTTCCTCACTTTACAACAGTGAGGCGGGGAGAGCTCTTGCCTGGTAGGCCAAGGCCCTGGGCTCCATCCCTAGCTCCAAAACAAGCAAGATAATGGTTTTCAGAGAGAGCTGCTGGGGTTGCCAGGCCACCAAGGAGATAGTGGGCAGAAATCAGAGTCTGTGACTTAGTTGAGAACATGATGGTTTCTTTCTTTCTTTCTTTTTTTTTTTTTTTGGTACAGGGGATTGAACTCAGAGGCACTTGACCACTGAGCCACATCCCCAGCCCTATTTTGTATTTTACTTAGAGACAGGGTCTCACTGAGTTGCTTAGTACCTCGCTTTTGCTGAGGCTGGCTTTGAACTCATGATCCTCTTGCCTCAGCCTCCCAAGCTGCTGGGATTACAGGGGTGCATCACCAAAATGATTGCACATGCTAGGCAAGCATTCTACCACTGAGCCACAATCCCAGCCCCTCTTTTTTTTTTAATATTTTTTTCCCTTAGTTGTTGTTAGGTCTTTATTTTATTTGTTTATACATGATGCTGAGAATTGAACCCAGTGCCTCACACATGCAAGGCAAGTGTGCTATCGCTGAGCCATAGTCTTAGCCCCAAAATGACTGCTTTCTTGAGAGTCAGGAATGACTCTTGAGTGGAGGTGAGCAATAGTGATAGTAAGGCCTGTGGCTCTGCCACCAAACACTATTGCACATGGTCTCACTAAGTTGCTGAGGCTGGCTTCAAATTTGCAATCCTCCTGCCTTGGCCTCCTGAGTTGCTGGGACTACAGGTGTGTGCCACTGAGGAATGAGGATGCTCTGGGGTTCTTTCCCAGAGACCAGTTAGCCAACCTGGGAACTCCTCCTTTGGAATTTCTTGTTTCTTGCTATCATTCATGGTTTTGTTGCATGAGCAATTGAACCAAATCTTACTGTGATTTTCTTCTTCTTCCTTCTTCTTCTTCTCTCTCTCTCTCTCTCTCTCTCTCTTTTAAGAGAACCATTTTTTTTTCAGTTGTTGATGAGCCTTTATTTTATTTACTTATTTGTATGTGGTGCTGAGAATCGAACTCAGTGCCTCGCACATGCAAGGTGAGCGCTCTACCTCTGAGCCACCAACCCACCCCCTCTTTCTTTGTACTAGGGATTTATCCCCAGCACTATTTACCACTGAGCTACACCCCAGCTCCCCGTTTTTTTTTCTTCCTTTTTCATACTGGAGATTGTACCCAGGGGTGCTTAGCCACTGAGCCGTGTCCCCAGTCTTTTTCATTTTTTATTTTGAGACAGGGTGTCACTAAGTTGCTGAGGCTGGCTTCAAACTTGGGCTCCTCCAGCCTCAGCCTCTCAAATCACTAGGATTAGGTGTGTGCCACCATGCCGGAGCCCGACTAGAATCAGAGTTTCCTATTTCTTTCACAGAAGTATCATGAACAGCCCAGAGAAAGAGGGTTGAGGGCTGAGTTCTGTGGCCCTATTCAGAATTCTGGGTGAATCAGAAAAAGGGCTCCCTGGGTGGAGACCAGGTGCAGGGCTTGTCCAGGGGAGCAGGACCTGGCTCACCTACAACCCTGTCCTCCTGGGGCCCCCTGGGAGAGCATGTCTGGTGGAGGAGGGCGGTGGGCTCCCTACAGGGGCATGAGGTGAAGTCAGGGTCTTCACACAGGCTCTTGGGGGAGACCCTCAGAAAGTCTGCAATGCCTGTTTGCCTGCCAATTAGGGTCACTTCTGTCCCCCAGGTGTTCCCTCTATAGATGGGACTCCTTTTCACTTTCCCAAACTGCCCTCCTCACCATCCAAGAATCCCATCCTTGCCCAGGGCCCTCAGAGGGAGAGGATTCTGGACACGCTCTGGGTCGGGGTGAGAAGGGACAGACTGTGCTACATGGGACCGCTGAGTGGGGCAGGCGGTGAAAGATGACCCCCTGCCCCTTCCCCCACCACAGACATATCCAATCTCCTGGCCAGCTGTCCCCTGTGTTGAAGTGCCAGGCATGGTGGGGAGACCCCGCCCCTGAGCTCTCTCATGGGGAAGCATCCGGAGCAGGTGTGGGAGCCATGTGCTGTCCCTGGGCACCAGGAAGAGTGTCCATAGGCCAGAGAGGCTGGATGGGGCCAGGAGAGGCCTGGGTGGTCTGCCTGGGCAGGTCACCCTGGGCCCCTCAATCGTGTCTCTGCGTCCCTTGCTGTCTCGTCTGGGGCTTCCTAGCTTCAGGGTGACCATAGGGCCACATCTGGCAGGAGCTGGTGCAGGACCCCCTGCCTGCCAGATGTGAGAGGACAGACACAGCCCTTCGCACCAGCAGGACAAGAGGGCAAAGTCTCCAACTGGTGGCCCGCTACTGAGGCTGTCGTGAGCTCGTCAGCTCCCAGGATGTCCCTCCAGTCCCCAAACTCTGCCTGCTCTCCTGTGGGAAGTCCAGACTATGAAGGAAATGTCCAGAGATGCCCAGACCAACTATGTCCAGTGTGGTACCACTGGTCCCATGTGGCCTTTTACATTTATGTCAATCACAGTGAAACAGAAAGAAAAAAAATCAGCTCTCTATTGGACTTCCATATTTTATTTATTTTTTATTTTTTATTTTTTTAATTTTTTTTTTTAAAGATAGAGTGAGAGAGGGAGGGAGAGAGAGAGAGAGAGAGAGAGAGAGAGAGAATTTTTTTTTAATATTTATTTTTTAGTTCTCGGCGGACACAACATCTTTGTTTGTATGTGGTGCTGAGGATCGAACCCGGGCCGCACGCATGCCAGGCGAGCGCGCTACCGCTTGAGCCACATCCCCAGCCCGGACTTCCATATTTTAAACGCTTGAGGGCCACATGTGTGACAGGCAGGTGGCTCCTGTACCAGATGCAGCAGCAGAGTCTAGAACATTGCAAAGCCTTCTAGAGGATGGTGCTGGGCAGATGCCAGTCCAGAGCCCTGGGACACTGTGACCACCAGGAAAGGTGCCGATGTTCCCATTCATGGTGTTGGGATCAACCTGACCTGGGATACAAAGGTGGAGACAGTTGCCCTCTAGGAGCTGGTGATGCTTGAACTGGGCCTTTGGGCCTGGCAGAAGTCTAGCAGGTGGGGACACCAGAGGGGACTCACAGCTTGTGCAAAGGCACTGGGCTGGGGAGCAGCAGCCCTGTGGACAGGCCTTGGGAGAGAAGGAAGTGGACAGGTGAGATGTATAGGGGCCCTGAGCACCTTGAGCTTTGGGTTCTCTGGTGGGCACTGAGGAGCCATGGGAGAGGTGTAAGCCAGGAAGGGCCATGCTCAGATTTGCATTTTAGGAGGCAGCCCTGCCCTGCCCGTGCATGGATGAAGGCCATGTGGGTGGAGGTAATGGTGGTGGCCCATGTGATTGACCCCAGGGGCACGTGACCACTGAGCCACATCCTGAGTCCCATTTATTTATTTATTTATTTATGGTATTGGGGATGAACTCAGGGGCACGTGACCACTGAGCCACATCTCCAGTATTTTATTTAAGAACAGGGTCTCACTGAGTTGCTTAGGATCTCCCTAAGTTGCCGAGGCTGGCTTTGAACTTGTGATCTTCCTGCCTCAGCCTCCCAAGCCTGGGATGGTAGGCATGCGCCACCACACCCGGCTTTTTTTCCCCCCTTGAGAACTCAGACTCAAGGAGTTGGGGAAGAGCCAGCGATTCAGTCTTCGATGCCTCCAGACTTCGGGGCATTTATGGCAGAGTGAGTTCTCTGGGCTTGAGCAGGGTCGTTGAGTGGCAGATGGGGGCCTGGGCCAGAGGCAGGAGGGCAGCACGAGGCTGCAGTTTTCTCCAGAACTGGTGGAGGGAGAAGCCCGGAGGTCTCTGGGGGAGCAGGCTGGGGTGGTGGCCAGGTGGGGGAGGCCAAGCCTGGCACCGGCCAGCAGCCCCTCTCCTGGCAGGGACAGCTTGGCAGGAGCCCGGCTCTGCCCAGGGCGCTAATGTCCTCTTAATTAGCTAGGCACTTGCCAGGCGCTGGCCACCATGACCTTGCTTTACAGGCACACTCGGGCCTTGGAGCTGGACTGACATCGGCCACACGGTGAGGAGGGAAGACAGCCAGGTATGGTATCCTGGTCCCAGGGTGGAGGGAGAGGGGAGGGGATGGCCTCTGAGCTGCCCAGTGAGGCCCATCCAGGCCTCTGCCTCAGAGCTCATCGTCGGGAGAACGAGAGAAAGAGAATCAATTTCAGTAACAGCCTCCAGGCCGACGAGGCTCCTTCCTTTGCTCCAGCAGCGCCTGGCTCTGCCCTCTTGGAACCGTGTTGTATGGCGGTGGGAATTGAATCCAGGGCCTTGTGAGTGCTGGGCAAGTGCTCTACCCCTGAGCTACATCCCCAGCCCTTTTTAATTTGAGACAGGTCTGGCTGAGTTGCTGAGGCTGGCCTGGAACTTGGGATCCTCCTATCTCAGCCTCCCAGGAGGCTGGGTTTACAGGCATGTGCCACATAGCCAGCCCTCTGGGTCTCCATTCACTTAGTATAGGGATCCCTTTCTCCTACAGGCCTGCTGGGACCTCAGTGGTAACTTTGGGGGGCCTCCCACCTGGAACAGCTCACCTAGGGATCCACAGGTTTGGTTCCTGCATCTGAAGGTTTGCACCTGGGGGAAGATCACAAATCTCTTTACAAATCTGCTAAGAGCCACAATCCTGGGACCCCCATAACCACATGTCCCTCCTACACTGGGGCCAGACCCTGGTATCTCTAGGCCTCATTTTCCTTGTTACCCAAAGACCCTATAGAAAGAGATTGGCAGGGATATTTGTGGATATGGGGCAAAAGGGACAGGCGACAGCCTCGTCCCACCCTCCTGGGCTCTGGCAGGCAGGGCTGGTGTGGCTTGGGGTCTAGGGGTACAGCTATGCTGGGGCCCTGGGATCACCCTGGAAGCCGGGCCAGGCAGGACTCCCACCCTGGAATTGGCTCCTCCCACTCCCAAGGCTCCCCTGAGTTCGTGGTGCCAGTGGTACCAGGCTGCCTTGGGAAGGCCACAGAGGCAGCGGCCACAGAGTGACAAAGACACTATTCAGAGACTCTGGGTCATGAAGGCTCTGGTTTATGGAGGGCTGAGCCTTGGACATCTGTGCGGTCCACATGGATGGCTTTTCGGAGCCCTTACACTTATCTCTCTTTGAGAGAAGGGAAATGGAGTCTCATCCAGGACCAGGTCACGTAACTCTAAGTGGCAATATGGGGCGGGAGGGCTGGGGTTGTGGCTCAGTGGCAGAGCGCTTGCCAAGTATGTGGGAGGCCCTGGGCTGGATCTTCAGCACCACAGAGAAATAAACAAACAAAGGTCCATACACAACTAAAAAAAATAAAAATAAAAAAAAAGAAAAGAAATGCTTTGTGCTAATGCATTGAGAGAGAGAGAGAGAGAATACTGGGCAGGAGTAGCTGCCCCACCCTGTCCTCTCACAGGTGACCACCTGAAACTGTAAGAAGGGCTGGCTTTGCTCCCAGGCCCTACATCCTGGTCTTTGGACCATAATCAACACGAAGTGCAGGACCCAGGCCTGGAAAGGATGGGAGATCCAGGGGAAGGTGGGTGTGAAACTTCTAGGGACGCCAGGCTTCACCTCACCGGGGGAGGTGACAGACGGCAAAGTTGGTGTGAATCAGGACGTGGTGCGAAGCAGGTGTGTGTGGGGGGGTGGAGGGACACAACTCCAGGGCCAGTGGTGCAGTCAGGAGGACCCAACCCTGAGTCCTTGGGTGTCCACCCCTGAGTTCTTGGGTGTCCATCCCTGTTCCAGCAGCAGCTGTCCTGAGACACTCTCAGGCTGCCCAGTGAGGAAGAAAGGGGTCTGAGCCCTCCCTCGGGAGGCTGTGCTGAGCCCGCCCTTCCTGGTGGCCTTGTTTCCCTTCCAGGGCGAGCTAAAGGGATCGATGGCCAAGTGGAAGTGGCCCAGGCCAAGCTCCAGCTGAGCACCTGTTTTCCTGTGCCCTGCCCTCATTCCAAAGTGGCTCAGGTGGCAGCACCCGGGTTCCTGTGGGGCCCAGGGACACAGCATCCATGTCCCCCTCTTTCCCCAGAGGGCTCGAAGCTGGGCTTGCAGAAGAGCCCTAGTGACCAACTCAGGTGCAGCTTATCCTGCACAGGACATAGAGGTGCCCAGAGTAACCGGGGCTCGGGGAAGGCGTGGGTGTAGAGCAGGAAGGATGTCTGTAATGCTCCTTTGCTAAACTTGCCTGAGATTTGTTCCTATGTTGGCTTTCCAACAATAACTAATAACAAGAATAGCCTGCCCCCACCGGAAGCTCTATGGCCATGAGACACAACCATTTGCAGACTGCCTTGTCCACAAGAACACTGCTTTCCTGTCGCAGCTGTGGGCCAGGGCCCTCTCGCCTCCAAGACTTCACCCAAATATATATCACCTGTGTTGGCACACAATAGAGGACAGAGGTAGCTTCCTGTCACCAGAGGCATTCAAGCCAAGGCTGGACAGCCTTGATGTTTTTTGCATGGTCCGTGGCTCAGGTCCAGGCAATGAAACACGCAAACACATATCCATGTGTCGTTGAAGGCTTCACTATTGGTGGGGGGGGTGGGGGTAAAGGAAGGGGGGGGTCTGTCCCAAGCAGAGCATCAATAGCAACAACCTATAAACTCATTAAGTAACAATGGGATATTCTTTTTTTTTTTAATATAGAATTTTTAATATTTTTTTTTTAGTTTTTTCGGTGGACACAACAACATCTTTGCTTGTATGTGGTGCTGAGGATCGAACCCGGGCCTCACGCATGCCAGGCGAGCGCACTACCACTTGAGCCTCATCCCCAGCCCAACAATGGGACATTCTTGCAAAGGATTATCAGTTGCAGTGATAAGGCAGGAAGAAGCTGTGGAAGTACTAAAGCAGAAATAGTGCTAAGAAATACCAAGTAGAAAAAAAGAAAGAGTAGCCAGGCAGGATGGTGCACACCTGTAATCCCAGCAGCTCCGGAGGCTGAGGCAGGAGGATTACAAGTACAAAGCCAGCCTCAGCAACTTAGTGAGGCCTTAAGCAATTTAGCAAGATCTTATCTCAAAATAAATAAAAAATAAAAAGAGGGGGCTGGGGTTGTGGCTCAGAGGTAGAGCACTTGCCTAGCATATGTGAGGCACTGGGTTTGATCCTCAGCACCACATAAAAAAATGAAATAAAGATATGTGTCCATCTATAATTAAAAAATAAATATTAAAAAAAGTGTTCTGCCCCCCCCCCCAAAAAAAAAAAGTACAATCTGCAATCTGTGTATGGGGTGAAGGTGGGAGTTCATAACCCACTTGAATCAAAGTGTCAAATATGATATGCCAAGAAATTTGTAACGTTTTGAACAACCCACAATAAAAAAAAAAAAAAAAAAAAAAAAAAAAAGTGTTCTGACCATTAAAAAAAAAAAAGAGCTGGGGATGTGGTTCAGTGTTAAGAGCCTCTGGGTTCAATCCCTGGTGTCAATCAATTAATCAATCAATAATAAAAAAGAGCAGAATATATACACTCAGGTTTGCTTGTCTTTATTTTATAAAAAGAAACAACTCTAACCTTAACTATTGAGAGGGTCCGGTGGGAACTGGGTGGATGAAGGTCTTTTTATGGCTTCTGATGTTTGAACTATGTGAATGTATTGTCTGTTTGGAAGGAAACAAATGAAATAAGAATAATAAGGGCTTTGGTTTCGAATCTGTTGAAATTGACCTCAATTCTTCATGCACTGACCACAGATGACCTCATCCTGTCCCAGCATGGATTTTCCCCCATCTAGAGCTCTGTTTTGTTCACTTGGACCTGGACTTGTCCTGTGGGGGAAATCCAGGGTTCTTTCTGTGTCTCCCCCTCTCCATTCAATTTTCATGTATTCAACAAATAGCAAGCCGAGCATGCCTGTAATCCCAGAGATTCAGGAAGACAGGAAGTTGGAGGCCAGCCTCAGCAACTTAGGGAGACCCTGTCTCAAAATTAAAAATAAAAATTAAAAAAAGGGCTGGGGATGTGGCTCAATGGTTAAGCACCCTTGGGTTTAATCTCCAGCACTTAAAAAGAAAAGAAATAAAAATTTAAAACGAATAGCTGTGACGCATGAACTTCTGTGCTTCCTCCACCTGGGCTGATCCTAACTGTGCCCCCAGGACCCTTGGCTCATGTTGTTAAGTGAATAATCAAACAGCTGGCATTTATTGGGCTCTGACACTTGTCAGGCACTGACTGGCTTAATTGCTTGATGAGTAGTTACAACTTGTCCAGGTTTGCCCAAGAGGTTCCGGGTTTGAACACTGAATCCCACGGTCCACAAACCCCCTCAGTCCAAGTTTATGTGTGTCAGATCTTCTCAATGGCTCCCCCAAGGTAGGTGCCATTATTATGCTCCTTTTCAAGACAAGAAAAGCTCGAAAATTCTCCAAGATGTGAATTTGAACCAGGAAGCCCCAATGCAAAGGTCCAAGCTGCCTCTGCTGCCCATTTGGCCTCCCTAGGCTTTCTGCCCTGGGTAGGCTTTGCCTGGGAAAACCTGGCCCTGATCCTGCACCTGGCCTGACAGACCCGAGATCCAGCCCCTCCTGCCCTGATCCCAGTGGGCAGGTTTCAGCATACCCTGCCCTCCTGCCAGCCTGTCATAAGCACCTAGTTTCTCCACCTTCCTTCCTCTGATCTTGGCAGATGACCAGAGGTTTGGGGTCTCCCTCACTAGGCAAAGGACTCCTGGGTGCTGGAATGAGTCTGAGGGTAGCTGGGTCAGTGTCTAAATGAGTTCTACGCCCTTGGGAACTCTTGGATCAACCTGGGAAAGGGGATTGTCATGCCCCCACTCTTTTTGGGTACAGGACATTGAATCCAGGGCTGCTTAACTACTAAGCCACATCCCCAACCCTTTTAAAAATATTTTGAGATAGGATCTCACTAAGTTATGCTTATGGCCTCGCTAAATTGTTGAGCCTGGCTTTGAATTTGCGATCATCCTACCTCAGCCTCCAGAGCTGCTGGGATTACAAGATATGTACCACCAGCCCTTTTTAAATCTTTTATTTTGAGACTGGTTTCAATAAGTTGCTTAGGACCTCACTAAGTTGTGGAGACTGGCCTCGAATTTACTGTTCTCCTGACTCAGCCTCCTAAGGTACTGGGATTATAGTCATGTGCCACCACTACCAGTGATTGGTATCTCTTTTGCAAAAGAAACAGGTGGTGCACATCTGTAATCTGGGAGACTTGGAAGGCTGAGGCAGGAGGATTGCAAGTTGGAGGACAACCTCAGTAATTTAGGGAGTAAAAAATAAAAAGGTCTGGGGATGTAGCTCAGTGGTAGCGTGCCCTTGGGTTCAATACCTAGTATCCTCTCCCCAACTCCACCCTCACATGAGGAAACAGGCTCAGAGAGACTAAATATCTTGCCCAAGTCACAAAGCCCGTGAAGTACAGGATTTCAAGCCCAGGTTTGCAAGGCCCACTAGAAGGGTCCATAGAAGAAACTTTTCATTTCCAGCAAGGTGGGCTCTATAGGAGGGGATGGTACAGTCTACTCTGGACTGGGGCTCAAGGCCCTTCCAGGAAGCACAATTGAGTCAGAACAGTGAGAAGTGACACCACCTTCCCTCCCCACCCAGAAAATCCCTGGAGGGGATTACCTGGGGCAGGGGCAGGCTGGGGTGCTCTGAGCAGGCAGGGTGCTCCAAGCAAGCTGAGGACTGGCTAACTCAGTGTCAAAGCCACAGGGGCACTGAAGGGCCCAGCCTAGGATCTGTGGGCAGCCTGTGGCCATGCTGGCATTCCAGGGGCCTGCCTGGCATTTGGGGAATGTCCCAGGAAAAGTCTTGGCCTTCTGAGAGGCTCAGAAAGGGGATGTGTTCCTAGATGGGTGGTGGGAGGTGATGTTTGTAGGAAATGTCCCTTCTGAGGGAGGAAGATGAAGCACTGGGGTCCTGAAGGATGGGAGAGCTACAACCAGAGTCACACTCTCCACACAAAGTCAACACAAAGTTGGGGCTTGGGTGGGGGAGTGGGAGGCACTGAGACCTTGCTCTGAGCTGCTGGGCTGGGCTGTCCTAGGGTTGTCTGACCTCTCTGATGTACCTAAAAAATGGGAACAGTAATTCCTGCCCTGCCCATCCCACCGCCTGGTAGATCAGAAGCATGTGACTGTGCATCACCAGAATGGGGACACTGGCACTGACACCCCCGCTATCACTGAGACCTATTTGGGCCAGCCAGGCTGCATGGCACTGGGACAGAAGCCTCAGGGAACCACAACTTCTGCTCCAGAGGGTCTTTCTGCAAGGTTTAAATGCATACTGGATTGGGCGGTTGGGGTCCGCAGGCCCCTTTCCAGCTCCAGCCCGACCCGTTCCTCACCAGGTCTTCTCATCTGCCAACCTTCTACCTATCTCTGGCTCCTTCAAGACCTTGCTCTAAGGCCACTTTCTGGGGCGCCCCGGATCCGATTCCATCTATCATGGATCTGCGCTGGGGTTCTTGTGGCCTCTGAAGTCACCTCCCACCTGGCCTGTCCATCTCCACCCCTCCCCCCCAGGTTGGGGGCGGTGGGGGGCATCCGATGGGTTCCATAGTGGGCACTGGGAACCAGGGATGGAGCGATAGCATGGGGGAAACCGGCGGCCGCGGGAGGAACGAGGGCTGCAGAGGCCGGCGGTGGAGAAGGAACGGAGGCTGAGTGAGT
>NW_026000136.1:4796710-4811689 GCF_001458135.2 Marmota marmota marmota
AGGAAGCTCTAATGCGGCCATAGACGCTGTCCAGGCGCAATGTCCCGTCCCGAGGCGCCCCAGGAGGCGGCCTCACTCCGCGCAGCAGCCGGCCAGCAGCGTGGCTCGGTTGGCAGTGCGCCAGGCACCCCGCCCTGTGCCCTGACGCGCGCCTCCCGGCTCGGGCGCCCGAGCTGCCTGGGCGCTCAGAGGGAGACCCCAGCCCCAGCCCGACTCCCCGGGGAAGCCCCTACCCCGGAGTGGATTCGTGCCCAAGAACCCTACAGGGAACAACTGGCGGCAACTCGATTGTCCCTTCCAGGGCCTCCCGCAGGCAGGCCATTTCCGACGGGTCTGGGCGCCAGAAGTGAGCCCCACTCTTTGACTCCTTTCCCAGACCCTCCCCCTTGGCCCTGTCTCTGCCTTCTGGCGTTCCCTGTCCTTTGCCAAGAAGCTGTTTGCAGCCAGAGGCCCCCTGGAGAGGCCTGTGAGGGTCTTGCTCCTGGATGGGCAGTTGGACCCCAGCCTTGGAGATAATTGGATGGGGACCCAGGCAGTTCCCTCCCAGTGGAGGGGGTCCTCGGATGGCCATTCTCCCAACTGGCTTTGGGCCCCTTTGGCAGTGAGGTAAAGGTGGAGGCCTGGGAGGGGCCTGAGTTAGCTGAGGTAAGGCCCAGAGAGGTGAAGCCACTTGCCCTGGGTCAGGCAGCAAGTAAATAGTTTGCAGGACTGGGTACGTTTGACTCTAGAATGTGCCCTTATCTGGGCACCCTTGTGCTTGCCAGCATTCTGTTTCCCATCTCACACTTCTGGGTGGATCACGATTTCTACCTGTTTAGTAAACACTGAGGATGTGCCGAGATGTGAGCGGAGAAGAAATGTAGCTTACCTTCTCTTGGGGACATGACTGAGATATCAAGGGAAAGACTGGGGATACAGGATCAGGGTCTCAGATTGTATGGGCAGGTTGCTCCTTCCTGAGAGGACACTTGAGCTGACCTTGAGAGTGATGTGGTTATACTAAGTGTGTGGAACAGTGGTGGCTACAGCTTGTGCAAAGGCCCTGTGGCAGGAAGGCACAGATGAAATTCGTGGCCAGGATGAAGTTTGTGAGGTTGGGAGGTGGGGCTGGAGGGACTTGCAGGGCCACAGGACTTGGATGGTACTCATTAACACAGATGTTCTCTGTGACTATTGGGCTGTGTCCAGAGCCTCCTTCCCTGGGGAGGATGGGACTAGAGCAGGTGACCTTAGTCCTTGGGGGCTGAGGAGGAACAGAGAGCCTGAGGGTGTTTTTTGGCAAGCCTGGGCAGATACCTCTCTGTAGTACAGCTCACTTGGGGCACCACAGTTATGATTCAAGCTGATTCAGTTATGCTTTCAGGAGAAGCCTGGAGTTGAAGTAAGGCCGATCTGGCTCATCTTGGTGTTTAAAGGGATGTGAAATGGGGGATGGGCAGGCTTGGGGGTCTGAGGCTGAGCCTCCACTGTATCAGCAAACGCTGCCGCCTCAGGGCTTCCAGGGGTGGAGGTGACACAGGATCCTGAACCTCCATGGGGTGGGGGTGTGTCTTGGATAGGCCTTCGTGGCAGGAAGGCGGGCTGGGTTCCGCACATGTTGGGAACCGCCAGTCAGGAAGGAGGAGGATCCTGGGGCCCGGAGGGCTGGGGATATGAATCATCCCTGCAGGATGTGTGTGTGTGTGTGGGGGGGACCTGGTGCTCCTGGCAGAGGCTGCCTCCTGCTTTCCAGCCTCAGTTTCCCCAACTGGGATGTGCACAGACTCCCCAGGTAGGCCGTGCTCCTGGGAGGAGACATCACAACAGGGCCCCGTTAGCCTGTGAACAAGCCCTTACCCAGGTGGCATCTCCCTCCTGCTCAGGACGCTGCCCTGCGTGGCTCAGCACACTCCTCTGGTCTTGGCCTCTCTTCTTGTCACTCGCCCTTGTATCTGAGCTCTGCACCCAGCTTGGCTCTGTGGTGCCCTGTCCCAGCTATTCCAAGGGACTGTCAGGCTGGGCTTTGTGAGAATGCATGAGTTCTCTCCCTGAGACAGGGGCTGGCCTGTGAGATGGAGAAGGGGTTCAGGGGTTCCCAGCTGCCTAGAGAGAGGGACACGAGGTGAGGCCACGGGTTTTCCAAGCCCCCTGCCTAATCTGGATGGGTTCAGGGGAAGTGCCTATTTTGGACAAGCCAGGGGGATTTGGGAGCTCCCAAGGGCTGGAAGGGGTTCAGGAAGGTGACCTCAGGGAGCGAGTGCCCTTTTTGAGCCCCCCCAGAGAGTGGCAGAGAAGCTGGGCGCAGGGGTCAGGATGGAGGGCAGGCAGGGGCCCAGGGCTTCCTGGAGAGGGCGAGAGATATGTCCTGGGCGCCTTTGAGGAGCCTCCTGGCTCCGCGGGGCTCCTTGAGCCTGTGACTCAGGTTTTCTGTGCCGCGGTTGAAGAGATAAATCCCACAGAAAACCCGTTCCCATGGTAGCAGCACCCAATTAGAGGCAGCGAGGCCAAGTGGGGCCTTTGGGGGCTGGGTGAGGCCTTGGAGGGCCTGGGTGGGTGGGGACCGCTCCCCTCCCCCAGCCCTTCCTGGTGGGAGGACCTGGGGGTACTTGGTACAAGGCCCCCGAAGGCTCCCTACATCCTGGCGGGGAAGCTGAGGCAGGGTTCAGTGAAGGTGTCACCCAGGGTGCCTGGTGCCACCTCAGGTGCCTCCCTGTCTGGTTGAGGCCTTTCATCAAACTTTCTGAGGCCTGGAGGCAATCTCGTGGATGGGGTGTGAGGACCCAAGCAGATGGTGGCCGTCCCTGGCCCTGGGCCAGTAGTGGCCTCCACAGGAGCTCCCTGTCTTCCTCTGTCTGGGAGGAGGAGGATGGTGTCACTTCATGGGGTTGCTGGGAGGACTGGGGTTGACTGGGGTCCACTCTTGCACAGGTGTAGCTGGTGGTGCCCTGGTCATCTGCGAGGCCCTCAGCCCCAGGTCCTGTCCCCTTGGCCTCTTTCCTGTGCCTATTGTCCTTCCTGGGGAGCCTGGGCCCCCTCTGTGCTGCTGGGGTGGTCCCCAGGGGCTTTCCCTCCTGCCTGTTCCCTTCCTTCCCTCTGATCACCGTGTTGGGCGGTGGTGCTCTGTGGCCGGGGCGGGCTGGGGCCTACCATGCAGCCTCCTAGAGCAGGATCCTGAACCCCCTGCCCAGCTCGCCTGGCTGATGGACGCTTGGCCTGCCTGCAGATGCGCACCCCCTTTCTGGGCAGGCGAGGGGGACGGTGGGAGGTGCCCTGTGTAGCTGTGGCCATAGGGCAACCCTGTGGCTTTGGCTCCTCTCACTGGGTGGGGTCTGAGCAAGGAGAGACCCCGGCTTCCCTGGGGCCTGGTGGTGGGTCCATTCACCAACAGGGGACAGGTTAGAGGCCCAGAGGTTCTAAGAGGGGCAGGGGCAGGGGCTCGGACTGTCAGGAGGAGGCTGCACCCACCCATTAGTAGACCCAAGGCACAGTGGGGGGAAGGAGGGCGTGGCCAGGAGTCTGCTCCCTCCCCTCCTAGAGCTCTTATTTTTTCACCCTGTGACCTTGGTCCAAGGACATGCACCCTCAGGCTCAGTCTCCCTCTTTGTGAAGGAGGGCTGAGGGTCTCCTCTGCCTGGCACTTAGGGGCATGTGATTGAGTTCAGATGGTGCCAGCACCCCCAGACTTGGAGGATGTGAACTAAAGGTGGGTCCTTGCCAGGCGGGTGTTGCAAGCCTGTAATCCCAGTGCCTCGGGAGGCTGAGGCAGGAGGATCATGGGCGGGGGTTCCAACTTAGCTGAGGCTCTGAGCTACTCCGTGAGACCCTGTCTCTAATAAAAAATAAAAAAGGGCTGGGGATGTGGCCCAGTGGTTTAGCACCCCTGGGTTCAATCCCTGGTACCAAAAAAGAAAAAAAGTGAGTCCTTCCGTTTCAGGATCCAAGATCCGCCAGCTGTCCTCTCCTCTGTGGGATGACACCTGCCACGCCCTTGGGGCCCTGCTTCTTCGAGGCCCCCAGAGGTCCCTCTTCCAGGTTTTCCCTAAAAGAATCAAGGGACAGAATGACAGGGGCTGCACTGTAGTGGGGGGTGGGGAGGGAGGAGCCTTCCCAAGACTCAACATGGTCACCCGGGCTCTTTCCTGATGCATACAGATGTCACATGGCTCCCAGGCCCAGACACAGCACACACGTGGGTGAAGCACACACATGCGTAACAGACAGTGGGGGTATCCCGTGCCCAGTGTTCAGCAGGGAGAGGTTGTGACGAGTTTTCTAAATGTTCTGGAAGGATCCTGCGCTCTCGTGTTTTACTCTTTTAAATCTCACCCATTCTGGAAGCAGGAAGACTGTAACGAACCCCCGTATACTGCCTGCGCCCCGCCTCCCCCAACTGGCGATGTGCTGCCAAAATATCTCCATCTGTGCCTTTATGTGATGTTTTTGGTTGTATTTAAAGCAAATCCCTGACACCAGGGCGTTTTATCCTGAAATACTTCCATCTGTACCTAAAAAAAATCAAGGCCATTTCTTACATAACCACAACATACACTCAGTCTCTCCTGCCCAGTCCCAGGCCACAGAAGGTTCCTCACCTGGCTCCAGAGAACCTCTTGGAGGTGATTTGTTCAGAGGTGTCACTTCTGTTTGTTTGTTTGCTTTGGTTTTGGTGCCTGGGAAGGAACCCAGGAACTTTTGCAGGCTGAGCATGTGCCCTGCGCCACCAGCCCTTATAATCTTTTTTTCCATTTTTTGGTACTGAGGATTGAACCCCAGAGTGCATAACCACTGAGCCACATCCTCAGCCTGTTTTTATACATTTTTATTAGAGACAGGGTCTTGCTGAGTTGCTAAGGGCCTTGCACAAATGCTGAGGCTGGGTTTGAACTCGTGATCCTCCTGCCTCAGCCTTCCAAGCTCTGGGATTACAGGCATTGATTGACCACCACCCCGGGCGCCCCTAGGGTATTCTGTGGTCAGAGGTAGAAGGTGGAAATGGTGTAGTGAGCTGGGGCCCTTGACTGTCAGCCCAGCCTTTGTGACTGGGTCCTGTCGACTGCCACTCATGTGCAGGCTGAGGGTCTCCCTGGCCCCTTCCCTGTGGTGTCCCTGTGTGTTGATGTGTGATGGCGGGGCAGTGGGTCCAGAACTGGGGGACACAAGGTGCCCTGTACCAGCCAAGGGCTCCCTCTCTGCAGGTATGGATCTGTCGGCCAATCAGGACGAGGAGACTGACCAGGAGACCTTCCAGCTCGAGATCGACCGGGACACCCGAAAGTGTGCCTTCCGCACGCACACGGGCAAGTACTGGACGCTGACGTCTACCGGGGGTGTGCAGTCCACCGCGTCCACCAAGTGAGTGGCCCCCTTCCCCTGCCCGTGCTCTCATCCCTTCCTCCTGTGCCACCCAGATGGCACCCTGACCCTGTCCCACCACCCCCAGGAACGCCAGCTGCTTCTTTGACATTGAGTGGCGAGATCGGCGCATCACCCTGAGAGCGTCCAATGGCAAGTTTGTGACCGCCAAGAAGAACGGGCAGCTGGCCGCCTCGGTGGAGACAGCAGGTAGCTGCCTTTGGGCGCATGCCATGTCTCTGGTTCCCTGGCGCTGCCCTAATAGCCAGGAGGGTCAGGCACACCATGGTCACTTATCAGCCCCACCTGAAGCCCATACTGTGCTGGGCACCCCTCAAACTGGCCCTGCCCCTGCTTACCCAAGAGCTGGCTGCTGTGTGACCCCCCAGCTTCTGGCTTTCCCTCTCTGAGCCATACCCTGGCTGTCCCAGCTCCCACCCTGCCCCCTTTCATGAGGCTCACTGCCCCTCTCCTCCTGGGACAGGGGACTCGGAGCTATTCCTCATGAAGCTGATCAACCGCCCTATAATCGTGTTTCGTGGGGAACATGGCTTCATCGGCTGCCGTAAGGTCACTGGCACCCTGGATGCCAACCGCTCCAACTACGACGTCTTCCAGCTGGAGTTCAATGACGGCGCCTACAACATCAAAGGCAGGTTCTTCTGGAAGGTGCCAGCCAGGGAGCACTGTGGCCCTGCTTGGCCCCAGGGGAGGGGTGTCCTGTGGCCACCAGCGCCCTGCACTGGGAACCACACTTTCCCTCTTGTCTGTATGGGGACTTACCTGCTTGCCCTGGACAGGGGGATGCGGAGGGTGGGAGGTGAGTCGGGGGAGGCTGGCTGGACACACCTCAGCTGCCGGACAGAACCCCAGACTCCAGAGTAGCTGAGCTGGATTCAGAGCTCCATGTGTCCAGTGTGGGCAGGAGGGTTTGGGGGGCACGGGGACTCCAGTCAGTTCTAGAAGCTGGTGGGGGACATTGATCCTTGAAAAGGAGGAGGAAGGCCGTGCGGGGTGGGAGCCAGAGGGCAGGTGTGGGTGGGGGTCAGCGGGACACAGCTTGACGGGTCCTCCCTCCCCAGACTCCACGGGCAAGTACTGGATGGTGGGCAGTGACTCCTCTGTCACCAGCAGCAGTGACGTCCCTGTGGACTTCTTCTTCGAGTTCTGCGACTATAACAAGGTGGCCATCAAGGTGGGCGGGCGCTATCTGAAGGGGGACCACGCGGGGGTCCTGAAGGCCTGTGCAGAGACCATCGATCCCGCCTCTCTGTGGGAGTACTAGGCCCACCCTGGCCTGCCTGGGGGCTCCTTCAGTCCCTCCTGCTAACCCTCTTCTTCAGGTGGCCCTGTGGCAGCTGGTGAGCCCCTTGCCTTGAAACTGGAAACCCCAGAGAAAAACGGTGCCCCCACCTGTTGCCCCTACTGACTCCCTCCCCTGTCCCCAGGGGTCAGCAGCTGCAGCCCATCCCTTGGAGGGTCTTCACGTCCCTCTGCCCTCTTCTGCCAAGGGACAAGGCTGCCACCTCTTTCTTCTGACCTCAGACGACTCTGAGCCTTATTTCCCGGGAAGTGGCTGTGGAGCAGTGTGGCCTGGCAGGCCCCTGGGCATGGCGGGAACGCTTAACTGGAATCTCCTGCTCCCTCCTGCAGCCTTTCCCTGCCCCCAGGAGCTGGGCGCTTGTCCCCAGCCAGCCAGCAGGGACTCCTCCATGGAGCCTAGTCCTGCACACCTGTAGAGGAGGGTGGCCTTCCCATGGGGCTGACCAGGCTGGGGCAGACTTGCCCGTGTGTGTTGTTTGGGGTCCTGGCTGGATGGCAGGGTCTCTGCTCCCTGACTTTAAGCAGGCTGCAGGTCCTGCCCCCGGGGCATTCTGGGCTGGGCTGGGCTGGGCTGGGGATGCCCTGTTCCTGTCTCTTCCCTTCCACTCTGGCCTGACTGGAAGCAGAAAATGACCAAATCAGTATTTTTTTTTTTTTAATGTCACTGCTGGAGGCCCCGGCAAGCCTGGTTGCAGTTGTGAGTGGTCTTGGCGGGTTCTTGGCACTTGCCCTCCCCCTCCCCAGCTGGTGCCCTCCTCCTTCCCTCTGCCCACCCCCAGCCCTGGGCCCCTATGCCTCAGCCAGAGCCCTGCCACGTTTGGTGCTCCATGTCTGACACCTCGGGTCTCCTGGGCAGGAAGAAGCCAGGTGTTCCCTGCAGCTGGGAGTTCTGGGGTGAGCCTGAGCCCTCCAGGTCCCGGCCTCCCCTCCACCGTGCATCTCACTCTGGGTGTCTTGGTCTTTTATTTTTTGTAAGTGTCATTTGTATAACTCTAAATGTCCATGATAGTAGCTTTGAACTGGAAAAAAAAAGCAAAATAAAGTACTGCAAGTCTGCACCCCTGAGCAGCCTGTGTCTTGGTGTGGGGGCTGGGACGGGTGGGAGACCTGGAAGGCAGGCAGGCCTTGGCTACAGCGGGTGGCCGGGAGCTCTGAACCAGGCTCCCCAAGGAGGTGCACTCTGGTTTAGCCCCCTCTGCCCAGATCCCCGGGCACCCAGTAGGAGCGGGGCTGAGTACTGGGCCTGGGGTGGGATTCTCACTCCCACTCCGCGTGCTGAATATTCAAGTGCAGGTGAAGGGTAATTTGTTGATAGATGCCCCTGCCCCTGGGGTCCCTTCCCCAACATTAAATTACCCCACAAATGACATGCAATGCACATGGGGCTGGGTTAAGCTTGGAGGCAGGTCTCTCCCAGGCAGACAGTAAACTGACTGAGGCCTGTGGACCTGGATATTGAGCCCATGCCCTTGCCCTCCCTGGCTGAGCTCCATGGGGCCAGCCTCTGAGGGACTCCAGAGGGGCAGGCCTTGGACTGGGCCTTTTGTGTTTCCATTTCATGCCAGGGTATCCCTAGGGCTCCATTTTACAGAGGGGGAAACTGAGGCGAAGAGCAGAGTTACACCCTTGCGTGGTGGGCCGCGAGCCAGCAGGTGCCCACCAGCCAGGCCAGGATGGAAGATGGTGCTGGTCCCCACCTGTCCGAGGCCCAGAGGGCGCGCTGATTGGCCGATGATGACGGAACAGGGCGGCCCGCTCTGTGATTGGCGGTCCCTAGGAGTGGGAGTCCTCAGATTGACAGGGGCAGGTGGCAGCCACAAAGGACTGTTGGCCTTCGGGGGGTCTCTGCGGCTCCGCCTCATTGAAGCCAGGCTGGAAGCCAGAGAAGTGTCAGTGACAAGGAAGGACAGATGAAACCTTCAAGAGCCAAATGCAGGGAGACTGCCATTCCCGAGGCAGAGCCCAACTCTGGGATGGCCTGGGTCTGGTCCCCGCATCCAGGTGCCACCAGCTGTTACAGAATTCATTCTGCAGAAGTGGGTGAACTCCATGTGACAATGGGTGGCTGCAGCCCAGGGTCTGAGGGAGGTGAAGAGGGACATTCCTAGTTCTCCCGTGGGTGGTGCCTCACCCAGGGAAAGGGACAGAAGAGGCCCTGGGCAGAGGGACCTGTAGAGGCACAGGACTTCCCAGGGTAGGGGGAAGGCAGTGAGGTTCCAGGTAAGGTCTGGCTTGGGGTCCAGGGGGACCCCCCAGACCCACGCGGAGGCAAGAGGAGGAGGGAGACAGGAGGGAGTTCTGGAGGGCCACAGGGAACACCAGACTCACCTGGGCACCCTGCTCCCTGCCTCCTGGCCTTTTCCCTCCTGGGGGTCTCTTCTGTGGGGACAAGTTCTGAGGTTTCCCAGGGCGGGGTTTCCAAGACTTTGGGTCCAGCTGAAGCCGCAGTCTCCTTTGCTTCTCAGGGGTTCTGTACACAAACAGTGCTCTATCACACATGAACGCCTGTGAGCTTGCACCCACACAGACTCAGGGGATGCACGGGCAAGTGCAGATACGTGTAGACAGATGCACACACACAGTAGGTGCACGGTGTGTCCAGAGGCATGTTGTGCGCATAGACACACAGACACAAGATCTGCGCACACAACAACCACAGATTGTAATTCTAGCAGCTCGGAGGCTGAGGCAGGAGGATTGCAGGATTGCAAGTTTGAGGCCAGCCTCAGCAACTTAGGGAGACCCTGTCTCAAAATAAAAAATAAAAAGGGTTGGCGATGTAACTCATGGGATAGCATCCCTAGAGTTCAATTCCCAACACACACACACACACACACACACACACAGCCCTCAGCCTGCACCACATTGGTTATTAGGATACAAATCTGTCCCCTGTGCCCCAACCTCTGCATTTCTCCCAGCCAAGTTAGGGAACATCAGGGATTCCCCCAACTCTGAGAGTGGTACCTCTACTAAGCCTGCAGTGTGCGGTGACAAAAAAGTCCCACTCCCCATTGCACAGATGGGAATACTGAGGCCTGGAGAGTCCCCAGGGAGCCTAAACAACTGTGGCCAGGACTCCAGGTGACTTGGGGTTAACCGTGACCACAAAAGATCACTAAGGGGAAATATTCAATGGCACTCCAGGGAAAGAGCAAAGAAAGGAGAGGCAATCCTGCCTGCTCAGGGGCAGGGAAACAGGAAACTGAGCAGGCTGGGACAACTCTGGGCACCCCCTGCAGTCTCCCTGGGCCCCCCACAGTCTCCGTGGGCCCCCCATTGCTGTCCAAAGGCCAGGCTCTCAAGTTGCCTCACTGGGATGGGACTAAGCCCCAAGAGGACTCTGCAGGTCTCTGGTGGGTGAGAGCTGTGGGCTTCCAGGACACGTCTCCATGGGACACCCCTCCAGGTCTCCTGCACCCCACTCCTTCTACAGGGCCTCTGGGGAGGACCCTCAGGCCCATGAGGCCTATCCCACTTGAGAGAGGAGGAGAGCCCACCTCACTCCTGTGATCGTCTAGTGCTCTTCCCTCAAATGATGACTTTGAGGGACCCAGAAGGGGCGCTGGGAAGGGATGCTGCTGGGGCCAGAGTGTTCCTTGGAGAAGAGAGCGGTGGGGATCTGGGCCTCCCTGAGCTGTGGGGAGGGCTCTGAGACCCACCCCGGGGGCAGTGAAAGGAGAAGGGAATAGATGGGGTCTCCCAGACGGAGGGATTGACACCCCTCACTATGCACCAGATGCTAATCCCTTTACACATATTAATTACACATATTAACTAGTTCTGTCCTTGTAATGGGCTGGATTGTGTCTCCCTCCACCCCGATTCCTATGTTGAAGTCCTAACTCCTGCTGGGTGCAGTGCCACACACCTGTAATCCCAGCGACTCAGAGGCTGAGGCAGGAGGATCGAAAGTTCAAAGCCAGCCTCAGCAATTTAGTGACACCCTAAGCAACACGACCCTGTCTCAAAGTAAAAAATAAAAAGGGCTGGGGATGTGGCCCAGTGGTTAAGTGTCCCTAGTTTCAATCCCTGGTATCAAAAAAATCAGAGGGGATGTCTTGGTGTGGTGGTGCTGCCTGTGATCCCAGTAGCTTCGAAGGCTGAGGCATGAAAAATTGCAAGTTCAAAACCAGCCTCAGCAATTTAATGAGGCCCTAAGTAACTCAGAGAGACTCTGTTTCTAAATAAAATACTAAGAAAGGGCTAGGGAGGTGGCTCAATAATGAAGCACCCCTGGGCTCAATCCCTAGTAATAACAAAAAAAAAAAGAAAAAGTGTGGGGGATGGGCCACAGATGTCCACCAGAGAGGGAGGAGCCTGTGAGGACCCAGGATGGCGGGGATGGCGTCTAGAGTCCTGGAGAGAGACTGCCAACTGCCTCGATCTCAGACGCCCAGCCTCCAGGACTGGGAGAGAGTAAGTGTCAGCTGTTAAGCCACTCGTTCCATGGTCCTTCTGTTACAGGAGAAGAGTGGCCCTGAGAAGAGTGGCCCTGAAAAGGGTCCAGGGAGTTCCCAGGAGGATGGGGGAACTCCACTCGGGACCTGAGGAATCAAAAGAATTTCATCATCCACCAGTCCAACATGGACAGGAGACACAAATTCAAGGAGAACAGGGGGCCAGACTAAAGTAAAAGATGGGTTTTGGGGTTGCCGGCTCTTCTTTTAAAGGGAACTTGGTGGGGGCAGATATGGCAAGGTATGTAGGAATGGTATCTGGTGACCTCAGATGGCTTCTGGTGGCCTGGTCAGTCTCCAGATCCTCAGGCTGTCACGGTCTTCATTATGTGATCAGTAGATAGCGCTGGAAAGTCCCCTAAACCTATTGGCTCCTTAAAATATATCTGTCTTAATTGACTTATTTGGGGTTAATGAACAGTACACAGGTAAGCTTATGGCTTTTCTAGAAAATTGGGAATGATGGGCCTGGGAGAGAGACTGGCTTAGGGAGTGACAGGTCTGGGAAATCATGCAGAAGTTCTGAAATAGAATCTTTTCCTCATCTTTTCTTTATGTCTCCTTTCTAATTATTATTATTACTGTTATTAAGAATTTAACCTTTATCTTATTTATTTGTTTTTATGTGGTGCTGAGGATGGAACCCAGGACCTCACCTGTGCTAGGCAAGAGCTCTACCACCGAGCCCCAGCCCAGCCCTGTTATTATTATTATTTTTTATGCCACGGATTGAACCCAGAGGTACTTAACCACATCCCAGCCCTTTTTAAATTTAGACACAGAGCCTGGCTAAGTTGCTGAGACTGATTTTGAAATTTCGATCCTCCTACCTCGGCCTCCAGAGCTGCTGGGTGTACACCACCACACCCTGCTAGTGTTCTTCCTTTGTAAGGCCCAGGAGTCAACCATTGTGTGGGTGAACCATTCATTCATCCATTAAGGGGCGCGGCTACCTCTACCTTTTGGCTATTGTGAATAATGCTACTGTGCGGGGAGTGGGGGTGCACACCTGCAATCCCAGCTACTCAGGAGGCTGAGCAGGAGGATTGCAACTTCAAGGCCAGCTTCAGCAATTTAGGGAGGCCCTGAGCAACTTTGCGAGACCCTGTCTATGAAAGGTCTGGGGATGTGGCTCAGTGGCTAAGCACTTCTGGGTTCAATCCCTGGTACCAAAAAAAAAAAAAGAAAAAAATATTGGTGCCAAGAAAGATGAGTTCAGGGAGCCTTCTTTCAATTCTTTTTGGTTTGCACACAGAAGTGGAATTTCTGGATTAGATGTTAATTCTTTCTTTCTTTATTTATTTGCTACTGAGGATTGAACCCAGGGACACTTAACCACGGAGCCACATCCCCAGTTCTTTTTATTTTTCATTTAGAGACAGGGTCTCACTAAATTGCTTAGGGCCTCACTAAGTTGCTGAGGCTGGCCTCTACTTTGTGATCCTTTTGCTTCAGCCTCCTGAGGCACTGGGATTAAAGGGGTGTGCCACTGCTCCTGGCTTATATTTAATTTTTTGAGGAGCCTCCACATTGTTTGCCATGGCGGTAGCACCCATTTATACTCCCACCATGGGTGAAACTGTTCTGTTTTATTTTCTTGCACCCAGGGTAGCTGCTCCCCACAGCAGGCTCTTGAGTTGTCACCTAACAAATGTGCATTTTCCTTATCGGCCCCAGCAGGCCTCACTCTGTCTTCTGCACTGGGCTCTGTGGATGCTTTGTCTTATCTGCTTCATCCCCCGCTCACAGACATTCACGTCATGAATGCAAACGCTGCTGTATGGGACAACTGTGTATAAGGCCCCTTTGTGGGAGTCTCCAGGGTAAATTGCTTGGAGAGCAATTCCTGCATTGCGCTGCCCTCCCCCAGCCCTGCAGGACCACTGTGCCCTCCCCAGCACCTGCAGTGGCACCCGGAGCTTTCTGCTTCAAGTTGAGAACATGAACATCCTGCATGCCCAAGTGCCTGCAGCCATCGCCTCATGCAGGAAGGTGGGTGTCATGAGAGCCGTGTGGCAAGAGGGTGGCCCAGGGTCCCCAAGCTCCAAGCCCTGGTCAGGAGGACCCAGGCCCCTCCACTCAGGGTGTGATCTTGAGCTCATCTGTAAAATTGACCCATGAAATAAAGCCACGGATCCCGGCATGGGTTGAACACAGTTCTCAAGGACACTGGGATTACGTGGTTGTTCCAGAGTCTAGGATCAGACGGATGTGGCCATGTTATTAAAAATGTCCAGGGCTTCCATTCTTATCTGGAACAAGAACAGCTCAGTCCCTCACTCATCTGGCCCCCAGGTGAGCTGCTGCCCACCCTCAGAGAAATAGCCGATGGGAGTATTGCTTTCCAGGGAGCTGCGGGTCAGGAGGTGGGTCAGCAGATGTCTGGGGGCCTTGGGTGGTGAGAGGAGCTGGAGGGGCCCTGTGCTTCCTCAGCTCAGGTACCTGCAGTGAGGGGCAGGCCTGGAGGGGGCTGGGCCTCAGTACAGACCCACCAGGGTGTATTCAGACTCTTCTCTGTGCATTTTGTTTTAAAAGAAACAGAAAGATGCTGTAGGCAGGAAGGTATTGAATACAAGGGATTGGGAGCTAATGATGTGATTGAACAGCACAGAGGAGTCATTCCAGACCCCCAGAATGGCCGAGTCAGGAGGACTCAGGGGACAATGGGGAAGCTTGTCTGGGGACTCCTCTGGGAAGATGCTAAATCTGGAAGCTAGAACCTTCTGGAACTGTCTGGAGTGTCATCGTCACACATGGCTACTGGTTGATGTTGCTTATTGGCTGGGATGCCTACACCTCTCCTCTCTGTGGGGCCTCCTCAAATGGGCAGGTTGGGCTTCCTCCCAGCATGGCAGATGGTTCCTGAGAAAACCAGGAGCAAGTTGGAGGCTCCTTATGACTTGGCCCTGGAAGATTCAGTGTCACTTCTGCTGCTTCCCATTGGCTAAGACAGGCATTAAGTTCTGCCCACATTCAAGGGGAGAGTTTGCAGATGCCCACCACTCCATGGGACCATCCAAGGTTGTGTTATAAGAAGAGCTGGGCACAGTGGTGTACAACTGTAAACCCAGTGATTTGGGAGGCTGAGGCAAGAGGATCACACATTTGAGGCTAGCCTCAGTAACTTAGGAAGACCCTGACTCAAAATAAAAAATAAAAAAGAGCTGGGGATGTAGTTCAGTGGCACAGTGCCCTGGGCTCAATCTCCAGTACCCCCCCTCAAAAAATGTGGAACAGGAGCTACTGTGGCTGCCATCTCTGGGGAAAGCTTCCTGCCAGCCCTTCTAAAAGCGAGGGTGTTGGATTCTGGGGGCCAAAGCCTAACAGGGCTGGACTCTGGGGGACTTGTACTCCGGGTGAGGAGCTTGGGCAAATGCTGCCAGAGACAGGTTCCTTTCATTCGTCACAGACACCTGCAGTCCCTTCTGGCTACAAGGTGAGGGCTGGAGGGGGGGAGCCATAGAGGCCAAGAGGCCAAGGGTCCAACCAGGAGGCTGCAGTGCCACCAGGGGAGAGGACCCAGGCAGCAGTTGAAGATGCAGATCGGGCAGGACCTGGTGACTGGGCAGGTGGGTCCGGGCGGACCAGGTAGGGCTGGTGAGTCATCGGGTGTGGGAGGCCATGAGCCTGGGGTCCAGGTGGGGCCGGGAAGTGGGGGCCAGGAAGTGACTTCAGAGCAGAGTCAGTGTTAGGTGCAGGACAGGCTGAGTAAGCTGTCTGCAGGGCTTGCCAAACAAAGTTAGCTGGACACTCAAACCCTCTGTCTGGTTCTTTATCACTTGTTTGCTTCAAGCACAAACGCCCAAGCCCCCACTCAAGGCTGAGCGCTTCGCCCCCCTGCTCAAGGCTGAACACTCAGCCCGCC
>NW_026000136.1:4811856-4840965 GCF_001458135.2 Marmota marmota marmota
TTTCTCTTTGTTGCACTGCTGCAATAAAGATCTCTTGGTTGGGCTGGGGATGTGGCTCAAGGGGTAGAGCGTCGCCTGGCATGCATGCGGCCCAGGTTTGATCTTCAGCACCACATACAAACAAAGATGTTGTGTCCACCGAAAACTAAAAAATAAATATTAAAAAATCTCTCTCTCTCTCTAAAAAAAAAAAAGATCTCTTGGTTGCTCCGAGTGTTGTGGTCACTTTTCTTTCATTGGTGCCAAAACCCAGGAGAGGGTGAAAACCCACTTCTGGGTCCCTCTTCCTTTGGAAGTGCCACTCACCAGACGACCTGAACCCATTTTCTCAACCACCAGAATTCCATCCACCCCCAGCCTTCGATTGGTGAGTTTCCCCTTCCTGGAGCCCTGAACCCAATGGTGGTTTTGGGAGGATTTGACCTTTGATTGTCCAGCAAACCTCTTCACCCACCTTCGGGGAGGAAAGCACCCCCCCACAGCCTTCAAGGCCACGGTGGCCCTCAGGGACTCCTTCCTAGGGCAGAATAGACTCCTGGGTTCAAAATTATTCCCTTCCCTTCCCAGCTGGTAGTTTCCCAGCATAGGCTTTGTAGGTCTCCCTCGAAGGACTCTGTAACCTCCAGGGACACATAACAGAGAACTGAACATCACCCCACCCAGACCTTCACGGTCTCGGTGGCTCTCATAAAGTCCTAGTCCTCTCACCTCCAAGACTCAGCCACCAGAGAGACGCTTACCCTCCCCTTCCTCTCTCTTCCCCTGTCTCTCTCTTTCCCCTCTTTCTGGCCCTGGGAGTCTCCGGCCTCTCCAGGAGGGGTCCCGAAAAGCCTTGGCCAAGGTCCAGGATGAGAGCTTCGACTGTCAGGATTCGGTGACGACCAATCTCTGCAGTTCGAACCTGCCACTAAGGCACTCCTGAGTTTTGGCTCTAGCGGGGACGCCCCTTTTGCCAATAAATCAGTTTCCTCCTTCTCTCTTATACTATCTTTGCGTCCTCTTCCCTCCTCCTTATACTACGTTTTCGACATGGGTAATGTGTCCTCTCTGCCGGTCGACTCTCCCCTACAATGCCTGTTGGATAACCTCAAAACCCTCTCCTTGACACCAGACATCAAACCCCCAAAATTGATCAAATATAGCACCCAGGCCTGGCCCACTTATCCCTTAGACAACCAAAGCAGATGGCCCCCCTTTTGGGTCCCTGGATCCCTCCATTCTCAGGGATCTCTACAATTACTGTGAGCATTCGAAAAAATGGGTAGAGATCGCTTATGTCCAGGCTTTCTTCTTGCTCCGATCCAATCCTGCTCTTTGCACCTCTTGCAAACCTCTGCAAATTCTTCTAGCCTGCAAACCAATCCCCCCTACCACTGATCCCCAACTTTCTCCTTTTCCAGACTCATCCACTACTCTTGACCCTGCTGATGAACCTCCACCCTATCGCCCAGCTCCAATAGATTCTCACCCTCAACCTTCTGCCCCAGACTCTCCGCCGTCACCCTCACCTCAGCAACCTGACTTCTCCCCTCCACTCACTAGATCAAAAACCCAAACCAATGCCCTTTCTCAAATAATTGCCCCCTTGCGTGAGGTAAGCAGGTGCTGAAGGCATTATCCGAGTACGTGTCCCCTTTTCTATGGCTGACCTCTCCCAAATTGAAAACCGACTAGGCTCATATACTACCAACCCAGTTGTGGATACCAAAGAATTCCAATATTTAACACAGGCCTATAGCCTCACCTTCCATGATGTCTATATGATCCTCTCCAATACTTTACTTCCTGAAGAGAGAAGACGGGTTTGGGAACAGGCTCGCACTCATGCAGACGACATCCATCAGACCAATCTGGCATATCCCATTGGGCCCCCAGCAGTCCCAGACCCAGATCCCCTCTGGGACTACAACACCAATAACGGCATCACACACCAAGATCATTTCACCACTTGTATTCTGGCAGGCCTAACAAGGGCAGCCCAGAAAGCAGTTAATTTTGAGAAACTTCAGGAAAATCATCCAAGATAAACATGAGAACCCATCAGCCTTTCTGGACCGCCTAACTAAGGCCCTCCTGCAATACACTAATTTGGACCCAGAAACCCCTGATGGCCGACAGTTACTGATGACTTATTTCTTTGCCCAAAGTTTTCCTGATATTCGGATCAAACTTAAGAAATTAGAACGAGGCCCCCTCACTCCCCAGACCGAGATTCTTGCTACTGCTTTTAAGGTCTATCATAACCGAGATGAGAAGGCTAAACGCCTAAAGTGCCAAATGCTGGTTCAGGCCCTCCGTGGGCCCTCTCAAAACTCATCTCCCAAGTGGCAAGACCATCCCCTAAAACTAGAACCCCCTGGGGCTTGCTTTAAGTGTGGACAAGAAGGACATTGGAGCAGAGCCTGCCCCAATCCAAGGTCGCCTACCAGACCCTGCCCAAAATGTTCCATGATAGGCCACTGGGCTTCGGACTGTCCTCGTACCCGAAGGGGTGCACGGCCAGGCCCGAGCCGCCCCCATAACCTCGTGGGACTGGCCACTGATGATTGATGGGGCCTCAAGACTCCTGCCCCAACAAGTCCAATCACCATGCTGGAACCCAGGGTCCAAGTGACGGTTGATGGTCACAAAATTCTCTTTTTAATAGACACTGGAGCAACATTCTCCGTCTTACAGGAGTTTTGGGGATCCTTTTTTCTTAATGTTTATTTTTCAGTTTTTGGCAGACACAACATCTTTGTTTGTATGTGGTGCTGAGGATCGAACCTGGGCCGCACGCATGCCAGGCAAGCGCGCTACCGCTTGAGCCACATCCCCAGCCCCAGTTTTGGGGATCCTTACTTCCCTCTCAGTCCCCTATTATTGGGGTAGGGGGACAAGCAATATATCCCAAAACCACCCCACTCCTACCCTGCTTATTTTCAGGCCACCCATTCTCACACTCCTTCTTGGTGATGCCCCAATGCCCCGTTCCCCTTTTAGGCAGAGATGTTCTATCTAAATTTAAGGCCATGATTTCCTTCCTGCTGTTTCCACCATCCTCCCTCCCCTCAGTTATAGCCATGGCTGCCCTACAGGCTACACCAGGTCATCCCCTTCCGCTTCCACAAGACCAAGTAAATCCATTAATCTAGGACACAGAGACTCCATCCCTGGCTAAATGTCCCCCAGTTGAGGTTCACTTAAAAAATACCTATCACATTCCAAATAAGCCTCAATATCCCCTCCCGAAGTCCAGTCAAAAGGGACTACAACCTATTATCTTTGCGACTCCTAGACATGGAGATCTCTTTCTTCTGTCTGACTCTGTCTTTTTTTGGTACTAGGGATTGAACCTGGGCAATTTACCACATCCCCAGTCCATTTTTTTTTTTAAGTTGTAGTTGGACACAACACCTTTCTTTTATGTATTTATTTTTATGCAGTGCTGAGGATGAACCCAGGGCCTCACATGTGCTAGGCGAGCACTCTACCACTGTTACACCCCAAACCCCATTTTTTAAAAAAATATTTGAGACATGGTGTCACAACATTGCCTGGGCCAAACTCAAACTTGTGATCCTCCTGCCTCAGCCTCCTGAGTCGCTGGGATTACAGATATGCACTGGCTCCTTCTTCTTTTTTTTTTTTTTAACAGATTTATTGAGGTACAGTTGATAGAGCCCCCAATTCACCCATTGGGAATGTGCGATTCCATGGCTTTGGTAGACTCACAGATATCTGCAACCCTTCCCGGTTCCATTTGGAACATTTCCATCATATCTAAACCAAATCCTTTTAGCTCTCAGACCCAGCCAGCCACTCCCTCCATCCCTAAGCCACTACCCATCTGCTCTCCGTCTCTGCAGCTTTGCTGACCCTGGAAATTTCACGTATGTGGAATTGTACAGTGTGTGGTCTTTTGCGGAGCATCGTTCTGAGGTTCATGGCTGTGGATGTGTGGTCACTGCTTCTTTCTTTTACTATGGGCAAAGGACATCCCTCAGTGTGGAGAGACCACATTTTATTCATCCTTTCAGCAGATGGACATTTGGGTTGTTTCCTCTTTTTCGTTATGAAGAATATCAAATTGCAATAAAACACATTGTAGGACCCGGTGGAGTGGTGCACGCCTATAATCCCAGCAGCTCAGGAGGCTGAGGCAGGAGGATTACAAGTTTGAGGCCAGTCTCAGCAACTTAGCGAGAACTAACCTCAAAATAAAATTAAAAGGGGGCTGAGGCTGGGGCTCAGCGGTAGCACACTTGCCTGGCATGTGTGAGGCACTGGGTTTGATTCTAAGCACCATATATAAATAATGAAAGATCTATCAACAACGAAAAATAAATTAAAAAAAAAAAAAAAAAGGGCTGGCTGAGTGAGGTGGCACATGCTTGTAATCCCAGCGGCTTGGGAGGCTGAGGCAGGAGGATTGTGAGTTCAAAGCCAACCTGAGCAATTTAGCAAGGCCCTAAGAGAGACCCTGTTTCTAAATAAAATATTAAAAAGGGCCGGGCATGTGACTCAGTGGTTAAGTGCCTCTGGGTTCAATTCCTGGTACCCAAAATAAATAAATAAATAAATAAATGAATGAATAAAAGGGCTGGAGTATGACTCAGTGGTAAATGGCCTCCGGGTTCGATCCCCAATACCAAATAAATAAATAAATAAATAAAAACCAACCCCAAAGAAGAGCAGCAACCCCTACCCCAAACACCTAGGCAACGTTCCAGGGAAGCATCTCTGCAGACTTCAAACTCCCACTCTTCAAGTGTCTCCCCCAGGGGAGCTGGGAGGGCAATTTAGTTTACCCAGCCAAGGTTCCATTGTACAGATGGGGAAGTGGAGGCTCCAGTGGCCAGTGAATAGCCCTTCCATGGCATGGTGGAAAGAACCTTCACCCACCCACATTTTTTGATTCTAAAAACAATTAATCAGACATTTGCGTGGCTTCCTGTGGCTCAGACTGTGTGTTTACTCACAATATCTTATTTAATGCACCAAAATTACCCTCTGAGGTAGGCATTTTTTTCCTTCCTTCCTTTCTCTTGTTTTTTATTTTTTGTACCAGGGATTGAACTCAGGGGCACTCGACCACTGAGCCACATGCCCAGCCCTATTTTGTATTTTATTTAGAGACAGGGTCTCCCTGAGTTGCTTAGGGCCTCGCTTTTGCTGACGTTGGCTTTGAACTTGTGATCCTCCTGCCTCAGCCTCCCGAGTCACTGGGATTACAGGCATGCACCATGGTGCCCAGCTTTTATCTTTATTCCATAGATTTGTTCTTGCAGCTGGTATTTCCCCAGCACCCCAGGCCCCAAGATGGTGCTGAGGATCCAGGGCTGAGCCCTAATGGTGCCCCTGGTCTTCCAGGGAGGCAGGGGTTCCTGATCATACCCCATAGGGAAGAGGTGGATGGAGGATGGTTGGGCCTCAGATGGGAAAGAGAGGTCAGGGTGGGGCCGTGTCTGGGGCCAGGTCACACCACCGACAGTGCTGAGACAGGAGCTGGGTGCCTCGTGCTTCCTGCCCCTCTGATGGCTGAGGAAGTCCTGGCTTCCTGATTGGCACTGCTCCCTGTCGGGAGGGAACAGAGCAAGTTGTCTGTGGAGCGGAGCACGAGGCTGAGCCGGCGGGGGCAGGCATGCAGGCCAGGGGGACCCGACACTCTGTGGGGGCCCACTCAGAGCCCCGTGGGCCACCCCACTCAGTTATCAGCTCCAGGGTCTGCCTGAACTCCTGAGGGCAGCAACAGAGCCCTGCCTGGGGCCTGAGGCACCTCGGTGGTGACTGAAGCAACTGGACATGGGTATTAGGGTGCAGGGGATTGGGTAGTTACCTGGCCTTTAGGTTGGGCCCCATGGGGTCCTCCCTTTGGGCTAGGGGCAACTTTTCCTCAATGGGCACGTGCCCTTCATATGCTGAGCTACAGCCCCAGGCCTTCTGGACACTTTTCTTTTTGTACTGAGGATCGAACTCAGGGACACTTAGCTACTGAGCCCCATCCCCAGCCCTATTTTGTATTTTATTTAGAGACAGGGTCTCACTGAGTTGCTTAGTGCCTCACTTTTGCTGAGGCTCGCTTTGAACTTGTGATCCTCCTGCCTCAGCTTCCCAAGCTGCTGGGATTACAGGCGTGCATCACTGCACCCAGCTCACTTTTTATTTATTCATTTTTATTTTTATGTGGTGCTGAGAATGGCCTCACCCATGCTAGGCAAGTGCTCTACCACTGAGCCCCAGCCCCAGCCCACTGTGGATACTTTTTGACCCTTGTAATCCAGTTTTCTTCATGGGATCTGTTGGGAAGGTGTGAGGTCATTCTAATGACTGCAAGGAATGCCATGCAAGGTTACCTGTTGCTACACCTCATTTTAGACTGTGTCCATTTTCTTACCATAACTTTTCAGAAATAAGTGGTGGAGGATGGGAGGGAGGATGTGGGGGAGTGCAAGCAGACAAAAGGCAGACGGGGGAAGACAGGGTGCCCTGCGAGCTGGGACAGCTGTTTCCCTGTGTCAGTGGGCCCATGGCTCTGCAGGGCTGTGACCCTTGGTTGGTGAAGCAGGTGGTGTGTGGTGGTTATTTGCTCCTGGGCTCGCCTGGTCTGCTTTGGCTACTAGATCACGGTGGGGAGAAGCGCCCGGCCAGCCTGATGGGCCAGGCTGTGTCCCTGCTGCGGAGAAGCTGGGGCCTGACCACTGAGGGGCAGGAGCTGCAGTCTTAGCCAAGCCCCAGCTGGCAGCAGCACCCCAGGGTCGTTGGCCAGCATGCTTGCCGCTGGGCCCAGGCACTGAATGGGTTAAGCCTCAGGGTTAAGCCACCAGGCAGTTGGGTGTGGTATCATGTAGTTGACTGAGGCACAGGAGTGGCAGGGAGCAGGAGGGAGGAGCTGGCAGATGGCTCTTGGGGGCCTGGGAAAGGGAGCTGGGCTTGGCCCTGGTGGGGTGGTGCAGCCTTCTAGGGCTCCTGCCCCGTAGGTGTCTACACAGGCCCAAGGATGACTTCATCTCTGAGGAAGTGATTTAGAATCCCAATTTCCAGGAGCCATCAGATGTATGGAATCAAACTCCCGATTGGAGTCCACATGGGGACAAGCTCCAGGTAGACAGGGAACCAGGTTGGGGTCTTCTCCCACCTGTTGCTCAGCCACCCATCTGTTCCAGGGACCCTCTTATTGAAACTTTCCCATCTGGGCTCCCTCCATTGCTGCATACCCACTCCCACCTGCTTGGTGTTTGGGGTGCCCGTTTCTCTGCCCTCCGCTGCTGGGGACTGGCTGCCCCATAACTGCCCAACTGAGCTGCCTGGGTCCAGATGAGCAGATCTGCTCCTGTGTGGGGTGTGGGTGGACCAAGTGCCCAGAGGGTCCAGGGTGGAATTATGGTCTCAGATGTCTGAGAGGCAGGTAGGGCTGGTCCAGGCAGGGACTAGCACTTTGTCCCTAAGGAGCCACACGAAAAGGGATGGTATGGCTCTGTGGGCCTGCCAGGGTCTGGGCTCACCTGAGTGAAGATTTTGGGGAGAGCTGGGGAGGGACCAGATGACTATCCTGGTGTGGATGACCAGCAGCAGTCTCCCATCTCCTCTTGTCCTGTCTTAGATGCTCATAGGATGCTGCCTCAGTTCCCACTTTCTTGCCAAGAACCAGGCCGGAGCACCTTGCCTGGAGGGCTCACAGGACGATCTCACACTGCCACACCCAGGACTGCCAGGGGGAGTTATTACTACCACTGCCGCCCGCTTAGGGACTGGCTCGGCAGGATGCGGTGAGAGGAACCCAGAGCAACAGGGCATTCACTCAGAGGAAGCAAGGAGAGGAACTGTCAACTAAATCCTGACCCAGAAGAAGGTGCAGGCAGACCTGGGATGCCATTTCTTGAAGGGTCATGAGACCAGAGGGCAAGTGGGTCGCACACCAGCCTCAGGGTGATGGCACCCAGTTTAGAGAGGTGAAGAGAGCCCTGGCCAGAGGTGGTCAGAGGGTGGAGCTCAGACATCCTGCCCGGGAAGCCCTTGTTCCTATCTCAGCCTCAAGATGGAAGGGAGAGAGCAGGCTTCATGAGAAATAGTTTATGTATCACAGGGAAACAAAACAAAACAAAAAAACAAACACGCACACACAAAACCACTTAATGCATTCTACTGTCGTGTGTAACTAATTAGAACAAATAAAAATATATAAACAACAAAAAAGTGAAAAACCCCATGCAAATGACCCTGACCAAAAAGATGCTATATTTAAAGGTGGTGGAAAGAAACAAATTTAAGTAGTAAACTAAACAGATACAAGCAATGGCCACAGGAAGTCAGATTCTAGGACTGATTTGATGGCCTGAGACTGTCCTGTGCAGAGCTGAATCCACTGCCCAGGGCTAGGCTCTTGCCAGTGACTGGGGTATGGACAAGGCTTTGCAAGGGTCACGAAGACACCGACACATGCAGACAGGCCTCGGGCCCCTCCTTGCATTCAGTCACTGCACTTTTCTACAGGGACATCCATGGAGGTTTTGTGTGGTAGCAGAAACACTGGAGGCACTGGACTTTCTTTCTAGGGGACTACGTGGGAGACATCAAAAGACCAGGAGATGCAGATGGATGTGTGTGAACAGTGCAGAGCAGAGCCAGGCACTGGAAACTTCCATGAAGCTGAAGGCCAAAGCCCACCTGTGGGTAGGCCGCTGTGGCAGGCAGGGAGAGCGGGAGACCGACTGGGAGGAATGGAGAGCAGCCTCACGCATGCGGTCGAGCTGCAGAGCTTGTAATGTCCTGCTAATGGGTACCCTGGACGGTGAACAAGGACTGGACAGCATGGGCTGATTCAAAGTACACACTGACCTGTTTAGAAGCTGAAAACCTAACTTGTCCTGAAACTTTTACTTCAAAAGTTTTTTAAAATGTTGAAAAATTAAGAAAAAAAAATTGCAAAGGGCATGTCTTTGAGTGCTATCCACCTGTATTTGGGGACCCCAGCTCCCCTGTGCCCAAGGCCCCCTCCCAGGTCTTATGGTCAATGCCTGCCTGGCTTGGGTGTGGCAAGGAGGTGCTGGGGGGGCAGGTAGACCCCAGGGGATTGTGGGGAAGAAGCTGTGCCACCAGTGAGGGGCAGTGAGCCTCAGCCCCACAGCCCTCCAGCTGGGCAGGAACTCGCATGCCAACCCCAGTACCTCTGCTCTTGCAGCCCTTGTCCCTTGGGCTTCTCTCCTCTTTGCATTTGGGATTCAGGCCAGCCGAGGTCTCACACAGGCTGTTCTCCAGAACTGAGTTGGCCTCAAGTCCTTCGCCTGGGGAAGGGCCCTGAGAGAGGATCTGACTACTTTCTTGGAGGGGATTCTGTGCCAACCCACCCACCCTCTGTGCCTCATCTGGGCCTTGGCAGCCACCCAAGCAAGAACTGGCACCTTGGTGCCTTGATCTTTCTTCCCAGAAGATGAGACCGTCTCTGAGCAGGGACCCCCCGCCCCCCACCTCCATGCCTGCTGGAACGCCCTGCCTTGTTCCCCTCTGCAGTTGAGCAGAGGGGATGAAACCATTCCAGAGGTGTCCGTGTGACTGTGCATATGGATAAATGCAACCAGAGAGTAGAGTGCACAAACATTTATATACAAAAAATTCAAGTTACATATGATACAGGTTTTTTACACACAGTAGTTTAAACAGAATTATCTATTTTTACTACCAGAAGGTAAATAAAAACATTTAACTATTTAATTTTTTTTTTTTTTTGCTATTTTTGTACAAAGTAACAGATCATGCACATTTTTTCCTTCAGTTTTAAATCTTTTGCTAAGTGCAAATACTAGATTCCTCTCTCCAGTTTTAAGGCAAATAGATTGGGACAGTGGCCAGGCAGTCTCTTGCCCCCAGGAAGCAACCCTGTGTCCCAGAGGGTAAGGTGTCAGCTGCATTGAAAACGCCCGTTTGATGAGACAGGGGCTGATTCTTGGGCTCTGGCCCTGGCATGGGTGCAACTCCTCACCTTCCTCGTCTGCCTGGACACTGAGGTACCTGGAGAGCTGAGGTGGTCACTCTTGGACGTTTGGTTCTGGTGCTAGTCTGCAGCCCGGCTCGGGGAGCATGATGTGGAACCAGATGCCCTTGACGGGGATGCAGCAGTTCCCTCTGTGTGGCCACAGAAGCTAGTACTCATCTCCAAGGGGACATTCTTGGCTTTGGCCGTAGGCAGAATGTCATTCTGATCCCCCACTCTCTCTCTAGTTTGGGCACCACCTGCACTGCACTGACTGTCCTTGCAGCTGCCACAGAAATGGCCAGTTTCCTCATCCTGTCTCAGCCTTAGCCCCTTGATGGAGCTATGTGGTGGGGGCACACAGCTGGAAACAGGTTTTTTACACACAGTAGTTTAAACAGAATTTAAACAGGCTCACAGCCCACAGGGACAGCTTGAGAGGCCCCAGAGGGGCAGTGCCAGGGCTTCCTCCCATCTGTGGGCTGTGTGATGCCTTCTCTACTTCAGGGGAGGTGCAGAGAACATGAGTTTGTGTCTAAGGTACTTAGAGGATCCTGTCACTGTGGTGAGCAGCCCACCTTTCCAAGGCACTGTCATTCAGGATAGAAGTAAGTTCAGGCAGCTCACTGGGAGGCTCCCGAGCCACCTCCCCATGCGCCCCACCCCATGTCCAGGTGACCACCTGTCTTCAAAACTTTCATCCTGAGCAACGGCAGAAAGAATGTATCAAGTAGACCTGAATCCTTCAAAGACACCTGAGAAGCTGATGGCAGCAAGAGAGTGGTGGCACTGCTTGCTCTCAGGGCTTTCCACCCCTGAACTCTGTGTGCTTTGTACCCCCTGGAACCCCACAGCCACATAACAAGGACAAGGATGGCCAATACAGGATGAGAAAGAGATGTCTGCTGTCAGGAGGGCTCAATCCCAGCTTTGCAGTCAGAAGCTTTGGGCCTCTGCTTGGCAAGTGGGCCGGAGCCTTGGCAGGACCCCACACAGAGGCCCAGAGCTGACTCAACCCCAGAGAAGGGCAGCTGTCCCTGTGCCTGGTGCCAGCACCTCACCCTCTACCAGCCTCCATCACTGACTACTGAGAGAACACAGAGGAGGGAGGGAGGTCGGCTGTGACAATACACGGCTCCACAGAGTCATCTACACCCCAGGGAAGCCCTCAAAAACACCTTAGAAGGAAAGCTGTTCATCACCTGCTGGGTGTTTGTGATGTCTCCCAGAACTGGGCTGTCTGGGTGGCCTCTGTGATGGCTAATGGAAAAGGATTTTGTTTGGTTAGTGTCAGGACTGTTCAACCTTGGTAGCCACCTGGCGCAGAGTGGCCAATTTCAGCCTGACTTTCCAGAGAATGAGAAAAAGATACCAAGCCATGGAAAATTCTTCAGTTCAAAATATGTGAACAGGAGGAAATGCTCAGATAAACAAAACCAAACCCACAGTGAGGGACAGTTCTCTGTGGTTGCCTGACCTGAGAGGGCCTTGGAAGGGAGGGAGGGAGGGGGAAAGGGCCTGAAGGGGCACTGTGGGAACACTGGGTTCTGGACTGGGAGGGACAGCGTTTTGCCCCTCATGGCACTGCAGCAATGTCCAAGGGGCTGTGACCCACAGCCCCCACTATCTTTTCACTGGGACCAACTATGAACCTCTGTGAGGGGCAGGCGGTCCCAGACACAGGACTCTTGGGAGTCTCAAGGGAGATGATCACAGCTGCCTTGTGCCCCAGGACTTGGCTCCCAGGTGAAGCACAAGTGCATAGGACAGCAGGGGACCCATATCCCTGAACTGTGGATGTGCCATGGCATGGGCACAACGGCCACTCTTGAAGGGCCTTAGTGAGGGTGGCCATGCAGATGTCTCAGTTCTCTTCCAATGCCACTATTTGCTGCTTCATTTTTATTATGGACCTGACTACACTGTGGCCAAGAGGGTCTGCAAAGTTCTTAATTGTGTGGGATTCTCTTAGGAACAGGACAAATGAGCTCCGCCTGTCTCCTCCTGCAGGGGCTTGAGTGATAAGAGTAGAGCCAGAGCCCCTGTGCTGGTTGCCAAAATGGCAGAACTAGCAAGGAGACTGACCAGCAAGAGCCAGGCCAGTTCCCTTACAGGCACCCAGAGGACACCAGACTTTGAGAAGCAGTGACTCTTCCCAAGGGAGGAGTACGAGGTAAACCAGCCCACCCTCAAAAACTGACTCACCACCCCTACTTAGAGGGTTGAAGGTGGAGCCTGGCCTGGGGCAGGGGGTTCTCTGCCCTATACCCACAACTGGCACAGGTTCAGTGGGGCTGGCCAGGGCTCCAGCTGTCAGAAGCGATGCCGTGGCTGGGGGCCAAAGTGCATGGGCAGATTGTGCTCCAGGGGCACATGCACAGGACCGAAGTCATAGTTGACCCGCACATTAGGCAAAGGGGGCACATAGGGTGCCGGGACAGGGCCCATGTTGAGAGGGAAGTTGTTAAACACAGGCCGGACAGGTGGCAGGGGGAAGGGCGGGTGCACAAAGGCATAGGGTGGCATCTGTGGTGGGTGCAGGTTCTGTGGGACAGGCCGCGGGAGGGCTTCCATCCTCTGTACCTTCTCAGGGGGCTTCTCCAGCGGAGGCCCAATGCGTTTGAAGGTATTCTCTGAAAGGAAGTAGGGTTCAATTGAGGAGAGCAGGTTGGACCAACTCTGCTGGACTCTAGCTTGGGATCAGGGCTGTACCTGCTAACTCTGGGGCCCACCAGAGCTGAGCAGCCAAGGGGCAGCTAGACATAGCTGGCAGTGCTTTGAGGGTTGACCTCTGACCCTCAGCACACTCTTTCGTCTGAGCCCAGGAAGGGCTGCTCTACAAGGCAGCTGGCTCAAGTGCCAAACATGAAATACCTATAACCCAATTGTCAGTACCAGAAGCCAAGGACAAACTGTATTTCCCAAGAGTGTCACACTCTGTGGTGTCTCCTAGAGAATGGCACATTCATCCAGCTCAGTACCGGTTGGGGCAGTCCCCATGCGAGAGTGAGACTCTCCTTGAGAGCTAGAGCCTCGAGGAGCTACCACCTCCTTAGAGAGGCCTCGCTTCTGTTTGTATGAGGAGTTCAAATCCAACCTTAGTATTTCCTCACCATTAAGAGATGCCAAAACTGTATCCAAGGCTTTGATGACCTGGATGGTGGTCCCTCAGAGTTGGAGTTTCCCTCCCCCTGGTGGCCCTAGGTGCTCTGCTCCACCATCCCGAGTGTGCCTGGTGTGGGGCTGTGGCTGGGGAAAGCACTTGCCTCCATTCTTTCTTTTCTGCTCCTCCTCAGCCTCCTTCTGGATTTCCTCGATTAGCTTCTCATCATCTTCCTGGAGTAAAAGCAAAAGGCAGAGTGAGTTTGCAGGTCCTGGAAGTGTGAGGCCCATGGGGAGAGGGAGGCTGGCTTGCTGCTGGACAGTACTGGGATGAGGTCAAACTCTGCCAGTGATCAGCGGCGTTTTGAGCTGCACACAACTTCTTCCCATTCCCAAGCATCTCTGTTGTTCATCAACCAGGGGTGTCCCCATAGGGAAGCCTATGGGAAAGGCTGGGTTTGTCCCAGCAGGCAGCTGCCTGAGATTGGGCCCAAGAAATTTCAGGTCCCTAGTCTGAACCAGGTACAGCAGGCCTTTGTGCAGAGCACAGATAGTCCTGCCCTTTCCCTGAGCTGTGGTGGGGGGCAGCCCTGCTGGTCCAAGCTGGCGTTTTACTTCCAGCTTCCTGCAGCAGAACTCTGGTATGGGCTGGGTGGCAGAGAAAGGGGGTGGGGGCACAGTAGTGAGAGGGTAATTCTGCCACAGACTTCGCTGTTTTCCCTTCCAAAACTCAACACTTAGTGGCTGGGTTTGTGCTACATGCAGCTCCCACATCTCTACTTGCCAACAGGTGTCATGGAGGAGGAATTGGGCTGCTGCCCTAGGACATACCTCCCTGCCCTATAAGGCCTGCTTTGTGTGACGGTGCTGGGCCAACCTGCTACCCTGAGTTAGAGAGAGGCTTTCTAGTTCATGGTGGGTACAAAAGAACATTCCGTGGGTTGAAAAAATCCCAGGAAGATGGGGCCCTTCTTTCCTGGCCCAGCTAAATTCCAAATATCTTAAGTGTCAGGGTTTCCTCTCTGAAGTGCGCTGTCGTGAGGACTGAGTGGGTGGTGCATGTATAGGTCTCAGCAAAGAGAAGCGTCATGACTAAGGGGTGGAAAAACTAAAAAAATACAGATTTTAGAAACTTGAAATGTTTCAAGAAAAACAAATGGAAACCAGATTAGAAGATGCCCCCAATGTTTGTCTCTCAGTGGCATCTATCTATCTATCTATCTATCTATCTATCTATGGGGGGGGGAACTATAATTGCCTTTTTAAAAAGCATGTCTGTTTATTGAACTCAATACCTTTTTATTTATTTATTTTTATGTGGTGCCGAGGAGCAAGCCCAGGCCTTCGCACGTGCTAGGCGAGCGCTCTACTGCTGAGCCATAATCCCAACCCCTATAATTACTTTAAAAAAAAAAAAATATATATATATATATTTTACTTGTAGATGAACCCAATATCTTTATTTTTTTATGTGGTGCTGAGAATTGAACCTAGTGCCTTACATGTACTAGGCAAGCGCTCTACCACTGAGCCACAACCCCAGCCCTACAATTGCTTTTAATTCCAGAATGTTGGAAATACCAAGCCTTTTGTAATTCTGCAATTCTACCTCATATTTCCACAGAGTTTCAAAATCTCAGTAGCTTCGTTATTATTCAAGTAAGACAGGTGTCCTGACTCTGGCCACATATTCATATTAGTACCACATTACCACATCTCAAAATTATTTCTATTCTGCACCTAAATGTAGTTGAGCCCATCAGTCCTGGGACACCTAAGGCCTTTGATGGCACAAGAAGGTACCTTAGGGGGTGGGGCTGTGGCTCAGCGGTGGAGCTTGGAGCGCTTGCCTCTCAAGTGAGTAGCACTGGGTTTGATCCTCAACACCACATAAAAATAAATAAACAAAATAAAGGTATTGTGTCCATATACAACTAAAATTCAAAATAAAAAAGGAGGCACCTTAGAAATCATCCATTTCAATTTGCTGAGGGCACAGAAATGAGGTCCCAGAGAAAAATAGTTGCTCAAAGTTAGGATGAAAGTTAGGTGGTGAACTGGGACAAAGATTATCTCTCCCATCCACAGTGTCATTCAAATAGTTTTCCTAGAGATAATCTGCAGTTATCTTGAGATTCCTTTGTTCCCATTGCTTATGTGAGTTGAAAGTCAGGGGGACGTTCATTCCTTCACTAGACCTGTGTTCGGAGCCCTCTGTGCACCAGGCACTGTGCTAGATACTTTGAGGACATAAGAGAGGCAGCTGTGCTCCCTCCCCTCGTGGAGCCAAGGTCTGTGCTATGGCCAGTTCTAGCTGGCATCCTGCATGGGTCTGGTCAGTGCTGGGTAAATTCACAGCAGTGAAGACTCTTATGACACACGAGTCAGGAGGAATAGAGCATGAGGTACTGGAGAGAATTCCCATTTGGCAGGCCGCTGAGGGTGAGCATGTAGGTGCTGTATTCATTTCTATCATGAGGCTTTCTGTGGCAGGTTCCCAGCCTCCTGGATAAATCCTAGCTGAGAGCGCCTCTGGGAAGACTGAGGCTCTGGCACAGGCGGGTACAAGCCAAGTTTCTCCCAGTTCTGTCAGCTTCAGTAGGACAGCACAGAGGTTCATTGCGGGCAGAGTCCCGGCTTGCCTCTAGAGTTCTTCCGAGGTGTGGCCTCAGAGCCCACAGGAATGAAGCACCCTGCCCCACACTGCCTTTCTCCATTCCTTCCAGAGTTCTGAGCAAGCTTTTGATTTGGCAAGGGGCCTGGAGACCACTTGCCTCAATCCTTGTCTTGGGAATCTGGCAGTGCCTGTAGCATCTAAAAACAGTCTGGGGCTGGGGATGTGGCTCAAGTGGTAGCGTGCTCGCCTGGCATGCGTGCGGCCCGGGTTCGATCCCCAGCACCACATACAAAACAAAGATGTTGTGTCCGCCGATGAATAAAAAATAAATATAAATAAATAAATAAATAAATAAAAACAGTCTGTATTTCACTAAAAAGTTCTGGTGTTCAACATGACTTTACCATAATTTGTGAGTCAACTGCCAGTGGATTAGGTGTCTCAGATTTCAACTTTCTCCAACTGGTTTGAGTCACAGGATGCTGTGTTTAGCAATTTGAATTGAAAAAAAAAAAAACAAAAAAAAAACCAAAAAACAAACTTTTTTTAAAAAAAGAAAAAATACTGACACTTCAGCCAGATTGCTTGACTTAAGGGAAGACACTCTGCTTTACTTGGTGTGTAAGATTCTTTCATAAGCAGTTCCCCTTCAGCACTTAAAGTTCCTCAAGTCAAGAGCAAAGACAGACTAAACTGTATACTTACAAATGGCAAACTTTATCTTATATTGTTAAAAAAAAAAAAAAGGGAGAAGACTGGGTTCAGATAGATTTTGGCCACTCATCATAGCCCTCCTTGGATATGGGCTAGCTGACAGATGGCAACTGAGTCTCTTCTGGAGGATAGTCCCCTCGGGAGACATTCCAGTCATGATGGGCATGAGGGGGGCAAAGTGGGAAAGCGTTTGGCCTGGTGCAAATCTAGCACACCCCTGGGAAGCTGGAAATGTGGAACAATAGGAGGAAAGATGACGACTGAGAGGTCTAACCCCTTTCTTCTCCCTGGGCTGAGTTATATACAGGAAACTAGGGCTGAAGTTGCTCAGCCAAAGGGTTAGCAGTGGGGGCTCATTCTCTGTGCCACTGAAAGTGACACTGGCTTCTGTACAGCGAGGCCATGGTGAGCGTGATGGACAGGAACATCTATATGACTTTGGAGCTCCAGGTCTGGGTTCAGGGACCAGCCCCACTCTCACTACCTAACATGGAGGCTGGACATTCTAAAACAGGCTGGTTTTAAGAGACCCTTCACCTCTCACAGAGTGCCAAGTACAGCGGCGGTAACACCGAGAGTGCTTGTGCAGCCCTGCTCCAAATGTCTCACAACCTCTCTGTTAGCAAAGCATTATGAACCCATCCCACCTTACAGATCAGAACTCTAGGCAGTCCTGACTCAATGCCTGAGCTCTTGACCACAGGAATCGCTGGTTTCTGAATCGTAGCCTCTGGGGAAGGAGACCCCAGGCACTACTTTTTTGCCAAAACACCATAGGGTTCTTTCTCCTCAGGGTGGGCATAGTTCTGTGGCCTCCACTAAATACCAGAAGTGGCAGAAACAAACAGAGCAAGACACAGAAGCTCAGAAGCTCAGCAGCAGGAAAAGGGGCCTTGCTCCTTGATATCCTCACAAATAATTCTGATGTTCTTTGGCTCGCCACCCATGGCGAATATGCCACTCCTTAAGATGCCCCAAAGTCAATGGTTCTGACAGATTTCTTTGGCATGTGGCCTTTGGATAATAGCCAGCAGAGCTCTCTTGCTCATAGTGGAACAGGGAATAGGAGAGCTCCACAAGCCTCATTTGAGTTGAGCCAGAAACCTGAGTTGCAGACAAGAGTCCACCACTGTCACCTCTGACCTGTAATGTTCATGTCCACTGATTTCAGCCTATCCCCAGGTCGGCAAATAACACTTGAAGGCTTCCTTGCCTGAGGCATTTCTCATGAGGTGACCCCCTGAATGCCAGAGGGTCCCAGGAAAATTTTCTCTGTCAAAAAAGCAAACAAACAAACAAACAAAAAAACAGGGGTGGAATTTATTCACTAAAAAAGGTCATTATAGGGCTGGGTTTGTGGCTCAGTGGTGGAGTGTTCATCTAGCAGTGTGAAGCCCTGGGTTCGATTCTCAGCACCACATAAAAATTAATAAAATAAAGGTATTGTGTCCAACTACAATAAATAAACAGACAAATAAATAAGAGCTACATCCTAGCCCCTTTCAGTATACTTATTTTAGAATTTACTGATTTTTTTTTTTAGTTATATATGATACTATATCTTCTAGTATACTTTAAATAATAACTAGATTATGATTAATACTTAATAAAATGTAAAAGCTGAGGCTGGGGTTGTGGCTCAGTGGTACAGCACTTGCCTCACATGTGTGAGGCACTGGGTTCGATTCTCAGCACTGCATATATATAAGTGAATAAAATAAAGGTCCATCAACAACTAAAAAAAAAATGTTTTTTTTTTTTTTTTAAATGTAAAAGCCACGTAAATAGTTGCTATTCTGAATTATTTAGGTAATAGTAAGAAAAACAAGTCTATATCTTCAATACAGAAAATATTTGCAAGTTCAAAGCCAGTCTAAAAAACTTAGTATGGACCTGTCTTAAAGGGCTAGGGATGTGGCTCAGTGTTAGAGCACCCACCCCTGGGTTCAATCTCAGGTACCAATAAAACAAAACAAAACAAAAACAGAACAAAACATCCAAATCCAAACCAAACCAACAACAACCCTTGAAACCAAAACCAAATCCACTTAAATTTCATTCTGGAAGACCATGCTCTGCGCCTGCTAAGCTTCATGAAAGCAAAAGTTCATACATAAGAGTCTAGAAGGGATTTCACAAGAGGACGCTAAGGTTCAGAGGTGCACAGACCTGTTAAAATCAGTGGGGACTGCGCAGGAGGTCTGAGCTTACATGCCCTAGATAAAAACTTTTCCCCTGCTTTTCTTTTGTGGTATTGGGGATTGAGCTCAGGGGTGCTGAGTTACATCCCCAGTTCTTTTTCTCTTATTATTTTAAAAATATATATATATTTTTAGTTGTAGTAGGAACAATGCCTTTACTTTATTTATTTTTATGTGGTGCTGAAAATCGAAGCCAGCGCCTCACATATGCTAGGTGTGTGCTCTACCGCTGAGCCACAACCCTATCCCCCTTTTCTCTTATTTTTGAGATAGGATTTTGCTAAGTTCTTGAAGCTGACCTCAAATTTGAGATTTTCTTGCCTCAGCCAGTCAAATCGTTAGGATTAAAGATATACACCATTGTGCCTGGCGTTTGGTCAAAAATTTCAAATAGATTCACCAAATGGTTCTTTTCTGAGGCTGATATGAGAGGGAGCAGATGGTGGTAAGTGATTAAGATGTCCCAATAAAGACAGGGTCTTTTGTCAAAAGACTGGGTGTGACAACACATTAGGCTTGGGTGGCAGTGAAACCACGTACGTAGTGCTCCTATTAATATACACCCATGGCCATCTTAGAAGAACTCTTGGATCCCAATGAATCCCAATGAGGACTGGGAGAGAAGTGTCTGAATTACTCCATGGTGAACAAAGCAGAAAGTGGAATGAAATCTTGTCTATTCAGCAGATCTGGAAGAGTACTTTACATAAAGAAAGAGGGCTGCATCTTAACAGGGAAGAGGGTTTATTTCCTTCCCTTGAATTCCTCTGAGCTCAGCAGGATACAGAAAAGTGCTGGGCCTGACACAGAAAGCCCTGGCAGGCCTGCTTCATGTGCAAGTGGGGTGAGTGGGGAGGGGAGAAGGCAGGGGCCCAGCTGCTCCAGAAATTTGCAGGAAGTGAGGAAGAAATCAGAGAGGTTTTAATTAAAAATAGAAAACCAAACCAACCAACCAAACAAACATCTTTCCCTTGTCTCTCAACAGAAAAGTCCCATAGCTCTATTCATACAGCAAGGTCTGAACAGGAGAAAATGCAGGAAAAGAAACTGCAAGTGGCTGAAGGGGAAAGAGAATATTTTTACAGGTCAGATATTAACAATAACCACCAGCTACAACTGATGGTTCCCAAGATTGACATTTGAGCACTGGCACACAGCTGTTCTTGCCAAAGCCTTTCAAAAGTCCTTAAAAAAAAAAAAATATATATATATATATATATATATATATGTTTTCAATGGACCTTTATTTTTATTTATATGTGGTGCTGAGAATCCAACCCAGGGCCTCACACTTGCTAGGCAAGCGCTCTACCACTGAGCTACAACACCAGCCCTTCAAAAGTCCTTTTGAGCCTTTCTTCTCCAACACTTCTGGTCACCAGGGCGGACCACCGGCCTGCTTGCTCACCAGCCTCCTGTGACCACAGGGAAGGATGCAACACCTCTTCATTTAACTTTATCTTCCCTAATGGTGACCCAGGATTGCACACTGCTTCTTCCCCTCTGATTCTGGGAGTGGGTTGGGACTGGGATCCAGGTCAGGTGTGGCCACAGCTGTTGTTAATAAACTTGCAATGACTTCATGAAAGGCTTCCAAAGAGCCAAGATTTAGTTTCAAATTATTCCCAGATCGGCTGCAGATCCCTCAGCAACAGCAGACCCTAACCCCCACCCCCAGCTGTCTCCCTGCAACAGGAAATGGTGGGGGAGGAGGAGATTCAGGCCTGGAAAGACCAACTCTGAGAGGCACATGCTGTGCAGCTGGACTGGACAGCATGAGCTGGACAACATGCTGGACTTCACAGGATCCAGGCTGGCCTCTGGCTACTATAGCAGCCTCCTTGTGTCAAAAGAGGCCTAGCACCCAAATACCTTTCTGTCCAGAGCACCTCCTCCAAAAGGACCTGGAGGCCGGGTGGAATGTTGCCATGTTTTGACTCTCTTCAGGGTCAAGTGCTCAGGATGGGGCCTGCTGGGATTTGCTGAAGACAAACCGCACAAATACACATGCTCAAAACACTGTTCTGCTTTCATAAAGTCCTTCAAGAATATCAAAACTCAATCTGGGATGTGGTCAAAGGTGGAGGATCTACAGGCCCCTCTGCAACTTAGTGGAGTTGTTGTCCATCGAGGGTCCTCTGCAAGGCCTAGGGACCCTGTGGGCACTTCTCAGCCATCTCCTGCATTTGTGGAAGGAGCTCCTTGGGTTCATGACCTGAACATCGTTTTTCCCAACTGCAAAATGGGAAACTGGTGCTCCTGGACCCCACGCCAATTCAGAGATGATACTCGCTCCTTCTATTTTTTTTTTTTAATGGAAACAATGCTATTTAGAACAGTGACTAGAAATAAAAAGTCAAGGCCAGCTGTGAAAGCTGGGTGATAGATAACATGTGGGCTCATTTCCCCATTTTTCTTTTGGAAAAAATAAACTTAAAGAAAAAGAAAAAAAGAGAAAGGAAAGAAGGAAGGAAATAAACTAAAAATGTTAAGAAAAAATGTTGAAATCAAAAATTAGTTTCCAACCTAGAGTTTAGAATCCTTTTCCTTATTGGATTTCTACCTTTTTTTCATCAATGCTCTTAACTATGCCTCTTCCTCCATTGATCCTGTGGCATTATATCTCCTCCCTTGTAGCTCAAGCCAGGGTTTCAAAAATGCTAGTGCTGTTCCCATGCCTGACCTGCAGGAGAATGTCATATTCTTCAGGCAAGAAGCAGGCAGGCGGGGCTGGGATTGTGGCTCAGCGGTAGAGCGCTTGCCTAGCATGGGTGGGGCCCGGGTTTGATCCTCAGCACCACATAAGAATAAAGGTATTGTGTTGTGTCCATCTACACCTAAAAAATAAATATTAAAAAAAAAAAAAAAAAGAAGGCAGGCCTGGGGACAGATGCTGAGCTATTGGTTACTGGCTTCAATCTCTAGCAGGTTTCCTCATTTGTGAGACTGAGAGGCCCCATCTGCCTTAGAGCAACATATGACACATATGAGTAACAGGGTCAATCTACTGCTAGTCTGGGAAAAATGAGTCTACCTCTTAGGCTTGGAGGTAATGCCATGAACTTGTAAGCTGGCTATAAAAGCCTCAGGGTTTTATTACAACAGACTTCAAACTTTCATGTTAAAAAACAAAAAAGTTGTTGAAAACAATTCTTTGTGGTTTGTTGTACCCCAAACTCAAGACAAACACGGACTTTGTTTTTTATTTATAGAACATGCTATCATGAATTTTGCTATACTTCAGAATAATGTTCTTCTGAACATGGCTCCTAACAGTGACACAGGGATACAGTTCCTTTAGTTGCCACGGATATGGCCAAGAAGAGTCAAGGTATTGGGGTAGAGTAACAGTAATGTCCAGGATAATGCTCCCATTTGTTCCTCTATGTGCTGAGGCTTGGTGTTGCATTCTATCCCTGATCCAGAAAGCTGTGGCTGTATTTGCTTCTGGTTTTCCCCATTCCTAAAGAAAACAGCCTGTTTTTATGAGACTCATGTTTTTGGCTCATGTTTGATAACAAACATATAAAGCTATTGTTTATCATATGAGCCATTAGTGTGATGTTAGCCAGGTTCAAGAAATGTCTGATCATTTAGGATGAGAATTTCACTTTTCTCCAAATCATAAAGGGACAACTCCCTTGCTGATGACGAGAGATCCTTTCTGGCCCCATTGACTAATGAGGCCAGAGAACAGGCACACAGGACAGGGAAAGCTTTGTTTTACTGCTCTTCTGAATGGCTTTGTGTTCTCAGAAGCCCCAGCAGATGCTGGGGTGGAATTTAATTGGTCTCCTGGTGAGAATCAAGGAAACCAGGCTGATCTCTGTTTTGATGGGAACAGGACAAATGGAACAAAATCCCTGGCTATGGTGAGCAGAGGAAATTGGAGGAATTTGTATTTACTTGACCTTCCTCTCAAACTTCATTTGAACATCTACAGAACTTTCTTCAGGCAAATGACTATTTGACAAGAAAACAGAGGGTAGTTGCATGCTGCAGCAGCCACAGAATGCAGCTGAAAGACGAATTTACAATCAAGTCCACGCCTGGGTATGGGGAGAGAGGGGTGCAGGTGAAGAACCAGGACAAGAGGAAGCGGTGCAGAGAGAAACAGGCCACGATGCTAAACACCTGCCCTCATGTGGCAACATGCACTCTGCTTTTTACTTCTGAAAATAAAATTAAGGTTAGGGTCTGGGAGCTTCAGCTGAAGAAAAAGGACCCTATTTCTTCATGAAGTTCTGGAGAGATGGTGAAGGGAGTTGGTAGAATGGCTAGGCCCCAGGAAGACCTGTCACAAAGGGCCCTGTGCATTATCTGATGAGCACTTCCCACTATGGGCCATGCCTCCCCCCAAAATCAGCCAACGGAAGACTGTTCTTCCTGTGCAGAGGCCTTTCTTTCTTCCATGTACTTCCTTGATGACAGAAAGGCAGGCTTATGGAGGGTATCACTGGTTCATGAGCTACAAGATCAATGATTCCTAAAACAGGACACTCCCCACATGGTTTCTAGGAGGACTCACTGCTTTTTACACTGTGGTGGCTCTGAGAATGACGTATTTGTTGAACATGGGCAGAGATCAGCCTCTAGGTTGCCCCGCCCTTGGGGTAGACCAGAGAGGTCTGCTATGACCATCACTCTGTGGCCAGCCTCTGACCCTGGCATCTTCTTTTGTAGGAATGCTAGAGAGGTACACACTAGAGATACAGATCCTTTCTTTGGCTTAGAAAGTGGTGGCCTGAATAGTATTTTCAAGATAGTTGGATAAGTGGTCAATTTTAAAAACCAGGGGATTTCACCTTAAAACATAGAACTGAGTAGTCTCACCTGGTACAAGTGGATGGGCCCACTGTCCTACTCATACCATGAGGGGTTCCACAGCCCTCAGTTCTTGTTATACCTGCCCCATGGCAGCTTGGTCTCTGTATGCTATTCATTTTCTATGTGTCAATCTTCCTATGTTTTTCTCCCCCGTGTTTTAAAATATACATGAAACATTATTTTTTGTATTATTCTAATATAAACATATAAAATAAAACATATCACCTATTTTTTGGTATGTTTAAATGTGTTTTTTTAATTTACACCACTTTTCTAGGTCAAGGAATAGACATTAACCTTTCTTTCTTACCTTTTTTTTGGGTACCAGGAATTGAACCCAGGGGCTCTCAACCACTGAGCCACATCCCCAGCCCATTTTATATTTTATTTTGAGACAGGATCTTGCTAAGTTGCTGAGGCTGGTTTTGAACTTGCGATCCTCCTGCTTTAGGCTCCCAAGGCAATGACATTATGGACATGTGCCACCACATCCAGCTGACATTAACATTTTTGATCTGGTTAGATGCAGTGGCACATGCCTGTAGTCCAGTTACTTTGGAGGCTGAGACAGGAGGATTGTAATTCTAGGCCAGCCTGGGCAACATAGGGAGACTCAAATGAAAACAACATCAAAAACCCCTTCTGATCTATATACTCTTCTGCCCCATATGCCAGTTATACTCCTAACCACAGTGTCTGAGGTACCATCTCCCCATGTCTATTTTTAGGTTTCATGTTCTTTCCAGTTAAATTAATCCTTATTAATATAGAGATATTCATTAACTTCTTTTATTTAAAAAAAATTTATTTTTTAGGTGTAGTTGGACACAATGCCATTTATTTATTTATTTATTTATTTTTATGTGGTGCAGAGGATCGAACCCAGGGCCTTGCATGTGCTAGGTGAGTGCTGTACTGCTAAGCTACAACCCCAGCCCCTTCAATGACTTCTTATTGAGTCATTTTATTCTCTATAGATCAAGAATATTTATCTGTATCAATATATGTGTAACCAGTATTTCCCCTAGTTTTCCATTTATAAATATTTATATATATTTAGTTGTAGGTGGACACAATACTTTTATTTTACTTATTTATTTTTATGTGGTGCTGAGGATTGAACCCAGGGCCTCACATATGCTAGGCGAGTGCTCTATTGCTGAGCCATAGCCCCAGCCCCCATTTATCTTTATCATTGTTTACTTTGTCTTACCAAAGAGAATTTACATTTTATTAGTGGCCCTGATATAATGCTAAGAAGGATCTTCCCTGCTCCAAGATTATAAAAGTCATCTCTTTTGTTTCCTTGGGGTATTTTCCCAGTGATGAGCCAAGTGCCCCACAAAAACTCTCAAATATGCCCTCTCTATATAATAGTAGCCAGTGTGATCTTGAAAACATAACACCCTGTAATGCCCTGCAGTTACCATCACTGCATTCAGACCCTCAACAGGGCTTTGGGATGGTCCTTTTTACTTCCCACAGCTCAGCACCGGCAAGCCATATCTGCCTTCTTACTGTTCCCCAAACACACTCAATTTGTTTGATTTCCCCAGTGGCCTTGCTCTTCTTAACAGGTTTTACTGCAAATGCTGTCCTCAGAAATAACTGCCTGCATTCTTCCATTTGAAATGGCTGCTTCCTCTAGCTGCTGTCATTCCTCACTACCTCATTCTGATTCTTCTGAATGAATAGTACTAAATTCAGTTTAGTACCAACTTCATGGAATATTCCGGTTTTATAATGTATTTGAATATAAACTGCATGAAGATGGGGGCTTTCTGTTCAGACCAGTTCTGGAACAACTCCCAGTTAAGAATGAACAAACGGGGCTGGGGAATGTGGCTCAAGCGGTAGCACGCTCGCCTGGCATGCGTGCAGCCCGGGTTCGATCCTCAGCACCACATATAAACAAAGATGTTGTGTCCGCCGAAAACTAAAAAATAAATATTAAAAAAAAAAAAAAAAAAAAAAAAAGAAAAGTAAATATCAATTTAATGGACATAGTGTAGAAGCTTTCTACTAGTTAGTAGCAATTACCTCCTGTATGTTGACCACCTATTCTAAAAAGCACAAAGAAGGTTTTTTAATGCTAAGGAGTACTGATGATACCTGCCAGCAACAGTACCATTATCAACTGGTAGGCCAGNTAAAAAAAAAAAATTAAAAAAAAAAAAAAAAAAAAAGAATGAACAAATGACTCAATCTGTCATTTCTCCAGTTCTTTTGATACATTTGCCTATGCTTGTCCTAGTTTACATGGTTTTGGTTAGTTTAGCTTTATAGTAAAAATCAGTCTAATTTGCAAAACCAGTCATTTTTTTTAATATATATATTTTTAAGTTGTAGATGCACATAATACCTTTATTTATTTATTTTTATGTGGTGCTGAGGGTTGAACCCAGTGCCTCATAAGTGCTAGACAAGTGCTCAACCACTGAGCTACAACCCCAGCCCACCAATCATTTTTTTTTTTGGGGAAAAAAAAATCCTACTTGAGATATGAATTCCATAAGATTTTTAAGTGACTCTGGAGAGAAATTATCTCTCTTTAATACCACATGCCGGCTCTCAGGACTATGACACCCAGGCCACCTTTGCTTTCCCCAGGGAAAGCTGAGAGGATCCATCTGTCACCAGGCCTGCTTTCTATGGGCCTTAAAGCACTTGCTGATACGTTCCCCATATTAGTGGGGACCCCTCTGATATGTTATCACCTTTTGGTAGAACAAGTCTTTGCACTTATCACATTACCTGATTGTGCGTGTTTTTAGTTTAATATGATTCTAAAAACAATTGTTTAATTAAGTAAATATTAAAAGAACAAAACATATTTCTCCATATGTTCAGGTCTCTTCATGTCCTTCAATATAGTTTTATAGTTTTCCTCATACTGCTTATCCACATTCAATTCTAGGATATTTTATGATTTGTAATTCTACTGAAAATGGTATTGGGTATATTTTATATTTAGTCATCTTTCTACTGCTTTCTAGTTGATTATTTTGTCTTTTCGAATTTTAAAATGATGAATTTGCCTTTCTTTACATATGAGTAATTAAAATAGCATCTGACACACTAGTGGGTGTTAATCAGGATTAGCCATGACCTTCTCTAGCATCTATACCATTTATTTTATTATTAGTCAAGTGTTCTGATTAGCAGTTGTAGAACAAATCAATGATAATCTTATACTTGACTTTATTAGGAATACTTCTATATATTTCACCACTAAATATGTGCTTACAACTATTCTGAAATATGGGGTTAAAGAATCATATCAATAATACTTTTTAAAAAAGCTTAAATCAAAATAGATGTGATTTTTGAAATTATCTTTTTGCCATCTAAGGGTTATTAATATTAAACCATCCTGTGTTTCTGAACCATTCTCTCTCTCTCTCTCTCTTTTTTTTTTTTTACAGTGCAGGGGATTGAATCCAGGGGTGCTTTACCACTGAGCTATACACCCCAGCCTTTTATTTATTTATTTTTTTAACTTTTCCAACATACTTTATTTTCAAGACAATAAATCAACAGTTAAGTCACTGGAATGAATGGTAGCAAAAGAAACCACTTCAAATTGGCCTACTACTTTGGACTTATGAAGGAGAAAAATATTAAGGTACTAAAAGCCTTTTATTTTTGGGGACTGGATCTCATTAAGTTGCTAGGGCTGGTCTCAAAATTTTGATCTTTCTGCCTCCAGCATCCCAAGTCACTAGAATTACAGGTGTGCAACACTGTTCCAAGTTCCCTTTTTCCATGCTCTGGGATACTTCAGATAGCACAGGAAAAAAGCTTATTCCCTAAAGGAGCCAAAGAATTTGCCCACCAAAACTGTATGAAAATGCTTATTCTCTTTTCTTTTTCTTTCTTTCTATTTTTTTGAGATGGGGTATTGCTGGGTTGCCCAGGTTGATCTTGAACTTGTGAGTTCAAGTGGTCCTTCTGCCTCATCTCCTGAGTAGTTGTGACTATAGGCCTGGGTGACCACTCTTGGCTTACTTTCTGATGAGCAGCTTTTGATTACTTTCTCATCCCCCCCCGCCCCGCCGTAGTTACTGTTCCATGTAATTTCCTGTATCTTCTCATGAGTAAGAATTGTCATGTTTTCATTACAGGAATGCATGGCTCTTCTCCCCCACGTGGAAATAGGCAGTTATGCATCTACTTACAGTGGGGTCGGTCCAGAGGGAACATCTTGAACACTCTTGGCAAGGGGCTCCTGGCGAACGAGGATGCTGGCAGAAATGGTCATATCCATTGATAGACACTCGACAGAGGTAGCACATTTGGGCACCACAGCGGCAAGACATGCGGTTGCAGCCTTCTGATTTGATGAGGCCAGTTCCACATTTGTGGCATTTTCTAATGCGGGCGGCAGTCATTTTTTCTTCACTGAAAAAAGAAAACATGATTGGAGCTGGCCAGGAAGATGAAAAGAAAATTATTATGGCCATTAAGTATTTATCTCTTTCTATGTGTACTGATTGCTTGTGGCGTATGGTGACATTCAAAGAGCGAAAAGAGCCTAATATTCTGATGTCTGAGAACTGAGTTCAAAGATAATCAACTGTCTAACCTTGGGTATATTTCCCAACTGTCTGGAGACTTGGTTTGGTACTGGGGATTGAACCCAGGGCCACTTAACCACCAAGTCACATTCCCAGTTCTTTTTTTTTTTTTTTTTAAATATATATATATCTTTAGTTGTAGATGGACACAATGCCTTTATTTTTTTAATGTAGTGCTGATGATCGAACCCAGGGCGCCTCACATATGCTAGGCAAGCGCTCTACCACTGAGCCACAACCCCAGCCCCCAAGTCCTTTTTATTTTAGGACAGTTGCTTAAGGCTTTATTAAGTTGCCGAGACTGGCTTTGAACTTGTGATCTTCATGCCTCAAGTTACTGGAATGATAGGTTCATGCCACTACACCCAGCAGTTTCCTCAGTTTTAAACTGGGAAAACACAACTTTCTCACGGTGTTTTGAGGATTACAGGTAAGATATAAAGCCCCTGGCACACAGCATTTAGAAAAATAACTTCTGTTTGTTTCAAGAATCCCAAAGACTTAAAATGGAGACAAAAAACTCAAGGTCTTCCTAAATTACATGACAATTAAGAGTTAGTGAGTCCAAACCATAGTTGCACACCCCAAAATTCTGAAAACTTGTCTTAGGGGTGGCAGAGGGAATGACTGCCAGTCCGACTTCTGAGTTGGCAGAGTCATCCTCCCACATCACAGTCCTACACTTCCAGACTCCTTTGCAGCAAGGGCACGACACACATACGACTCAATCCTGGCTGATGGGGAGCTTCCAGGGAGGCTAGCTGTCTCCAGAATCATCTGACTGATGTGGAGGGTGGACAAGTCAAAATGACAAATTGCTGTTTGTCAAGAGCTGCCTGCTGTGCTAGGTGCTTCCACAATGCACTGTTTCCAACTATAAAACGATATGTTCCAGGCTGGGGTTATGGCTCAGTGGTATACCGCTGCCTACCACGTGTGAGGTGCTGGGTAAGATCCTCAGCATCACACAAAAATAAAATAAAGGTATTGTGTCCACTACAACTTAGGTAAAGTATTTTTATGGGTTTCACTATTAATCCTAATATTCTCTATGTATTCACTACCTGTTCATACACTGTGCTACCAACATCTTTTTTTTTTTTTTTTTTTTTTTTTTTTTTT
>NW_026000136.1:4840987-4958510 GCF_001458135.2 Marmota marmota marmota
TTTTTTTTTTTTTTTTTTTTTTGCTATGCTGTTCACACTGGCCACAAACTCTTGGGCTTAAGTAATCCTTCTGTCTAAGCGTCCAGAGTGCGTGGGACTATGGGCACACCTATATTACTGGGCTAAGCTTCTTTTAGTTTTCTGTTTGTGGTATCCTTTCGCTTTCTGAGCACATGCCTATTTATCTATCTATCTATTTATTTATGGTGCTGAGCATTGAACCCAGTGCCTAATATATGCTAGACAAGTGTTCCACCACTGACCTACAACTCCAGCCCTCTGAGCATGTTTAAGACAGTAGATTTTAGATATTTGTCTAGTCAGGGCTGGGCTTGCAGCTAGAGCACTTGCCTAGCATGTGTGAGGCACTGGGTTCAATCCTCAGCATCACATAAAACTAAATAAATAAAACAAAGGTACTGTTGTCCATCTACAACTTCAAAAAAAATTTTTTTTGGTCTAATAAATCCAATGTCTGTGTATCCTTAGGGGCGACTTCTGTCCAGTGCTCTTTCCTGTGAATGGGTGAAACTTTCCTGTTTCTTTGTATGCCTGTTAAATTACTGTTGAAACTGGGTATTTTGAATATTATAATGTGGAAATTCTGGAAATTCAATTGCTTCCTGCAGGGTTTGCAATTTAGTAACTTTTCTTTCTTTTGCCATACTGGGGCTAAACCAAGGGGTGCTCTTGTCACGGAGCTACAGCCCTAGCACTTTTGTTTATTTTGAGACAGGGTATTGCTAAATTGCTGAGGATGCCCTTGAACTTCTCCTGCTTCAGCCTCCCAAGTCACTGGGATTACAGGCATGTGTCACTGTATCTGGCTTGAGAATCTTGATTCCTTCTTTTCTTACCTCCCATTATCTATCAGCTACCAAGTCTTACCGACTTACTTCTTAAATTTCTCAAACCCATCCTCTCTTACACAATACTGCCATCCTAATCTGGGGCTATGTAATGGAATGGGTTGGAACTACTGCAGTGGCTTCTAAATGTTCTCCTTAACCCTAGTCTTATTTTCCTTAAAGCTATTTGCCACACAGCCATCAAACCAATGACTCTGGCCATGTTGTTTGCTTGCTTGAAAGCATTTAATAGTGGACCAAGCAGACACTATGTGGCTTTGGCTGTGTGTACAATATTTTTATGGGTTTCACAATATTAACGTGAGAAGCACAGTACCTCTTATGAAGTATTCTCACCAAAACATATTGAATATGAACCTAATCAAATCTTTAATCTAATTCTAATTTACAGAAAATACAGAGGACAGAAGAACAAGTTAAATGACACCTGAAAAAGCAGTCAACATAAGAAGGTATTTTACAAGTCAATGGTCATTGTTCTTCATAAGTCAATGGCATGATAAGCATTGTGTTGAGGAGAGAGGATACCCTTATTATAAAAGAAATTCAAGAGAAATGATTACCCATGCAATGAGCAGACCTTGTTTTGAATCCTGATCTGACTAAATCAATTATGGAACATGTGGTAAAGCTATTCTGAGACAACTGGGAGAGCTGTAAACTTGGTTATGAGATATTATCAAAGACTTATTGTCAATTTTGTTAATGATTATAACAAATTATTAATGTGATTTGCTATGTAAGGGGAAAAAAGTAAGCATGTAGGGATAAAATGACATACTGCCAAGGAAGTGGATTTGCTTGAAAATACTATAGCAGTTTAAAAACAAGAAAAAAAAAAAAAAGGGAAATGAAGCAAATGGGGCAAAATAATGATAACTGTTGGGGGTTCATTGTACTATTATTTCTATCATGAATTCTTAACAATTTTCCTAAGAAAAGTGATATGAAAAAACCAACCAACCAACCAACAACCCCCCCCCCCAACAAAAAACAAACAATGACAGAATGCAGACCTGTCATGTTTTTTTTATTATTGACAAGTTGAGGTTCTTAGTCTGATTCTTGAGGCTGGGTGCTTAATTTAAAAAAGTTTATTTAGCACACAGTTCTAGAGATTCAAAAGCATTGATGGTGGCATCTGTTCAGCTATGGTGAGGGCCTTGTGGTTGGTGATATCACAATGGCAGGAGCATTTGCAGAAGAGAGCACATGGTGAAACAGGAAGCCAGACTTGTTTATTTTTTTATTTTTGGGGTACCAGGGATGGAATTCAGTGTTTTGCATGTATTGGACATATGCTCTACCACTACATCCCCAGCACCCCATGGCAGTTTCTTTCTTTTTTTAAAAAAATATATTTATTTTTTAAGTTGTAGTCAGACACAAACTTTATTTTATTTATTTATTTTTATGTGGCGCTGAGGATTAAACCCAGTGCCTTGCATATGCTAGATGAGAGCTCTACCTCAGAGCCACAGCCCCAGCCCACCCATAGCAGTTTCTTAACATGCTACTCAAGGTACCAAAATTAAGCCTCATTTCACAGCAGTTACTATACTTACAACTATTTTTGTGTATACCGTGTGTGTGTGTGTACACACACACAAATATATATATATTTTTGGAGGGTACTGGGGATTGAACTCAGGGGCACTTGACAAACGAGCCATATTCCCAGCCCTATTTTGTACTTTATTTAGAGGCAGGGTTTCACTGAGCTGCTTAGTGCCTCACTTTTTGCTGAGGCTGGCTTTGAACTTCCGATCCTCCTGTTGCTGGGATACTAGGCGTGTGCCACCTCGCCCGGCTCATTTCTTATTTCTGATGCTTGGCAACTGGGAGGATTCTTTCCTTCTCTCATCAATGAATGGGGTAAGGGCTATATGGTAAGGAAAGGCAAGCTGAAGATCCCAAAGCACCCCTTCTCTAAATACTAGATTCCCATAGAAAATTTTTTTTTTTTTTGAGATTGGTGGCACCATCAAAGACTTTAAAGATGCAGTGTTAGCCAGATACGGTAGTGCAGTGCAAGCCTGTAATCCCAGTGACTCAAGAGGCTGAGGCAGAAGGAATGTAATTCTAAGCCAGCCTGGGCAACTCAGTGGGACCACTTCAAAAAAGAAAAAGAATGATTGATGAAGCTCAGTAAAGTGCCTCTGGGTTGTTGAATCCATAGTTACAAAAAAAGGGCAGTGTTTTTGATTCTCCCCAGACCTCTTTTTGGTCTACACAGAGAATAGTGTTAAGCCTCATCACGTGCTAACTAATCTCAGCCGCTGTTGCAGATGCCACTTCTTACCCTTGGCAAATAAACATAGCTCTTGGTAACTGGTACATAGGTACTGATCTGGAAAACACTTTATATTTTCTGTCCAGTGGCAGAGAACATCAGCAGCTGACAAGAATATTTTCATCTGTCTTCCACCAGGACTATATACTGGTCTACTCCTTGAATGACACTTACATAGAACCTGATGAACAGGAAGCAGCAGGTACTTGAGGACGCACTAATAATGTGAATACTATAAAATGGAGATAACCCCTTGGATATATGAAGCATGTAATATCTATGGAGTTCTGGTGGTGTAAAGGTCAGGGGTGTGCATCAGGATATCCTTTCCTAAGTTAAGCTGTGTTGTGTCTTGCATCCCCTTCTACTATGGAGACTTTTGGATCCTAGAATGGACACACATCACATCTAAATGTTCTAGTATGAATTCTCTAACTGTTGATCTAGAAGGATGCCAAGCTGAGAGGACTATATGCTGCTCCAAGTACCTAGGCTGACTCAGATGCTGAGTGGACCACAACTGATAGAGGCTACCTCATGGCTCCCTTCCTCCATCTTCAAAGCCAGCCCTTGACATGTGAAGTCAAGTCCTTTTCATGTTTCTCTGACTCAGTGTTCTCTCTGCATCTCTTGCTCACTGACCACAGCTGGGAAACCGTCTCTCCTTTTAAGGAGTCACGATTAGCTTTGGTTCATTCTGATAATCTCCATACCTTAAATATGTCATGATAGGACAACATCACTGGGGTTGGGGGTCATTATTCTGCCCTCCAAAGTTGTGGTATCTCTGCACCTCAGCTGCCTACTTATAAAATGAGGACCACAGTACATGCCTGTGGTGGAGACTCAGAGACTCTGCCCCAAATGTCATTCCCCACTTCATTTCTGAATAACAAACCCCTCTGTGTACACCACTTTCTTAAAGCTGGACATAAAAAGTTTCCCAGCTAGAAACTCCAAATACTGTCTTCTTTTAGAGCCTGGTTGTGCTCACATGAATCAACCTTGACTGATGGGTATGAGCAGAAGTGATAGACATAATTTCTGCAGTACTTAGAGTAAATGTGGTCACAATCCTGGCACGATTACACAGGTAAGAACACCATGCTTAGGGAATAGTGAGGCAGTGACGTAAAGGAACCTGGATCTCTGAGTGACCTCATGGAACAACCCTATCGGCATGGCAGGACTTGACTATTACAGGAGAAACAGACTCCTGTAGAACTTAAGGTGCTATATTTTAGTAAGTCAGTATTTGTAAAGTGCTCAGTCACATATGGAACACCACACAAGTAATGGTTATTATTACTAATACATTACTTTGTATTCTAGCAGTTGGCAATTCTACTTAATGTCTTAGCATCAGCATCTTAGAACAAAGACATAAGCAGCAATTGTGTAATCTAAACAATGTGTTACACACATTTATCTAGACAATAAGGGGAGGGGAAACATTTCTTGAATGCATATGTGCTATATGACTTCTGAAGTTGCTCCAAGAGTCTACAGAGATAAGGAAACAGGCTAAGTGTAGATATATTCCTTGAGGTTACCCTAGACTAAAATGACTTGGGCTTGTTCCCCCGACAGAACACTCTGCCCCTCTGACCAAATGCAGGTTAGCTGGGGAGTCAAGTCAGTGACAAGTCCTCTGAGTCAGTGACAAGTCCTACTCACATAGATGTTCGGTACTTGATGTCATCCTTTTCAGCCAGCTCTTCACAGGTAAGGCCATTATGTTCTTTCCAGAGTCCCTGACACTTCCTACAGGTCTCCTGGGGAAAAAGGACAGAGATAAAGGCAGCTTCTGGTGAGTGCAGGCCATACAAACTCCCATTCAACAAAAGGTGTGAAACATGCTTCATGGGGCTTGGAATCTCCCGGAGGCCCTCCCTCCCTGTCAGCAGGGCTATTTCTAAAGTCATCTCTCAGAAGAAAGAGTTAAACAGCATCAGAAGAAGGCAGGAGGACAGTGTTCCTTCTTAATCTAAATAAAGTGTGCTCCCACCACCTAGTTTGTGTAAGTTTTCTGAAATGCAGCAGGACACCTGGAAATACCATAAGAGAGATTCTTGGGTCTTTTTTTTTTTTTTTTTTTTTTTGTTGTTAAATATTTATTTTTTAGTTGTAGTTGGACACAATACCTTTATTTTATTTATTTATTTTTATGTGGTTCTGAGGATCGAACCCAGGGCCTCATACATTCTAAACAAGTGCTCTACAGCTGAGCCACAACCCCAGCCCCAGATTCTTGAGTCTTTAAAAATAAAATGCTGCTGAGCTGCTTAAAGGTGGGGTCTGTCTGGATCTTAATCTCCCCAATCCCTATGTCCAGTCCTCTGGCATGGGACTGAGGAAAAGTCTAGATTAGGATCATCAGTGCCCTAAGGAAGACATTCTCTCTACCATGCATCACTCATAAATATGGATGTCATACCATAAATGAAATTAAACAAATAAAAATTTAAAAAAATCATCATCCTTTAATATAGGATTCTTCACAGTTTATAAAACCCACAATATTTTAGTTAGTTTTTTCATTGCTATGACCAAAAGACCTAACAAGAACAATATAGAGGAGGGAAAGTTTATTTGGGGCTCATGGTTTCAGTTTACAGATGGCTTTTGGGGGATGGAGTAGAATGTTAAGATTTAGATATGAGGTGTTCCCCCAAAAGCTCATGCATGAGACAAGGCAAGGAAGTTCAGAGGTTAAATGATTGGGTTATGAGAGCCTAGACCTAACCAGTTCATTAATCCACTAATATGGATTAAATGGACTGTAACTGTAGACAGGTAAGGAGTAGCTAGAGGAGGTGGGTCACTGTGGGTGTGCCATTGGGGTTTATATTTTGTCCCTGGTGAGCAGAGAGCTCTCCCTGCTTCTTTGTAGCCAAGTCCTGAGCTGTTTCCCTATGATATAACCTTCTGCAATGATGTTCTGTGTCATTTCTGGCCCAAAGCTACGGAGTCAGGCATGTATGGACTGAGCGCTCTGAAACTCTGAGCCCCAAATAACCTTTTTCTTCTCTACATTATTCTTGCCAGGTCTTCTGGTCACAATGATGAAAGAGCTGACTAAAACACATACCAATAACAAGAACTTGCTGGTGTGGAGGTGTATGCCTGTAATCCCAGCCTCCTGGGAATCTGGGGCAGAAGGGATGGTGAATTCAAGGCCAACCTGGGCAACTGAGAGAGACCCTGTCTCAAAGTAGGCTGGAGATGTAGCACAGTGGTTAAGTGCTTGCCTAACATACAAAAGGCTCTGGATTAGATTCCCTGTACTGCAAAACAAAAAATAAAACAAAAGCAAAACAACCCCCCTCCCCACTCAAAACAATAGTAAAACTCCAAAGACCATGGACATAAATGGAAATTCCAATCCTAATAAGTACAGTGGAGGAAAAGAGTGTGATTGGCTTTGTCTGGGGATCTGACCTAGTCTGGGAGATAGGGAAGGATTTAAGAAGTGAAGTCTGAGATTTGAAAAATGAGTCAGTGATACCTAGATGGACTGGTGACAATAGGAGAGCCTGCCAGGCAGAGGACAGCAGCAACAGATGTTAGTTAGCAGGCAAAGCGGGGCAAATGAGTTCCTGTAGCTAACTGCAAGCTGTGCACTCTACCATTAAGCTACATTTCAGATCTTCTTATTTTTATTTTGAGATAGGGTCTTGCTAAGTTGCCCAGGCTGGACTTGAAATTGTGATTTTCCTGACTCAGTCTCAGGAGTTGCTGGAATTTTAGACATGTGTCACTGTGTCCAGCAGGGTTAGATAATTCTGGATGGAAAAAAAAATTGTAAGGAGGAAAGAGTGGAAGTGCAAGAGACAGGAGCTAGCATGGTCATCCAGGAAAGGGACAAAGGAAGCTCAGACCAGGGAGATGGGTAAGGAAGTGAAGAGAAGGGGATCTACTTGGGAGAAACTGAGTAAGCAAGATGGCGGGCTTGAGTATGGGGAGTGGGTGCCAAGGATGAGGACTTAGCTCTTAGTTTATGCAACCAAACATAACAGCAACCCTGAGCTTTGGATGGAGAGATACAGGTGTGAAGATCCTAAGTCTGACCTGGATGGTGATGACAGCGGGGACCACTGGGTCACACCATGGAGATATGAGGTAGGGGGTCTGGGTAAATATTTACCATTTAGGAGTAGGCAGTAGAGATATGCCAGAGGCCACCAGAAATGTACAAGGTTAGAGCTTCACATCAATTCTAGAAACATTCTACAGGTGAACTTTCACTTGTTACATAAAGTGAGTTTAAGGAGACTAACGAGGCAAATAACAGTACATATGGTATAGATGATTCCAGTTCCATATTAGAAAGGTGGTAGTGGTGGCTGCAGGGAAGATCTGTGATGCAATCTGTCTGTAAGGATACCCAAGGAACAGGCAATGCTGATAGCTCTTGAGTGGCTACAAGGCAGGGGCAAGACTTTACTGTAGATCTTTAGTACTCTTTGAATTTTATTATCTGTTTGTCTGTCTTATCTATCCATCCATCCACCCACATATCTATCTTATCTAAAAAATAAATAAAATTTAAAGAGAGAAATATGAAATGGATGGCTCAGGAAGTTGAGAACCTTCACACTCTTTAGTGGGATGTTGAAAAATCTCCAATCAATGGGGTGGGATGAAGTGGGGTTAGAGATGAGCTCATGGGAGTCTGTACTTCAATGCCATTGCTTCCAAGGGACATGGATATTCTTTGGTTCATTACTTGCATCCTGTGCAGTAAATACACTAAATCAGCAGTGTGCTTAATTATTACCTACTAAAATGTATAGCAGCACAAAATTGTTTTTAAAAGAACTTATGCCTGACTATTCCAGGAAATTAGCTGAAAAACAACAGCTGGAGAATAGATGAGCTGGTATTTGAATCCTAATTCTCCAAACAATACTGGAATAACCACCCACAGGAATAACATCTTGAAAACAATACATAGCTTTGGGGTAGTGCCACTTAGCATTCTTGGTCATTCAGTTATTCTCCTAAAAAAAGAAGCCCCATTTTCAAGGTGAGGCACAGGTTCACTAGGGCAAAATGATCTGGCTATGCTGGAGTCTGTGGTGTGAGGGTCTGAGGTGCTGGGAAGTTCTCCGCTCACATTCAATACCACAGGGGTTCTCCTTGGCTCAGTGTGTTGGTTTTCAGCTACTATACTTTTTTCTTACTGAAGGATCTGCAGATCCCAGAGAAAAAGCCCAAACTATCATTTTTTTTTTTTTCCTTCCTACTGGTACTGGGGTTTGAACTCAAGGGCATTCTATCACTGAGCTATGCCCCCAATCCCATATGTATGTATATATATAATTTTTTTTGGAGCGGGGGCATCAGGGATTGAACTCAGGGGCACTCAACCACTGAGCATTTAGAGACAGGGTCTCACTGAGTTGCTTAGTGCCTCGCTGTTGCTGAGGCTGGCTTTGAACTCTGATTCTCCTGTCTCAGCCTCCCAAGCTGCTGGGATTATAGGTGTGTACCACCACGCCCAGCTTGCTATATATTTTAATTTTGAGACAGGGTCTTGCTAAGTTGCCCAGGCTGATCTTGATCTTGAAATCATCCTGCCTTAGCCTCCCAAACAGCTGGGATTATAGGCATGTATCACTGCACCCAGTTGTGAACAATCATTCCTCCCCACCCCCAAATAAGTAGTAACAACATTTAACTCAATGTGCTAAAATGCAAAAAACATTTTCAGCAACAAGATACAAGTAGAATCTTCAGAACTAATATTTAAATAATTTCAGCAGAACTGTATTAAAAAAATGTAGCACGATTTTGAAAAAAATAAAGAATGCAAAATTAACTGGGTAACAGTATACAATGATAAACTCTAATAACAGAAAAAGATCTGAACCATCTTGCTGGGGTTGTGGCTCAGTGGTAGAGCGCTCACCTAGCATGTGCGAGGCACTGGGTTTGATCCTCAGCACTACATAAAAATAAAATAAAGGTATTGTGTCCAACTACAACTAAAAAAGAAAAAAGAAAAGAAAAAAAGATCTGAACCATCTTTTTAAGATATGGGTCGGGGGGCTGGGATTATGGCTCAGTGGCTAGAGCGCTCGCCTAGCACGGGCAGAACCCGGGTTCGATTCTCAGCACCACGTAAAAATAGAGTCATTGTATTGTGTCCATCTACACCTAAAAAATAATAAAGATATGGGTCGGGATTGTGGCTCAGTACCACATAAAAATAAACAAAATAAAGATATTATGTCCATGTATAAGTAAGAAAAATTTAAAAATAAAGATATTATGTAGCTAGATACAGAAACCCACAATTAAAATACAGTGGGGAACATAGAAGGCTAGGCAAAGTTAACATTTGGTACTCTGTGTATTTTCTTTAGAATATACCTCTTTTAGGGTACATTTTGCTAAAGTGTAATTCTTTCCCCTCAAAGGCTGCTAAGCTTTCTTCCTAAACAACAAAATTAGGCAGAAGAAATCCTTCCGTAGCATGAATATAACTATGCCCTCTTCAAACTGAAGTTGGAGCACACGTACTGGTTAAAATCTGGGCAGCTACCAATCTGTGTACTTCTTGCCACCTGGGAGGGCTGCTTGTTCAGTTTATGATGCTCTTTAGTCCTCAAAATTCATCAAAATGACTGACTACATGCTCAATAGGTCTTCACTTTGCAGCATAAAGAAAACGAAATCTCCCTCCATCCATTTTCGTGCCTAAATAATGTTTAATGGGCAAAGCAGAGGAGGACCTGAAGCTGCAGGTGCGCTTGCCTCCTCCCAGCCCACTCTGTGCTGCTTATTCCCCAGCACTTTACCTGCTTGACCTCCAGTGAAACCTTCATCCCCACACCAGGGTACAGAAGTCACTGACCTGGCTATAGGGCACAGTGCAGTGGTTGATCCAAATCTAAAAGCTTTCTGCTTTGTCAATTCAGGAGATTGGTAAGACTGCCAATCCCCAGAGGCCTTGAGGTAAAAGAGACTGAACACAAATACTCAGTACACTTTGGGGGCCACAGGGATATGTGTTTTTAGGCCATCTATCCTCTGGGCTGTCAAAGTCACTTGTCCACAACTGGGAATGTACTCAATGGTAGAGCACTTGCCTAGCATGCATGAGGCTCTGGGTTCGATCCCCAACACTGCCAAAACAACAACAACAATAAAACAAAAAGTACTTGTCTTTTTTAGGCCAAATGACATATGGATACCTGCCAGAAGGTCCAGAAAGACACTAACTCTTAATACACAAACATATGCCAGAATTCAGCAAAATCAAACCCACGTAGTCAGCAGGCTTTCCTTCCTTCACTGAAGGACCCCAAGCAGTCTCCTTCTCCCAGGCCAAGGGCACACACACCAGCCCTGCCCTCAGTAAGGGCACATTTATGGAGGTGGAGGCTGGATAGTTGAGCAAATCAAGTGAAGCACAATAGAGTTAAGTGAAACAGTGCATATGAACACCTAAGGGAAGGAGGGAGATGATGGTAATCTTAGGAGTTGACATCCTCACAGGGTGGAATTAAGTAAGAGTTGTGAGTATGATCACACGCCATGCCACAGGGACATTCTTTCCCTGCTCTACATCATTTTGTGAGGTATATTTTCCAGCTCTAACAGCTTTTACAGCCAAGCATCTAACACAACAGACTCTCAAATCTAGCATCTCAATTGTGAAACATAGTCTACAGATTAGAGAGCAGGAAAGGTTTTTGTACCATTAAATAAGATTATTTAAAACGGGGGCTGTTATGTTCTACACAATTTTTCTGACATGGTGAGTAACAGTTGTGCAGATGCTGTGATCATTATTTAAAAAATGAGGAATGGATACAGACAGGGCAAAATGTTGGACTGAGTTTCAGAATACTCTGATGGACTGAAGAGGCTGAGACCAGAAGCAGAAAGATGATTATGAAGCAAGTGGAGAGTGCTTTTGAGAGAGATGAAGGTGAGATAGAAGGATTTCCAGGTTTCTGACCTCGGACATGAGCTAGGTTGGGGGAAACATGAACCTGGATCTAGTAGCATAGGATGGGGAGCAGATCTGAGTGGGGGTAGGAGGCAGAGGGAGTTTGGTCCTAGATTTGGTCCTTTCTTTTCCTTTTTAAAAATTTTATATATATATATTTTTAAAGTCATAGTCGGACACAATACCTTTATTTTATTTATTTATTTTTATGTGGTGATAAGGATCTCAAGTGCTAGGCAAGCACTCTACCGCTGAGCCACAACCCCAGCCCTAGACTGGTTTTCTTATACATACACTCATTTGCACTCCCAGTGTCTGCTGGTATTTCTATCATAAGACACTTATTATTTGCAGATGCTGGGGTTGCAACAATAAACAAGTTAAACTTAGTTTCTACTTTCTTGCAGCTTCTATTCTAAAGAAGAACACAGATATTAAATAGAGCCTAGAGCTGCAACCATGACAGAACATTTCACAGGAGGAGCATGGTCTTGTGAGTGTAAAGCAGCAGCCTTCACAAAATCTGGGATGTGGAAAGGCCTGTGGAGGACAAGACGTTTAAGCTGAGCCCCTAAGGGGAGCAGGAGTCAGTTAGCAATGGGGGAAGAACAAAAAGCATGGGCGAAGTTAAGGCTTTGGAGCAAGAGAAAATCAGAAGTCAGAGCACCGGAGCTCCAGCTGCAGGGGCCAAGAGGGGACGCCAGTTTAGCAAGTAGTAGGCAATGAACAGGTGACCCCCCACTGTAGGGAGGAGGCTGAAAGCCAGGTCAAGAAGGAGGGAAATATAGTGATCAGATTTACATTTCCAAACGTCATTGTGGATGCTTCTGTGGGAGGCATGGCTAGGTGGCTACAGGATTTTATAGTAAACCCCTCTCTAAATCAAGGTCAAGTAACTTCTTAGGGACCAAGTCCTGGACTCTGCTTTTGATTTTTGGTTAGAATTCCTCAATATTCGTCCAAATAAGACCACAACCTACTTCTAGAACCCAGCTTTGTCAATACTGAGCGTGGCAGGGGTGGGCAAGGCCAACAAGAAAAGGAAATGTCAATACACCTCTTTTCTTGTTACAAGAGGACCACAATTTCCTATATGACTTTACAAAAGGACTTTATTAATATTTTAATTTTAAAGTACATTGATAGTTTAGGCTTTTAGACGAGTTTCCACTGAGATCCGAGGCTCTGTGGTAGGAGCATCTTTAAGGTTCTGAGCTCACACAACTCATCCCTTTTCACTTTCTTGCCGTGCTGAAAGAGCACTTTGTATACATATCTCATTTAATGTACACAGCAACTCTGTGAGGGGGGTACTAGACCACTATGTTGAGGGCCCGTGCGCGTGCACCCCACCCCCATGTGTGTTTGGTCTGGGGACTGAACCCACAAGTAGCTTTTATCACTAAGCTACATCCCCAGCCCTTTTCATTTTGAGAGAGGGACTTGCTTAGGGTAGCCTCAAACTTGTGATTTTCTTGCTCTAATGTTTACAAGTTGCTGAGATTACAGGTGTGTGTCACTGTGCCTGATTTGCTGTTGTATGTATGTATTTATTTATTTGGTGCTGGGAAGTGAACCCAGGGATACTTAATCACTGAGCCATATTCCCAGCCCCCTTTTAAAAAAAAATATAATATTCTAAACTCTATTAATGTACTTATGGAAAGCATCTTCATTAAAGACTGCCATAAAAATGGTTTCTACTGTTTATTTTTTGTCCTATTTAGTTAAGTATATACTTGACAGTAGAGTGCATTTTGACACATCATACATAAACGAAGTATAACTTCTCATTCTTCTGGTCCCTGCCCCCCACCTCTTTTTGGAACTGGGGATTGAACTCAGGGGCACTCAACCATTAAGCCACATCCCCAGCCCTATTTTGTATTTTATTTATTTTTTTTTAAATGTTTTTTTTTTTTCCTATATTTATTTTTTAGTTCTCGGCGGACACAACATCTTTGTTGGTATGTGGTGCTGAGGATCGAACCCGGGCCGCACGCATGCCAGGAGAGCGCGCTACCGCTTGAGCCACATCCCCAGCCCTTGTATTTTATTTAGAGACAGGGTCTCACTGAGTTGCTTGGCACCTTGCTGTTGCTGAGGCTGGCTTTGAACCCATGATTCTCCTGCCTCAGCCTCCCAGGGTGCTGAGATCACAAGCATGCATCACCATGTCTGACTCTATAGTTACATTTTTTTAAATAATTAGAAAGCATAGAGAGAGTCAAATTAACCTGGCTAAGGCCACATAGCTATGGACTCAAGTCTGCCTCACTCTAATTCTGCTCATTCTTTCCCCTCTGTTCCCACTGCATGCCTGCATGGTGTTTGCTACCAAGAGCAGGTCACTGTTAACTGGAAAACCCAAGGGCACGAGGGTATGAGACAAACCCTGAGGTTACAATGGCATCTTGTGTGAGGAGACCACAGATCAACAATTGGCAAGGCTGTGTTTAAGCGAGCATCAGGGTATCAAAGGCCTGGGCACCCAGTTGCAGCTGTGCAGGACACCTGCTTCCCGAGCTTCCCAGAGAGCTGGGATGGACCCAGTGAACAGCAGGATGGGATGGTATAAACTTGAGGATGACCTTTTTTTCAGATAATGATAGGAACCTGCTAATCACACAGGGATCTCAGATTGAACAAATGTGAGGAAGTAGCTGTTCCTGCCACGTTCAGCCAGTTGCACATCTGGCAGAGTACCAGAAGGAAGCATATTTTTTTATTTCCATTACATGTATAAACAGAGACAGGCTCAATGTGAGCTTTCCACACCACAACCAAATCACAAATATTCATTCACTCCCTCAGCCGGCCAGGTCCTGGATCCTTCCTTGTAAATAAATACTTGCCATTCACTTCTGCAAATGTGGCAAGGACTCTGAGTTCGTTAAGATGTGCAAATTACTTTGCTTGAGATTATTACTGTCACCAAACTGGGTCAATGTTCATTCAGAGTGATACTGGTGATGGAGACAATTTTGGCATTGAAAGGAAGAAAAACATTCTCATTTTCCTGCCCTTGCCCCTTCATCCAGTACTACTGAGGCAAGCCCTGACCTGGCAGTTGCTGCTTTCAGCAAAGGGGTGAGTGTCTGATGTAGGCCTGCCTTCTCAAGAGTTTTCCTCCAGGCTGGTGGACCCACAAACAAGCAACGGTACACTCTGAAAACAGTGAGCAGTCTGGAGGGAACTAAAGTCAGGTGAGGGGCAAGGAATATGGACAAGGAGCACACCTTTCCATTGGTTTGTCAAGGAGGTTTTATATGCAGAGGTAGCATTCCAGCTCGATCCTGAAGGGTGCCTGGTAGAAGAGAACTCCAGGCACAGAGAAGGCAAGCAGGGTAGTGGTGTGGTGCAGGTCAGGAGAAAGAGCAACTCAGAGAATCAGCTTGCTAGCCAGCATCCAGGGCCAAGTCTGTTCACCTCTTGCTAGTATCCCACCCCCAATGACACTGGCAAGAGGTGAATACCAATGGCTGGCCTAGAATGTTATTTTTCTTCCAGCAATGCCTAATCATCAGTTCTTGTTTCAAACACCAGGGGCTCTGGGAAACCCAAATGTCCTGTAAAAGTTGGCACTCTTTCCCTGAACCTAGAGCGTTTGGCTCACACTCTATTGCAGTACTCTTATGATATCCTGCAATCATTTGGTTGCATTACATTTCTCTAAACAGCCAAGCTCTATCCATGAGATATGCCCTGCTATCAGGGGCAGGGAGGGTTCATCTATTAACCCCCCCATCTCTCCTCAAATCCAATTGACCTGAGTGCCTATTTTGTACCACAGATATGTTGTGGTGAATAAGCTGGCAGAATTCCTGACCTTGGGGAGCTCAAAACCCACTACACTATGTCTCGGTTATCTTGGGATTTCCAAGGCCTAGCTCTAGGTCTGACTCACAAAGGGCCTGGATATCTAAAAAGCGACAGCAAAACAAAGGCTGGCAAGACAAAGCACAACCTTCTCTATATAAAGAGTTACAAACACAGGAATTTCTTATTTTACACAGAGAAAAGAGCAGAGGAAACCTAGCATTCCTACTCCTTCCTTAAAGAACATTACTTCCTCCCTATAAGGCTTTCACACTTGAAAAAAATTATATAAAATACGATTAATGAGGGCTGGGGTTGTGGCTCAGCAGAGTGGTAGAGCACTTGCCTAGCACATGTGAGGCCCTGGGTTCGATTCTCAGCACCACATATAAATAAATAAAAGTCCTTTAACAACTATAAATAAATAAAAGTCCTTTAACAACTATAAAAATATTTAAAAAAATACAATTCATGAGAAAATGAAGTCATACATGATGCTTTCAGGTTAATTTATTAAAGTTAACCTAAGAACTCGGGCTCTGTATTTTCTGTTCTTTTCTTTGCTCTCACTCCTTCGCCTGTTGAAAGAGTTAAACTGGAAGAACAGTTATTGCCAAGTGGCTGCTGACCAAATGCTGCAGCCAGTGAAGAAAGCACTGCATATTACTTCAATTAAGATGTTCCTGTGTGCCTGTAGTCCCCACATTTTCAGGAGCCTGAGGGAGGATCACTTGAGCCCAGAAGTTGGAGGCCAGCCTGGGCAACACAGCAAGACTCCATCTTGGAAAAAAGGGTTCTTTGTGATTTCTCCTATAGCTACAAGGCGTTTAGACTAATCTCAGTTCCCTCTTGATGAAAGGAGCTTCACATATGGCAGCCCCAAGGGTATATGCATGAGGGCTGCTAGTGCAGAGGGGTCAGGATTGGAAAAGAGTAGTGAGTCTGGCTGTTGCCCTCTGTCATTCAGTACCTCCCAGAGCTCCCTATAAGACCACATCTCCACAACCCCCCCAGAGAACAAGACAGTGTATCCTTCCAGGGTCCAGTTCTTAAAAGACAAACATTCTAGCACTTTTTTTTTTTTTTTTTTTTAAATGGTGTCTGCTAACCAACCATCTGAGGTCCTCACATCTTTCTGAGAAACCAAGTTCTTCACGCAGGGGATTTCACTCCTTCCTCAAAGTGGACCATCTTTTCAGAGACTGGAGAACATCTGATTTACAAAAGCAGAAACTTCAGTCTGGGTGTGGTAAGGATAGAGCACTGTGAAACATTAACAAAGACCCTGAGGAAAGAACTACTTTGGGGGATGATTTCATATTCTCAAATATTCTTTGATTTTCATATACACATACACTAAAATTTAAAATGTGTACACTGTATGCTCACCCACCATTTCTACACACAGAAGCAGGCTTTGACAAAAGAGTTATCTCTAAACCTTACTCCTGCAGATTAGAAAGTCAAGCACTTCTTTCCCATAGATCTACTAGGTTTAGATTAATAGGTGGTTTCTGTGTTAATGCTGCCCTCTAGGGACAAAAGTTATAAAAGCACTTTGATCTACCTCCCTGTGTGCTAGGAGAGGACAAGGCTGTAGCTATATCATAGCCAAAGCTGCCTGCTTTTTACTGTATAGTAGGAACCAGGGCTTCTAAGATAAAGTGGGAGGTGAAGTCTTTTTGAAATAAATGAAAGTTCAGTTTTGCTTTTGTCAGATCAGCTACCAAAGCACTAATTCCCTCATAGCAGTCATTCAAACACTGAAAACCATTCTCTCTAAGACCCTGTAACAGATCACTGGTCATATCATGGGCAATGCAGCAAGCAGACATTGACACAGAAATTCAAAAAACAAAAATCTGAGTTCCTCACTAAGTCCTGCTCTGGGGAATAAAGCAAACACAACCAAACCCTTGATATGCCAGGAAGTTACACTGGGGTGGGGATGGGGCGACAATGTGTTAAATCAGTAAAATACATAGTTAAGACATAATTATGAGTACTAAGGTGAGAAACACCAGAAGGAAGGTCAGGGCTGGGGGGTGGGGAGAAGTCAACAGTTCACAGGAGGAGGGAGATCAGGGAAAGCCCCTTTGAGGTGTATTTAAGACTTAAGAAAGGTGAGGCAGTGAGCCTTGTGATGTATGGGGGAAAGAATTCCAGGCAAGGAGGGAGGTGGGAGACTAGTCAGAGGTACAAATAGGGCTGTATGGGTGCAAAGCTGTCTGAGTCTGGCAGGAGACAAAGGGCCTAAATGGTACATGGAGTAGGCAGGGGGTAAAGAAAAGTCTCCCCACAAAGCTTCTGCATAATCAATATAAAGAACCCAGATCTGCTGGCTCCCCTTTCAAATGGCACTCTCAGGCCTCTAAGGCTTGCCCCGAAAGGATGGGGCCTTGTCCGCCTCCATGCCACACTCAGGGGTTCAGATCCCACAGCCATGAAAGGGCAGGAGGGCAGAGGCAGGAACCAGCAGAAGTGCTGGTTCCAGGACGCAAGTGCAATTTTAGCTGTGGCAGGCCATTTGACTCAGCCTCTTCCAAAGGCATCTGCTTACCACAGATACTCCATACAACAACAGGAGTTTGTGGGACCCAAAGTCACTAGAGCCAGGATTTCTGAACTTTGAACTGCAACTCCTGGAGTGCTGTGAAATCATTTTCACAGATTATGACCAGTAGCTTTTTTTTTTTTTTTAATAGAAAAACAGAAAATACTAGCATGCACTCTGCATTCTACATGTCAAATATCTGCTTTATTAAAAAAAAAAAAAATCAATGCTTCAGCTGGACATACATACTGATTTTATTGCAATTTATATTTTACACTGTAGGTCAAAGACAAAAAAGTTCAAAAGCCATTACCTCAGGATTCAATTGTTTAAAAACCAGAGGCCCTTCCCCCCACCTCCAAAAAAAGCTCGCTCTTCTACTAGGAATTCCCAGGGATCTCTGTGAGGAACTGAAAAAAAGCTCATCTCTGACTACCCTGGTGGTGCCACTGCTGGGGAGGAATGAGGTGTGAGCATCAGGCAGAACAGTGCAGGAGCAAGTAACAGAGTGGGAAGTGGTGGGGCTAATAATAGGTACTGCAAACTCAAAATAAACATTTCTATTACTTGGGCAGAGACAAGCCCAAGCAGATCTTGTCTTTGCTCACCCCCTGGAATATATGTGGGCTTCCCAGAGTTCTCTGGAAACCTTGGCCTAGTGGGAGCAGCCAGCAAACCCAGCTTGCTCCTGCTTAGAACTTCACTGTCATGCCCCAGAAGAGGGGCTGAAGATTCCTCCCCAGGCTCAGGTGGATGATGGCTGGCCTTAATATGGCCTGGACTAGGTGTGGGGGGGTGGAAACCATGGAGGTCTGTGCATGGGGTAGAAAGCAGGAAGTAGATATTTCATTGAGGGCCTGTCAGCAGAAGTGCTGGTTCCAGGACGCAAGTGCAATTTCAGCTGTGGCAGGCCATTTGACTCTAGCCCTACAGGGTATTCTGTGAAGATGGCAGTGGTGATTAACACAGTCAGGGTCAGAAAGATAAGAGGCAGGCTGAAAACCTTAGGGTTGATGGCACCCCTTGAGGGACATCAGATAGAACATCTCAAAAGATTTATGACTCAGGCCTTTTCCCTCATAAATGGAAGTTTCCTAGGAGGCACTGTGGGGCAGCTTCAGCAGTCAGTTGCTTCAGGAGGCACCCTGCAGCCAGGCACTGAATGAGCACAAGACACCCACAGATGCCTTCCACCAAGTAGAGGGTCCCCAAAAGTAAATAATTAGAATGAGATGAGAATCTGTTACAAAGTAGACTCAAGAGTGTGGTGCACAGGTCAGTGAGGTGCTGGGACTGGGGGGCATTCCTAGAAACTGAGCTGTCTCAAATGGCTAAGAGAAGACAATGGAAGTGGAACTTTCCCATTTGTGGGTCAAGAAAGGATGTGTCACACAAGTTCCCCAAAGCACATAAGGGCAAAACAATTGAAAAGAGTAGTTTTTACTCTAAAAAGAACACCATATAAAGCTGTCCTAGAAGATATTTGGAACATCTGAAACAGGAACAGGATTAATAATCATCTAGAACAGGCAACTGGTAAAAATCAGAAAGTACAAAAAAACATATAATAGAAAAATGGGTGAAAGATGTGAAGGCAGGTTGTAGGGGGAAATGTGCACCCTTAACAGTTTTCAGAGAACATGAGAATATTTACATAAATCAGCAGCCTGTCAGAAATTAGAAAGCCAGTCTATATCAAGTGTTGGTGAGGCTGTATATTAAAGGAACCATTGTGCAGAGCTGGAGAAAGTGTCAACTGCCTCGTACCCCAGCCCTGGGTCAGTTTCTGAGAATAGGTGGATGAGGAGATTACTCCCAGTGATTTGAGGCTTGGTCTGTGACAATTAAGAAGAAGTTCGGGGTGCATGAACAGGAGAAAACAGAAATACGTGCTGTGTATACTAAATACTCCTGTGCACACCAGGAACAGATTAAGAAAATACAGATATTAAAAAAAGTAAAAAATGGGAATAGAATGTAGAAGAAACCCATACAAAATGTTCTATTCTTAAGATACATATATCCAAGTATATACGGAATATTAAAAGTGGTGAATAAGGGGAGTGGCATAGAAATGGGGTTAGAAATTTGAAGAGGAGAACAATATAGGAGTCTTGCAGGGACACAATTGACGGCATGCCCTGGGAAGAAAAGTGATTAACTCAGATTTGTGGGCCTGGCATTCCAGCCTCCATCCCAAGACTAAGCAAACTGCTCAGATGACCTGGCTCAATCATCTGTCACTGCCCTCATTCTCTCAAGAATTTAAAAGCAGGTGGGTGAATACCGGGGTACAGCTTTTACTAATACATTTTTTTTTTTTTTGGTACTGGGATTGAACCCAGGGGCACTCAAATACTGAGCCACATCTCCAGTCCTATTCTGTATTTTATTTAGAGACATGGTCTCAATGAGTTGCTTAGTGTTTCACTTTTGCTGAGGGTGGCGTTGTACTTGCCATCTTCCTACCTCAGCCTCCTGAGCCGCTGGGATTACAGATGTGCTCCACCGCAACCAGCTCATTAACACTTCCCATCTAGTTGGCTTTGGGGATCTGTTTCACAGACTATCTACAAATGACTCAACTTTAGAATACACTTTAGCACATACTAAGGAAGATGGGTCATGCTAACTAGTTTTAAGAGGATCTTTTGAAATTATGATGCTGGGTTACATATGCTTCTGTTTCTTATAATATCTATGGCTCATAGATATTATAGGTCACGACTATTCATGTGGGACACAATTCTTATAATCCAATCTTTCCCCAGTGACTCATGGCTATGGTCTCAGTGTGTACCAATACCTCCTCTGAGCTGACTTTGGGAAGCTGCTGGAGTCCCCCAGGATACAGACAGACCATTCCTACACTCAATGTCCCCAGGCTGCTGGGCTTCTGAAGTGTGTTCTAGCCTGTCTTCTGCTTTAAGTGGTCTCTGTGCTGCTCGTCTATGCCTGCCCCCAGCACTCCTGCTTTCTCCCCATCTATCTTAAAACCCAGAGAGCTGAGCATTTCAGAACTAGTCTACAATGAGAACAAACTGATTGGAAGGAAAGTTGTAGATTCACACCACAGACTTTGAGGTTAACTATTTTGGAGGCTTCAAAGGCTGTTTGTTTAGCTCCTGTCTAGTGTGGAGAGTGACAAAGGCAGCAGTGAGAAATTTCTCTAAAAAAATGATGTCTGCAAAAACATTTCTGGCTTGACCTTGGTGGCCCTTTCCCAGTCTACCTGTCTCCACATGGCCCTAACTGGTGAGGGGAGGCGTACTCATTGCTGCAGTCTGCAGGGACACTGGGTCAGTCCTGTCACTTCCTGTGCAGATTCTCTTAGGGTGCATTTTTTCAGCCCAGAGAGAGCAACATGTATAGACCAACACCAGTCTCTAGTTGGGGAAGAAGAGGAAGAAAAGGTCAACACCTTCCCAAGGGACAAGCCTCTCTCTGGTGAGGGTGTGCAATTCGTCAACAGTCTTTCTCACAGCACCCAACCTACATGTCAATGTGATCTTGGATTTGGTGTTCTGATGTTGTCAGGCTCCTCCTAATTTCTTTGGGTTCATGGTTTGTGAGTAGTTGTCACTGTGATTTTAAGAAGTACCTTACTGTTAAAACCAAATGACATCAAACCAAGATCCCAAACAGTAAGATTTAAACAAAAGACATCGAGATGTATAGTATCCAGACTGCAGCAGCCGAAGCCATCTGTATTCATTCACATTTGATGAAACAGAGCACCAGGCTTGGACATTTGCTCACATACAAGGAAACCAGAAGAGTCCACAAAGCAACCCCTGATCATTGCCAACTGTAGCCTAATGCTAATTCTACTCAATATCTCAGCTTTTCACAATGGCCCTCACCCTGACTCATGTCATGGTTTTTCTTGAAACCATGACAGTGTCTACACTTATATTTCATGTGGTGGGTCTAGGGAGGTATAAGTTGAAATATCTTTTAGCTTATGCACCAGGCAGGGAGTTGGGGTAGTCTTGGCAGGTAGAAAGCAGTTAAAGCACAGGCTTGAATGAGATCATCAGGGTGGTGGGGACAGATGCAAAGGGGTACAGAACAGGGCCCCTGAGTGCTCCAGGAGGGGTATCTAGGGATAGAGAGGAACAATGTGGGAATTTCCATTTTTGAGAAACCAGTCTCTACCTCAGAGCAAAGCCTTCCAAGGATGGGGGCATGACCCTTGTCCTTGGAAAAACCCACAGAGCACTCCTAAGCACATACCCACCCTGCTGAATTGTTTGTCTACAAATAGGGCGCCAAGTGTCCCTGACTCAGTTAGGCTAGGTGAGGACCCACAGCAACCCCCCTAGCAACCACCAATCAGCATGAGACAGGGAAAATACTTGGGATGCCAGATGACCCCCCAGTAGTTTATGGTGGTTGATAACATGTTGGTAAACCATTGTAGTTTAGCACATACACCCCTGGTGGCCTAAACCAATCAGTTCAAAGGAATCCCTCTCTTGTACTAACCAATCACCCCTACCCAACTTGTTCCCACCACTGAATGTGCTAATCAATGTTAAGAGTTGTTTGACTTTCCCAGTTATAGAATGATTTGCTGTGTGATGTTGTGATGCATAGAGTATCCCCCCCAAACCTATAAAATCTCACTGGACAAAGGACCAGGACTCACTCCCTGGGACCGCTGCGGTTGTGAGTCCAGGCTCGAGCTTGCAATAAAGACTCTTGTGTGATTGCATCAGATTTGGCTCCTGGAGGTCTTTTGGGGTCCCATGAATCTGGCATTACAATTTTTGTAGTCCTAGAGTGTAACAAATCTAAAGGTCTCTTAGTGTTAGGATTCCTGGAACCAACAGAGAGGGAGAGGGAGAGAGAACTGGCTTATCTATGAGCCTCATTCAACCACAAGAAAACACTCTGATACTTCTTGGATTGAATTCTGTGATCACTGAGAGAGTTAGAATTGCAACACGAGTTAGAATTGCAACATTCAGGGGCTGGGACTGTGGCTCAGCGGTAGAGTGCTCACCTAGCATGTGTGAGGCCCTGGGTTTGATCCTTACCACCACATAAAAATAAACAAACATATTTTGTCCTATTACAACTAAAAAAAATATTTAAAAAAATTTGCAATATTCATGGAAACAAAACTATAAGATGCACTTTCCTGGAATCACAAACTTCAGCTCTAACATAAGAAAAGAAACTCCTAGGCACACAACTGACTGGTCATGTATCAATGCTATCCTTTCAGCACACTTGGACTTCCATACGTTTTTATTTCTGACAATGTCTTTAAAGGGGAATACAGCTTCCGCATAGTTGTAAAACCAGTACTTACAGTTCATATGACCATTTTAAGACTGGATAGCAACATTTGAAAAACCTGGAAGGGGGCTGGGAGCATGAGAGCCAAGTGCCAGGAGACATGTCCTTCACCTCATTTATCTTCAGATAAATCTCTCTGCCTCTCCTTTTGTGATGCCCTCCACACACTGCCTTTCCCCACTTCCTGACGACATTGGTCCCATCCTGCTCTCTCTAGTGACATCCTTTCTCCTTCAGAAATGGGCTTTAGGACTTGGGAGAGGCCACCTAGGCATTGCCCTGGCTATCTACTTACTGTCCCTTCCCCTGAATGTGACACTCCCCCCTACTTTCTTGGAGCTCCTCCAGAAAATGGAGATTCTTTAATTTTCCTTTCCATATGGTTCTCTGAGACAGACACACAGACATGTCTTGCAGGATATATTTTACTGTTTACCACTTTGTGTCCATCTACAACTAAAAAAAAAAAAAATCTTAAAAAAATGACATAGAAAGGACGTTAGTTTTTGGAAACTGCCCTCTTTTTATGCAGTCATGGTTTCAGGTGTACTTTGGGTTGCTAACAGGGGAGTCCCATTGGATTTCCTTCTACTTTTATTTTTAAAGTTTACCCTGTCTCCCTAGCTGTTGTGCTAACTCCTTCTGAGAGAAAAGACAACAGAAGATGTGGTAGAAAGAGCTCAGGCTTCGCAGAAGGAGACAAGCTGAATTTCAGTGCCTCGGCTTCACTACTTGCTGGGCAGGTTCTTTGGCCTTTTCTTAAGCTTCAGACTCTAGCGGAGCATTGTGAAAAACCACGCTCCTGTCTGGACTCGGCAGGCTGACCATCTGAACACTGACCCTTGCCTCTGTACCTTGCCACTGTTTTTAACTCCCTGACAATTAGGGTATCTAATTGTCTGATGTTCTTTGTGGCTTATTTTCTGTACATTTGTGTAGTGCTTATCTGGGTATATGCCTGCCTCCCTCCCCCATAAAGTTTACAGGGAAAATTCTATGCTGACATCATCCACTTAAAATATTTACTAAGCTCCCACTGGGGTCTGAGCAGAGTTGTGGGTGTTGGTCAGCAACACTTCAAGTTGCCAAAATCATGTGCTCTATGCTTCAAATGTTGGAACATCTTTCAAGAGGAAGGCCTATACCTGATCACGCATAACCTTCACATGACCACAGAGCTCTTTTCCTTGGCACTTGGCCTATTCTCTGCTCCACCTTTTCTGCAGTGAGGGCTACAGTCAGCTCAGGGGGAAAAAAAAGAGTGAAGAGGACCACACACTTGCAAAACATTACAGAGTGCCTTTCATTCAAGACTTTTTCCCCACTTCTTCACATAATGAGGACAGGGGGTCTATACCATTTCCCAGGAAAAGGAAAAGAACAGACAAAGGTAAAGCAAATGCAAGGCTGTAATCACCTCTGATCCATTTGGAAATTCAATGATTGTGTGCTGGTATCAAGAGAGGTACACAAAAAGGTCATGAACTTTTGAGCAAGTAGCATGGCTAAAGGATATTTAGACAGTTCCTTTCTCTGGACTTCTGCCAGAGGCAGAGCTGACACTTCACAGTGCGCCTGCTCATGGGCTCATCATTTTCCTGGAGAAAAGCCACCCTCCTGGTGTGAATGCAAAGGTGGGCTCTCCACCTGGCATTCTTTTTTTTAGAGACAGGGTCTCACTCAGTTGCTTAGTGCCTTGCCTTGGCTGAAATTGGCCTCCTAAGCTGCTGGGATTATAGGCATGCGCCACCGCACCTGGTTCCAGCTGCTGAGTGTGTGTGTGTGTGTGTGTGTGTGCATATATATGTTAAAAAAAAAAATATATATATATATATATATAAGTTGTCGTTGGACACAATACCTTTATTTATTTTTTTTTTGCTTACTCTTCTGTGGTGCTGAGGATTGAACCTCACACGTGCTAGGCAATATGCTAGGCAAGCACTGTATCACTGAGCCACAATCCCTGCACCCCACCTGCCAATGTTGCTAGTGAAATGTGAGCAAAAGTGAAGCTGCTATTGAAGGCAGGAGACATAAACTGAGGATGACAGACAAGGGAAGAAAAGTGGCAACTTGACATAGGGAATGATAAGAAATTGAAGTGGAGGTTCCTTGCCATGGAACAATGGTCACTAGCCCTTACAGTGAACATGTTAGTAAACAGTTGAAGACATAAAAAACCCTTCCAGTGCCTTTTCCCCTAATTTCTCCCAGTTTGCATGCTTTGGAATTCCAGTTATGGTGTCAGTATATTCTTCAAATTTCTGCTGTGGGAAATACTAGAATACTATTTGGCCAGTTTGCGCCACCTATCTGATGTCTGTGGACACTACAGCTCTTATGCCCCTACTCATAGTCCCATACATCCAGTTGGAAATTAGTCTTCATACCAAGAAATATGAGTGGTTCAATAATGATCTTTATTTCTGTGGGATTTAATACTATAAAATAATAATCACAGTATCATAAACATCAGAAGATAAATTTCAACATGGGCAAGCGGCTGGAGATGGCTTGCTCCCCAGTCACCTAGTCTCTTGCTACTCAGAAGACGAGCAACTCGGTCTTCACCTGGGAGCTTGACAGAAATCTATAATGTCTGGCTCCACCCCCAACCCCCGACTTACTAATGAGAAGTAAACTTTTGACAAGATTTCTTAAGTGATAATGACACACAATTAAAAAAAAAAGTTTGAGAAGCCCTGACTTCTTTTTATGCAAGTCTTGTTTTTGTTGATTCTTTGGCAATTCTATGCAGAAAAGCTGGATTCTTCAGAAAGCCAAGTTTTGCTACTGACAATCACAGGGAATCTGACATATTCATTGTCCATTCTTGTCAATGTGGCTAAAAGGACTGGCAGAGTTTATGTAATGCTCACAAAATCATCACTCCATCATGCTTCAAGTGAGAGATCCAACAGGTTTAACAACAAGAGACCAAAAAGGTGCTGCAGAGTGACTTGTTTGTATATCAAGACCTAAATTTAGCTGGGTATGGTGGTGCATGCCTGTACCCAGCAGCTTGGGAGGCTGAGGCAGGAGGATTGTGAGTTCCAAGCTAGTCTCAGCAACTTAACGAGACCCTGTCTCAAAATAAAAAAATAAAAAGGGCTGGGGATGTGGCTTAGTGGTAAAGCACCCCTAGGTTTAATCTATGGTACCAAAACAAAAACAAAACCAAACCCTAAACTTCATACCAAATCCACTTAATAGTCACTGAAAATGAGACTGTAGATAGCTTATCTTGAGATGCACGCTCACTCAGACCTCTGCCCAAAATAGGACTATTAAGGTAGTATACAGTCTACTTGTAACCAAGACACTGTGAATTCCAGTTATGGTGTCATTATACTTCAAATTTTTGCTGTGGGAAATACCAGAATACTATTTGGCCAGTTTGCTGCCTAACTGTAGATGTCTGTGGACACTACAGTTCTTATGCCCCTACTCATAGGCCCATATATCCAGTTGGAAATTAGTCTCCATACCAAGAAATATGGGTGGTTAAATAATCATCTTTATTTCTGAGGGATATATATGTATTTTTTCTTACTCTTCTTGGTGCTGAGGATTGAACCTAGTGCCTCACACATGCTAGGCAATATGGCAGGTGAGTGTTCTATCGCTGAGCCACAATCCCAGACTGCTCTGCTCCTCACCTGCAAAGGATGACTCAGTTATACACGATGCAGACTACTCCAAGGCCATGTTGAGAAGCTGTAAAGAGGAAACACCCAGAAGCAAGGGAGGGTACTGAACTAATTGATGAAGACAGATCAGATCATTCTCTTTTCTTTCTGCTTGTTCTTGGATTTTTTTTTGGGGGGTGGGGGGTGGGTACAGTCAGTTAAGTATGACAAACCTTAGGACATTCCACCATCTCACAGCAGTTGTGATTAGAGGGAAAGTAATCAGTGGCACCCCCCCTCCCCCTGCTACTCTGACTTCTAAGTATGCTTGATCCCCACCCCATTTGTTCATTAGTTTCTTCATGTTCAACAACCCACAGTGACCTCTCTCGAAGTCAAAGTGCTCAACTGAGATGGTGGAACTGGGTCTCTTAACAGTATGTGGCATATGTGACTTCCCTCTCCCCTTTCTGAGGCTTAATTTACAACCTGGATTCTCACTTCCAGTTCTGTGGGTGACCGGAGGAACGTGAATGCTGGCCATATAAGGATTCTGTATACTCATTCTCAGGGGTGAGGGTCTTGACTGGGAGGTAGGACTGAGGATTACCAAATGGAAATCATCTTGGCCCTCCCTGAGAAGTGCTAAAAGTGATTCTTGAAAACTATGTGGAGAGCTATCAAATGGCAGGATGCTCTGGTGTTTGCTAGTATCTTTGTTTTCATTCTTACATTTTTTCCTTACAGCAACACAGATGGGCAACAGGATAAAATGTCATGAGAAGCAATATCTCTCTCTTGTCAGGCTTTAAACTGCAATCTACTTTGGCTCAGTGGCATGGCTCTGTATGTCCATATGAAGTGATTAAGGCCAGTAGGGAGGATTGGTATCCTTATGAAAAGAGGAAATTTGGACCATGGAGGTGCACATGAGAAAAGACCAGGTGAGGACACAGCAAGAAGATGCGCCAGCCAAAGAGAAAGGCCCAGGAGAAACCAATCCTTTCAGAGATGTAAGAAAAGAAATGTTTCTGCCTGCAGATTGCAGTTGGTATTTTGTCAGGGCAGGCCAAGCAGGCTCTGACAACATCTTTGATGATAATGTAGCAGCAAAGGGTGGTGAGTACAGAGAGACTGGGCTTTCCTGCATATGCTACCCTCTTCTAACTTTACTCGATGGGGATGCTAAGTCATGATTCGTAGGGGCAGATGAAAAATAGGCTGTAGAGGCTGTGACTAAGTCCCAGAAAAGCAATTGATTTTCCATCTAGAAAAGCACACACTTCCTGGAAGCAGCTGCCCCTAAAATACAGGTTTACTCTAAGGAAACCCAATCTATAAAATGACAAGTTGGAGGGTTATGTTTGTTAAATTTAACAAAAAGAAACAAAGCAACTAGTCTTTAGAATAAAATCACACACATGATATAGTACTTGGGAGTATGAAGTATGAAGATGCATTCTACTGATGAATTTCAACAGGAGTTGGCCTCTGATCATGTTCTGGGAACAAAGAGAGGTTTCCAGAGTTCACAGAATATATGTCGAATTAGAGAGAGAGAATTTTTTTAATATTTATTTTTTAGTATTCGGTGGACACAACATCTTCGTTTGTATGAGGTGCTGAGGATCGAACCCAGGCCGCATGCATGCCAGGCGAGCGCGCTACCGCTTGAGCCACATCTCCAGCCCTTATATGTCAAATTAAATCTGCATCCACCTTTCTATATTCTCTTGCTGGTACTTACAAACAAATAGCCATGACACTTAGGTTTGATCAATTCAATCTTTTCAATAAGTATTTACTAAATAAGGCAGACGCTGTTGAGAAATGGAAACGGAGTCATAGACAAGACAATCTCTGCTTTTCAGTAGACTAGTCTAGACTGGGAATGTAACATACCCGAATAGAAGGCAGGTAACATAAACTTAGTTAACTCTTAACAGCTAAGCACAGTGATCCACAGTTGCCAGTCAGAGAAAAGAGTCAGTTTGCCAGTTTTTTAATTTAAGAGAAGTCAGATATTGGGAATTTTATAATGAATCTGATTTTATGTATTACAGCTAACTAAAATACCATTTATACTGTCAGTGAGGATCAAATATACCTAGATATGTCCTGGTGTGTTTGTTTGTGTTGGTGGGGCCAGTTTATAACTTCTGGGTGTATACTTTATAGATCAGGTCTGTGGCTGGGCACAGTTGGTGAAAAAGATTGGTATGAAGTAAAGTTTATAAGCTTAATTGAAGTTAAGTCTACACATGTACCCACTGACTGGCAGGACCAGATGGACCCTGCTGTGGTCCTCATCTCCCCCCACCCACACTGAATTGCTCCTTCAACATCAAGAGAGTGTTTCCCTTCCTCTTATTTCCTCCATTTTGCACTGCAAAAGGCAAGTATAAGATTCCCTGGTTACTCTTGCCTGGATAAGGGTCCTCTGAAAAGGGCTTTACTAGGGAGCAGCAGAGGTCCTTCTCATGACTCACACACATGTTCAAACAAACATGTTTCCTAGGTCCCTTGCAGGTACCAGGTTAACAGGGCTAAATCCTACAGGGTCTCTGTCTGGGGACCAACTATCACAATGAGAGACACAAGGAAGAACCCCATGGGCTTTTAAGTGCTGGATAAGGGTGGGGCCAGAGAAGGCTGCACAAGGAGAGAATGAGTCACCCAGGAGAGGGTCAACAAGGCTAGAGGTATGTGGCTGGAAGCTGCTGGGAAGAGAAAACTGGCAAGGTGCCTGGTGCCAGCCAGATGTGGAAGGCATCTTGAGGAGCACTCAGAGAGCAATGAAGAGCTCCTGGAGGGGCCCAATAGGGAAGAATCCAGGTGAGCGTGTTCCGCAGCAGCCAGAGTCCAGGTGAGAAGTGCAGGGTGGAAGATGGATGTGCAGAGCCTCAGGTCAGACTGCCAGGGAGGACCCTAGAAGTCACAGTAGCTCTAACTATGGGTGATATAACTTTTCACGTGGGTGATGAACTTTTCACTGCAAGGAACTGGAGGATTGAGTGTAGAAGTTCCAAGGTGAGGATAGGGAAGGAAACTCTCCATTTGGCTAGTCAGGAAAAGCCCCTACAAGAAATATCCTCTGGGTGGGGAGTCCTTGGGGACTGTTCAAAGAAGAGGTAGTACTCGCTCATGTGTAGGAGTGTGAAGAGGGGAGGTCTTTAAAGCAACTGTAGACAGGGAACAGTTTGGCTGAAAAAAGCAACTGTACATAAGTATAGCAAAACTCCCATGATTAATTAAAATGCCATCTTTTATTTTAAAATAATTGTGTGGAAAGTAGTAGTGATTTTGGAACACTTAATGAAGGTACTGTCTACCTAGCTTCTGTGGTAGGATGGGTGCCATGCAGGGTACTTTCTAGCACTTGTTGTCTAACTCAGTTCTTTCCTCTGCACAGACACCAGGTTCAGTGCCAGGGTCAGGCAGACAGACACTAGGTTCAGTGCCAGGGTCAGGCAGACACAAAGACCAAGCTCTTCCTGGAGGAGAAGAGGCACTCCTGAGCTGCGACTACAGGGACAAAGCAGGCAGGAACCACACAAATCACAAAACTCTAGATCCCAAAGAACTCTAGGATGACACCTTAGCATTCCAAAGATAATTTTTCCAGTCACACACCTTCCAATTTTATTCAAACTTAAAGAGCTGACAGTAGGTCCAAAAAGTTAAGTCTGACTCAGAACCAAGATAAGCCCTACCTGTCAAAACAGTTGCCAGGGAACCTCCCAGCAGCACTTGCAGTGTGTTTTCAAGGCGGAGCCAGTGGTCTCTGATTCCCCACAGCTTCCTGTTGTGTCTGCCCAGCTATGTGGCCACTTCGGCTTCCAAGGGGCTCTTGGAATGCAAAGAATGAGCTCTGGGAACACAAAAGACACCTGAATAACCAGAGAGGGCATAGGAAGGGAACAGAGGCACCAACAGAGCAGTCAAGCTAGTAAAGGAAGGTTCCACCAGAGTCCCTATTCTTATAAAAGAATGGCATTCTGGATAATGTGGGAGATAAAGCAAAGAGTCACAAACACCTAGTATGGTATAAATAACATATACAAACTCCTCTGGCTTCAGGTGCAAGCACTTCCCCTTCAGCCATTGTCATGCAATGCTAATTCCAGGCTGACCTTGGGTCTAAGACCAGGTGTGAATCCAGCTGGGACCAGAGGTGGTGGATATAACCTCATCCAAGGGCCATTATTTCCTGTGGGTAGGAGTTATTGTTTCATAAAAGCAAAACCAAACCAAGACAAACTAATGTCATGAAATGAACTTAAGAAAGCTAACTAAAGGCCGAATCTATGACCAGGTGTGAATCCAGCTGGGATTAAAATAAAATATTTTATTTTAAAATAAAATAGCTCTGCAGACCATACACACCCTGTAACTATTTTAGAGCATTCTGATGTATAGCTTACACAATGTGGAAGGCAGAAACAATTCAATTTTGTGCTGATATTCTTTTTAAGTGGTCAAGATGTTCATCTCAGAATAAATGCACATGACTCAAGAGACCATTTGGCCTTAGTCAAGGAGACTCCTCTCCTGCCACCTTGCTTCTGGAGGCTTGAGCAATGCCACCAATGCTCATTAAAAGTGGGCATGAACCAGGTCTTACCCACTGCAGGGTGTAATTTCTAATCAGAGAACCATACGCTTTCTTTTTTTTTTAAATTTTTGATATTTATTTTTCAGTTTTTGGCGGACACAACATCTTTGTTTGTATGTGGTGCTGAGGATCCAACCCGGGCCGCACGCATGCCAGCGCGCTACCGCTTGAGACACATCCCAAGCCCCGATAGCTTTCTTGCCTTTGGATAAAAAAATGAGAAATGTAGAAAAAAGATAAAGGAATGACATATAAGGGGCTGAGGCTGTGGCTCAGTGGTAGAGCCTCAGTGCCTAGCATGTGAGGCCCTGGGTTCGATTCTCAGCACCACATATAAATAAATGAATAAAATAAAGGTCCATACATTAAAAAAATAATAATAAAAAAAGGAATGATGTACAAGATGCAGGCTATGATTTAAAGGTTATATAGATGATCCTGCTGACCAGGATGGTACCAGATCTGGCAGCTGTTCTCTATGATTTCTACCTTCTCCAACATCTATTTCTTTTTTCTTCAAGCTTAGGGAAGAGCACTCACCTGTCTAATTACTCCCTGTGGAGCCAAAGGGTCACCAACTACAACAATTTGCAAGCACTCAGACTTTGCACAGAATACAGGTTGATTTGTATGGCTCTAGGGCCCTCTGCTGGCGGGCTGCTGTAACTGTCAACTCCTCACTAGACCCAAGAAGAAAAATCTTCCTTCCTATGTTACTGTCATCTACAAGGCTTTTAATTGATTTTAAATGTTCAGGTGGAAAGAAATATCTAAGAGAGCTTTATATTGTTTGAAACTTTATAACATAAGTATTTAATCCATATTTTTCATATAGGATCTGCACAACATTAAGGGTTGTGACAGGCTTAGGAAGGAAATGAACAATCATCAATGACTGACACGCCTCACAACTCAAATACATATCAGCAACATCATCCTACAGAAGATTCCAAGATTCCCATGGCTTGGAGTTCCCACAAAGTGTGGTAGTCAGGAGGCTGACTCTGGGCACACCTGGAGAGTCTTCCTGGGTCACTGAGTATCTCTGAGTGAGTGACCTCACCTCTGCCAGCTGTAATTTCCTCACCTGTAAGTTTAAAAACTTATACATTTTATATATTTTTGTTTTTGTTTATTTTTTCCCTCAGTTTCCTCATCTGTACAGGGACTAAACAGGGCTGAATGAAAGGATATGCTGCCAGCACTCAGTAAGGAGGGTAGCACACAGTAATAACTAACAAATGTTAGCTCCTGCTCCATCATCACTGCTGTCACCATAGTTGTTCCTGGCCTGGGCTCCTGGGCATCCCATTCTCCATAAGCAATGACTGGAAATCCTGCTCCATGAGAAGTGCTAGAGTGGTAGTTTCTCACAATGAAGGTGACAGAGCATATTTCTGGATACCAGCTTAGTAGGGAAGAAAGTGAGAACTGGATTTGCTGCTTATAAGGCAAAGAAAACTTAGAGAAGGAAGGCATGATGAGAGCACTGAGAACTGGATCACACAACCACCTACTAATGGTTCAAGCAAAGAATCTGAGTCTTCCTTTCTCCTTGCCACCCACCGCCCATATTCCACTAGCTAGTCCTTTCCATTCTATTTTTAAATATGCTTCAGATCTTCCACTTCTGTTCTGTGTCCAGAACCCAGCATTAATTTTGGCCTGGACCACGGTGAGGAGCTTGAACTGTGGTCTTTCCCAGAGGAAACTGTGTGACTATGTGAAGGTCCTGGCCTCTGCTTCTTCATCAAAAAATCAGGGAAAACAAAAGACCTGGTATGATGCAACTTAGAGAGACCCTGTCTCTAAATAAAAAATAAAAAGGGCTGGGGATGTGGCTCAGTGGTTAAATGCCCGTGGGTTCAATCCCTTGTACAAAAAGAGAGAAAACACATGTGCTCAATTACTCACAGTAGCTATTTTATTGGAATAAGAAGAACTCAAAGTATGTATTTCCAAATGGTGCCAGTGGCACTATCAGAGGGTTCCTCATACCTGAGGTAGCCTGTGCCATTCCCACCCTCTGTGAAGAGACCAAGGCCACAAGCCCTAACCTATCTCCTTTACTGGAACTTTATGAACATATACAAAGACCTTCTTTAAGTCTGATGAGGGAGAGAGGTACCACCCTCAATCCACACTTTGCCAGGACTATGCATTTAACTTCAAGCCTCCGTGTCCCTATTAAGTAGCACGAGGACAACAAGGGCAGCGCAATAGTAGATGACCACCAATCATAGGGTTGTGGAATGGCTGTAGACAACCAGCGTCTAGATAAGCTGAGTGGTACACAGCCTATTGTTCCGGCCATCACACAGAGAAGAGACAAGCAGGAGAGAAGCCTTTCCAGCTTGTTCACTAGATGGAGATAAGCATGCTTCTGTTTACAGAGCATGGTGCCATTCTGACCAGCTGCCCGTCAGCAGAGAAGGTGGAGTAGGTTGAGTTAGAATGGACAAGGTCAAACTAGATGGTGGCATATGAAGAACCAAGCAGCAAAACAGCAATTCTGTTCAGTTAGTCCTGGGCTCTGGCTTTGATATGTCACAGTATCCCATGGCTGGGTTTCCTGAGCTAAACCTCTGCATGAAGGGAAGAGGGTCACCTAAGATTCAGATACCTGTTGACTCCTGGAAGCACCAGGTACCCTTGGGTTTGGCCTACATAGCTTTAGCTCCCTGGGTCTACAGACCAGGCCTATGAGATGGAACAGCAGCAGAAATCATCCATGTGGCTCTCCCAATTCCTCCAGGCTGCGTGTTTGTTCCTTGTTCTAGAGGGAAAGAAACTTACTGCTATCTTGACAGCAACTTAACAGCTGTCTAAATAGGCGCCACTCCTGTCCTACCTTGGAAACTCACTCTCTTCTCTACTATAACACATGGTATCCTTTCCTCACCCTTAAGACTCAACACCAAAGTCACTGATATGGTAGCTCTCCACTCTGCCAGGCAGAGACAGGATTCCTGCTTCCAAAACTGGAAGGAAAACAAAACTTCCTTTTGCCTTTGTGGGTTCTCTCCTCTAGCAAATCAAATTATATGCCTCATTATTTTTAAGGTGGACAAAGAAGAGGTCAGTAAAATACTTCATTTTTCCGAGAAAAAGGTTCCCAGGAGTTCCCAGTGGGGTGGATTGTGTTTCTTCAACCCACAGGCTTCAGGCAGCCCAGGAGGGTATGGGAATAGAGCAGGACAATCTTTCAACAACCCAGGGCCCTGTTGTTACAGAGTTCAGGCCCAGTGTTGACAAGGGTGCCCAGGATTCTTGGTGGTGAGTTACACCCTAGATGGAGTCAACTTCCACAGGCCAAACCTCTGCTCTCCCTTACTCCCACCATCTTTGCTATTGGCTGTTCATTCCACATTGTGCCTCTTATAGGAGCCAGACCATGGAAGTAGTCACGAGCCTTCAGTACTAGGCAGGCTGCCTGTGGTCACCAACCACTGGAAATGGGTGGACACACCAAAGATGGAAAAGAACACAGTAAAACCATCTTGGACAAAATCATCTCCTCTTCCTTGTTCCAGGGGATCGTGTCTGTGTCTTCAGAATTAGATGGGTGAATGGAGATAATATTAAGGAACCCCTTCTGGGCCCAGGCACTCCTACTGAACTGTATTTGTTCCTTCCTTCCTCTCTGAACAGGCCTCTGGGAACACGTCAGGATGCAAGAGAGGATTGAGTCTTTAGGAGAACAGAATATATTTTAAATTGTTAATGGACTTTTATTTATTAATTTATTTATATGTGGTGCTGAGAATCGAACCCAGTGCCTCACATATGCTGGTCTAGCGCTCTTCCACTGAATCATCACTCCAGTCCAGAATAGAAATTTTTGTGTTACCTTATTTTCCTGGATGCTAAGGGATACACACTAAAATTATTACTCTGAAAGAAATGAATTATAAGATCAATCCCACAAAAGCAAATTCTGTCATGTTTTCTTCTTTCCTCCCAAAATTAGAAAGATAAACGGATGAGCTAAAAGTGAGAGGCGAGGGGGTGTCTCAGGGAAGGAAGGTAAAAGCCAAAAGAAGTCATAGTTTCGCCCCCTCTCCTCTCACACTCATCCTCCAAACGGCAAGGCCGAAAATGCCTATCTCAGGAGTAATTAAATCAAGTTAATCTCAAGAGAAAAGCTTTAAATATTCAAAGCCCCATTAATCCTCATGCCTTGTAATTAAATATGTATGCTAAGGAGGCTTAGACAAAAGTGAAACATTTCCAAAATGCTAATTCTTTACATTTGTAGCACTGTGATGCATTTTTCAGTACTGACCTTATAGAAAACTATGTAAAAAATTCCATGAAGCACACACTATAAAAACATGGCAGAAAGAATACAGCTAGAATCTCCGTCCACAGTGAGCTTTACACAAATATGTCTGAATAAACAGATTCACTTTTTTTTCCCCCCTCCAGTGCTGAGGATGGAACCTAAGGTCTCATGCAGATAGGCAAATGCTCCAGCACTGAGCCCTAGCCGCAACAGCTTCACTTTTAAGGCCCTATATAATTTAACCCACAATAATAAACTCTACTTCATTTTTGTTCCTGACTTGCGATGCCTCTCTAGGATCCTCTATCCTATTTCATTCCTGGGGAAAATACACAGCTTTGCATCAGTCTTCCATGGAGAACTTTCTCTTTGATAACCAATCATTAAAGAGATGGTCAGTCCAATACACTGAGCATCCTAGAGGAAGGGTACCCAACCTCTCCTTTCTGAACTAGAACTACACAGTGTCCCCTTCTCTAGACTCTCAAGGATAAGTCAGCAGCTGCATGGTCTCTGGGGCTCCTGACATCTCTGCCAAAGTGCCTCAGCTCAGCTTCATTTGCTTCTCACAATTACACTGAAGGAGAGTTAGAGTAGAACCAAAGGGGCACCCCATTTCTCTGATGAGGAAAGTCAGAATAATGGTCTGTTGACAGTCACACAGCAAGCAGTCTGAGTCTGAATGTTATCAAGTGTTGCTGATCAAGTCCTGTTGGTCTGAATCATCAGAGTCACAGTGTGGGATAAATCACCTGCCAGGCTCCCCAGTGATTTGTCTAAATTGTCTGGCTGTGTTTACAACTGTAGTTATCAACCATTTTTTAAAAAACTTGTCAAGGAAGCTTCCAACGGTAGTGCTACTTGTGGTAATGGCATATTAACCACAGAAATTTAAAAGATAAAAGCAGAAGCACTGACTATTCTAACTGGATTTGTTACTATACTGAATTGAATCTATCTGTGAGGAATACCTGGCTCAAAAATCAAAGCCCAGAAATAAAGACACATGGAATTTTTAGAAACCAGAGAGTCTACTCCCATCCAACTCTTGCACAAAGATAGCAGAAAGGTCTCATTGCAGACCTATGCGACATCTGAAATTTCTTTTAGGTCCAAGTCCTCTCCTCCTTGACAAGATTCTAAGGTAAGCAGGTCCCATTCCAGAAGAGAAAAATTAAAGGACCCAAAAGAAGAGGAAACCAAGAACAATAAAAATGGTAATCATATGTCTGCTTTTCTGAGCCGCAAGGGAAGGAAAAGATAAATGAATCCATTTATTTCCAAGGACCTGAAGTTAAAGTGCTGAGAATCCTGCAGACATTCCTTCCTGCCACCTCAGACAGTCCCAGGAGGCAAGAAGGGTGTCATTATCACCTCCATTCTTCAGAGGAGGAAACCAAGCTCCTAAGACACAAAGAGGTCTTACCTAGCTCATATGGATGTGCTCAGAGTTCCTGCTCCATGCCACAAGCATGTTCTATTTTCTAGCCGAACAGCTAGATGGGAAGTTCTGGCTTATGGAAATGGAACATTCCTATTACAGTCCTGGAATCCTATAGGTGGCCAGTGGGAAACCACATTTTCACTCCACTGTTAGAAGTGCAAAACTGCATAAAGCTGAAGTCATTTCCAGCAATGAGTCCTCTTTTCATTTATTTTTATATTAAGAGAAAGGTAGAGTATGAAGTTATAAAGAGTGAAAGTAGACAGTAAATGAAACCAAGGTGACAACTGTACATAATATGACACATTCACATATCTGGAAACCATAAAGCAAGAGAGGCAGGAACTATTGGCTGGTTCAATCAGACAGCCCAAGTGCTGGGTCTGGGTGTGTGTGTGTGTGTGTGTGGTGTGGGTATTTGGCTACATAGGGTTTCTATCCTGTTTTGCTTTTCCCAAGTTTCTGTCTAAACTGCTGAAAATACACACACACACACACACATACATATATATATATGCATGCTAGAAATTTCAGAAAGGTATAAACAAAGAGAGAAGGCTCCTCTTGTCTCAAGCCTTCCCTTTCCCAATTTGTTTCCTTCCAGAAAAAAACTTACCATGTGGAGCTGGGGTTGTAGCTCATTCGTACAGCACTTGCCTGGCATGTGTGAGGCACTGGGTTTGATCCTCAGCACCACATAAATATAAATAAATAAAATAAAGGTATTGGGCCATCTACACTAAAAGTATTTTTAAAAAAATAACACACTTAGCATGTACTTAACAGACATATTCTTTACACTTACACACAGGAGCAGTTTTTCATTATACACAACTTGCCCTTCTTTGTTCCCCTGGTAGTGTCTTTCTTGGGCAGCCTTTCTTGTCAGTATTTATAGGCCTACTTCAGTTTTTTGAAATGGGATATGCAAAATTTTCTTGGGTGACTCATTTTCTTTTTGGTCCTGGGAATTGAACACAGGGCCTTTACCATGAGTTACACTCCAAGCCCTTTTTATTTTAAAACTGGTCTAAGTTGCTGAAGCTGGCCTCAAACTTACGACCTTCTTGCTTCTGCCTCTGGGATAATAGCTGATGGGATAACAGGTGTGAGCCATTGTGCCAGGCTGATGATTCGCTTTCTTACCAATAAAAGTGTTACTTTAGATAAAGTATAATATAGCTTTACAATATCATGATAAATGACAGTAGCTAACATTACTGTGCAAAGCGTTGTGTTCATCAAATTTAGGACCCTGAAATCAAATTATTAAAAGAACAGAAAATAAAAACGAAACTAAAAACACTCAAAGAACTGAACAAAGGAACTCCACTGTTTTCAAGTGGATCTGAGAGGCTCTGGGGTAGACTTGGTTCTGCTGTGCTTCTCACCCACAATGAAGAGACGGCCAATGCAATGAAACAGAAGTCCCACAATGTAGCACTGTCATCAGGACCCATGCGCCAAATTGTGTTTGTGTGTGTGTGTGTGGGGGGGGGCACTGGTGCAAAGGGGGCACTGGCTCCAGGGGCTGTTTTAGAGCTAGTGCTCCTTTCCTCTGCTATAAGCTGTGGCAGCATTTTCCTGGTATGTGAAACATGGGAAAAGTGATGGAATTTACTTTCAGTTTTGGGAACCATGACTCACCATGACTCTCTCAAGTATGGCCATATTTGACTACTTAAATAAAACAAAACAAAAAACCCAACAAAACAAAAAAAGAGAAGGAGAAGAAAAAAAGGCAGCCCCTCTCAGGAGCAGGAGGTGTGTTATCAGGGCGTCACCCACTTCCTACTGTTTGTGATCACCCTTACTTTCATGCAGTTGTTGTCTTTTCAAGAAAAATATAAGCTCTATCTCCTCAAAATGGCTTTCCTGTTTTCAATAATTAAAAATATTACTCAGAAGTAGTTTTCCCTTTCCTCCTGGACTTCACCCCTAGCCCTTTTTATTTTTTGATACAGGATCTCACTAAGTAGCTGAGGCTGGCTTTGAACTTGTGATCTTCCTCCTCCTAAGTGGCTGGCATTACTGACATGCACCTCTGCACCTGGCTTAAAGTCCCCCTTTACTTCCTGTTCCTCTGAAATGACAAGGACAGCAGTGCTCAGCAACTGAATGAGTTTTGGTACTCTATCATTTTAAGGCTTCCCAGGTAGCATTAAAGCCTAGGATGTCTCACTGGCTGTGGCAGAAAGAAGTGCTCGTGCTCCTTTCTCTAAAGCATATACTGCTTATCCCATGGTGGGGGAGGAGCTACCTAAGCACCCCCAGCCAGCTCACATCAGCATCAGGTGCCTTTCCCTCACACCTGATCAGAGCAGACAACCTTACAGAGCAGGACGGGTGGTACTACCACATCCACAGAAAAGGAAATGCACCTCATATAGGTGGTGGGAGTGCCCTGGGCTAGTGGGCAGAGGCCCTGCTGACCATGCTCCTGAATATAGCCAGCGACTGCTCATACCACTTGCTATCCCAACATCAGGGACAGCACAGCTCTGCCCCAGCAACCTCAGATCTTCTAATTACACACATACAATGAATGTGTAAATTATGGAACTGTGACTTGGGGGCTGGTGGAGACCTGACTTAAGATGAGTCTACTTACACCTGGAGGTTTCAGGCTAACAAACGCACACAGGCAGTATGAGGGCTGAAGCTGCTTCCCTGTACGCTCCTGCATTGCCCTTCCTGTAGTCTTCTCTTGGCTCTGCTGCCATGCAAAGAGCCCTGTTCTCACGGGGACTCTTCTGTGATGCTGCAAGTTCTGAAAGAAATGAATCTCTTTCTCTGTATAACGTAGAAAGCAAGCATAGGATGACCATTGTGAAGAGCATCTCCATGCCTGCCTGCAGGGTGGTCAACATGTGCTTAAGCGGGACAATCTAGCTGTACCCTCAATACACAGAATTCTGACAGACACCTTGCCACTCAGCATGACAGCAGGATTTTATTGTGAGGACACCATCTTGCGACCCATTGTGCTCTCTGCTCCTCACTTCTTGGTTAAGCAGTAATTAGTAGTGTCAGGGTTCTGACTGGATTGCTCTAGGTCCATTAATAATGCAAAAGCAGAAGATGAACGAAGAAGCATACAACAGAGGTTTCAAGGTTAAAAGCACCAAAGAAATGAGCCCTGGCAGAGATGGGGAAATGTGGTGCCAGTGACAATAGCAAGTGTAAGTATATGAGAGAAAGGCAGAGTGTTAATTTTAAATTTATTCTTTAAAAGACCAGCTTCCCTTTAGGGGTAAACATGTATGGTAAAGCACAACTTCTTGGTGTCCTCAATTAAGTAAGGCACTGCCTTTTCTCTCTGGAGTGGATGAGGTCCCTGACCACCTGCAGGGAGTACATCAGCACTAACTTCACAATACTGGAGATGTGCCAGTGTATGAAATTGAGGTCAGAGGAAACTACACAAGCATCTTTCAAACATATTTCCGAGGTTTTAAACGACTTCTCTCATAAAAAGCAAGGCCTGCTGGTTCAGCAGAACTTGCCCAATGAACGCTTTTACAGCCCAAGCCAAGACAAGTGATGCAGAGCAGGCCTGGGCTGGTGGCCAGGCCCCTCATCTACAGAAGGAGACTTCACATCGTTGTAATTGCCTCCGTTTTCCCACAAATCTCCATGTTTTCAAGAAGGGATTTCAAAAGCTACTATTTCTAACATTCCTACACAAAACTTTGTAGAAAAACTGGATGATGGCAAATTAGGCTGCGAATTAAGCTTGGAAAAGGCTTAGTTTGGTTGTTTAAAGAGTGCTTGCCTGGAAGATAGAGGAGGGAGCTATGCCTGAGGCTGACCACCAGATGTAAGTTCTTCAGTTGTTCCTGTCCACACTGCCTTCTAAGCAGAGGGATTCGCTGCTAAACCTTCTACTGGTTCCTCACATACCCCAAAGTGAACTGTTGTTTTATGTAACAACTTCATCCACAAGTCTCGTAACCCACAGCATACATGTTAAGAACTGGTCCCGGCAAAGCTCAGTGACTCAGAACCCATTCTTATTTGTTAGTCAGAAAGAGTCTCTGGGAAAAGGAAATGGCTGGAAGTGATCCTGAATCCTAATTAGTAAAAGCTGGATCTATTCCCATGGGGATATGACTTCTGGTCCACGGTTTCTCACTGGCTGCATCCTGTCCTGCTCCTGAGTGGGTGGTATAAATGAGGCTTGATCAGAAAGACCAGCACAAAAGGCAGCATGGCCCAGTTCCAGCTCCTTCCCACTTAACACAAAGCCTATCACCTCACCTATGACTGAGGCACAGTGCTTCTTTTCATGTAGTGAAAGAAGCCTTTACTTGAAATACACAAGCGTATCTTAATAACTACATTTTTACCTTTTGAGTTCGCTTGAAACAAAATTCTTTTGCTCTGAAGGTTCAGATGTAACTAGTTGATGAAAGTGGGTGCAATTCTCTCTGCTGAAAAAGTAGTATGTGCATAGCCCCCACCCATGGCCCTCAGTGAACCTCCCCCAAAGCAATTCATGCTACCAATCCCTTATCTACCCTCCCAAATCACTTTTATGTATGTCACCAAACATTATCTTCCTTGTTCCACTTAAGACCCAAATGTGAGCACAGTATACCCACACTATTCTACATACTGCTCTATTCACTCAATATCTTGGAGCCAGCTCCATATATACTGCCATTATCTGGCCTGCTGCCTATCTCTGTAAACATAATTATATAGAAACACAGTCACAGTCAATTGTTTATGGTTATTTTCATGCTAAAGGCAGGACAGAATAGCTAGAGGGAGACTGTATTGTCTGCAAAGCATAAAATATTTACTCTCTTCTTTTATAAAAGAGGTTTACTTACCCCTGGTGTATGCCAAAGTATCAATGTGCCTAAATGTATTTATCTGCTCTCTGTTAATGAACTCCCATTATCTAGTGGAACATGGATATCCGTAAGAATAAACTTAAACTCTTTAAATGTTGGCTGGCATTAAGGAGGATGAGAAAGGGAAGAGGAGGAACTAGTTAGGAAGAAGCCAGCATGTAGAAGCAAGGCTTAAAGAGGGAACTTCAGAGTGATCCAGGACCTCCCAAAGTGTCACTTCCTCTTTTTAGAGGAAATAAGAAGGGAACTGCAGGTCTTTTGCTAAAAGGAAATTCCCCTTTGCTATATCAGAGCTACTCCCCATGTTTGTGTTTTTCTAAAGTTAGGCAAGATTGCCTGAAGCATACTGTGACCAAATTAGGAAGTAAGCAGGCTGATGTCTCTCAACTGGTCACCACATGGCCAGGATGCCCAGGCATGCAGAGATGGAGAAGGATGGGGCAGGAGACTCTCATTCAAAGAAGGAAATGCTATTTGTTAAAAAATTAGCCTTAAAAATTATACTTACTTAGAATTAATAATTGTCTTATAAGATGAAATCCACTTGTCACTGGCAAAAAACAAGGGCTTTAGAGGCTTCTATAAGCAAAGAACATGTGAGGAGCATAGTGAGAGGGCTGCTCCTGGGCATCACCTATGCATTCCCAGGGCAGTGAAGGCCATGAAGATGACACCAATTAGCTCTTCCATAGATTGAGAGATTTAGTTTTATGCTAGTGAGAAAATAAGGAACCTAGAAAAGTTTCATAATAATAATAATAAAAATCAACAACAAAGGCTGTGGCTCAGTGGTAGAGCACTTGCCTAGCATGTGTGAGGCACTGGGTTCGATCCTCAGCACCATATGTAAGTAAATTAAATGAAGGCCCATTGACAACTTAAAAGAAAAAAACAAAAACAAAAAACAAAGAACAAAAAACCCTGTAAACTTTCCATCTTAAGGTTGCCTATCCAGTGGCTTTCCTGGCCACAACATGTAAGGTTTTAAAGCACTCTTACAGCTTCAGAACAGGGTCTGGGCATGTGAGCCTGGAGTTACTCATGCTGAACTTGTTCCAGCCACTTCTAGTCAATGATATTCTCCTTTAGGAATGACTTCTGATTTTGAGCCAGTGACCTTAGAAGCTATTCTGACCACAGTACTATCTGGGTAATAACATTCAACCTTTAAAATCCTTACTTTCCTCCTGAAATTTCCAGATCAGCAAGATTCTTGTACAGAACTTTTATTCCCTTAGGAATGTGCTCGGTTCAATTCCAGCAACTGCTATGCAATCAGATGTGCAGTCAGAGAGAAGGCAAGTTTAAATGACAAAGCGAACCTCAGTTCTTTAGAGGAATATTTTCACCACTAGCAAGAACAAGGAGATAACAACTGGGACCTCAGTCTGAGATCTGTGCAGAGGTCATGATCTGGCTGTGTGGCTCTTGCAAGCTCACGCAGCCTGCTAAACAGCTTTCCCTTTCCAACACCTGCTAGCTTGTGTCAGGATGGCATCCCAGTCCCTCTGCCAAGGTGCATGGAGCAGAAATTTTGCAGACACTGTCTCAAAGTATGTTTACATTGTCAAAAGAGCAAAGCATGCCAACATGGTGATACAAGCCTGTGATCCCAATGGCTCAGGAGGCTGAGGCAGGAGGATCAAAGCCAGCCTTAGCAACTTAGTGAGGCCCTAAGCAAGCCAGCAAGACCCTGTCTCAAAATAAAATACAAAAACAAAACGAAACAAAAGCTGGAGATGTGGCTCAGTGGTTAAGCGCCCCTGGGTTCAATCCCTGGTACCAAACAACAAAAAACACGCAAACAAAAACCTGCAAAGCATCTGCTCTCTACCCTGTACTAATTTTGAACAACACTTATTTACAATAATCTAAAAGACACATGAGTTTTATAAATTATACTACAAAGATGATATACTTTCCCAAAGTATATAACTCACAAAAAACTATTTTTATTGGTCAAGGTTTCTGTGGCTCACCTTTAATTGACTGTACACTGATAGACCATTAGGGACATGTATGGGTCCCTGAACCTAAAGTCCACACACAAACAAAAACCTGAAGCTCAATGATTTCTTAAAGCTACAAGAAGCTGACACTTAAGTTGTCTGGATTTTATGACTTCCTGGGTCTCCCTTATAAATCTAACATCTTTACAAACCAAGAGAACCAAATGCCAACTATATAGAACCATCTGGGCAGGCTCCTCACAGTTGCATGTATCACTAGGTAAATGGAGATGAACACCCCGCACCCTTGTCTGAGCTCATGTGCCCCAGCCTGAGGATATAGTCCAGCAGGGGCACCCTTGCCCTCTTCTCACAGCTGCCACTGTCATTTGGAAGCCTGGACAAAGTAAGGCTTCTACCACTACAGAGTGCCTTTCTCTGCTCTTTTGTTTTCTCCCCGTGGTACAGAAGGCACAGCAGCCATAGACAAGTCTTGTTGCCCTTTTATGGTAGAAAAATGAATTGCTTGCCCAGCAGTGAAGCTGAGAGAGACGACAGAACGGAAAGTTGTCATTTGTTGTGGTTTTGGCATCCACAGCAGAGAGTTCTTTCCTCAGCCACCCTTGGATGGATGGTGCATGCCAGGCATCCGAGGGAGAAGACAAACCCCAATCGACAGCTCCCAGATGAGCCTTCCTTTGCCCTGTCCATAGATGAATGAGCTGTTTAGGAAGAGTGCTAAGGTGTTGTAGAAATCCTCATTTTATAAAACAAGGTTATCGGGGCTGGGGATGTGGCTCAAGCAGTAACACGCTCGCCTGGCATGCACGGGGCGCTGGGTTCGATCCTCAGCACCACACATAAATAAAATAAAGATGTTGTGTCCACCGAAAACTAAAAATAATAAATATTTAAACAAACAAACAAATAAAACAAGGTTATCAAAAGGCCTATTTTGTTTGAAAGGTCTAAGCAGAGGTAGCCCCAGGAATCAGTTCCAGGCAGATCAAATACAAGGAACAGACTTCATTCACTCCTTTCATGAAGGTGTGGGGCTGTCTGTGGCTGGGCAGGAAGGCAATAATACCAGAGGGTGGAGGAAACCAGCGTGGCCTTGCTGTCTCCTGTGAGGCATGGAGGTCCAGGAAAACAGCCACCAACTCCAGATAAATCCATCATGAGAAAAGATACCATGCCCACTGCCCTTGTTCTAATAAACAGCAATTTGTATCACAGACCTTAAATTGTTTGCATTTCTGTCAGGAGGCCCAGGGGGGAAAAAAACCAAGCTTTTGAGCAGCTGGAGAAACATGTTGCAAAAAGGAGAATTAAGCAATTCTCTATATGCACATCAAAGTTAGGGAAATTAAGTTTATCTGAGCTAGAGAAATTAAGCTTATCCAACAGGCTTCAGCTGGAAAACAAGACTTTCTAAATGATGGTTACATAGTTTCTTCTACATTTAAAGCACTCAAGGACTTAAAAACAAAAAAAGCTGGCCTGTGGAATTGTAGCAAAGAAGTAATTGCTAAGTGATCCTCTCCTGAGATGGTGCTACCATGAGAAGTGACACCCAAGGGCCCATCTAGTTACATGTCTCTGATGGCCTTGAGCTGGACCCTGTCCACCCACCCAAAGCCTCCTTCTTATTGCCTCCAGGGTTGCTCTTGCCGGCTGCCCCCAATCTAGTCCTTAGAAGACTGGTGCTTCTTTAGGTCACTAATCCCACATCAGCCCTCTGGGAAATGGAAAAAAGCATTACCACAAACACTTGCAGCCATGTAGGAATGTGCTTTGGACTAGAGGACTGGTTACTTGATTGCAGGAGATTCTTGTGCCCCAGGTTACTGGCCATGATTTGCTGTGATAATTACACTGATGAGGCAGGCATTCCAGCTCCCCACCATTCTCCCTCTCCCCCCTACTGCCCACTCCCCTTCATGGCTCTACAAGATTTACCCTTTAAAAGAGCACATGACCCCATCACCCCTACATTAAGCCTGCAACAGTTCCTTGGAGTCTCAGGAACCAAATTCACTCTTTTTTTTTTTTTTTTTTTTTTGCATTGCAAAGCCCTCTACAACCCAGGGTCTATTTATCACGCCAGTCCTAATTCCTTCTGCTCTGGTCACACTTGTTCACTGGCTGACCTGCATACAGCATGGGCTCATGTGGGTGCCCAAAGTAAAACTCTCCATTTCCACCCATTAGATTCCACTAGAGTGTAATCAGGCCAAGCTCCATCTCAATCACAAAGTGATTTCCTCATTATGCCAAATCCAAGTGACCTTTTTCTTCAGATTTCCCAAAGAAGTCACCATCTCTCTTACCACATAGCTCTCAGGGTGGATCTGCTTGCCCTAGACAGTACGTTAGGGATGTGGCTGCCCTTTGTGTATTCCTCTTGGCATACCGACATTGTATAAATAGCTGGTGAATGATCAGAGCAGTGATGTCCCACTGTCCCTGCACAAGCTGACACTGTGGAAGTGGTGTTTACACTGTGTTCAGAGGAGAGGGAAGAAGGTCCAGGAATGTAAGGGCAGGACCCTCAGTGGCTTTTAAAGCCAGGCAAAAGTTCTTTCAAAAGAGACCACACAGGGGTAGGTTGTGGCTTAGAGGCAGAGTGCCTGCTGAGCACGTTATGAGGCACTGGGTTCAATTCTCAGCACCACATAAAATACATAAATAAACAAGGTATTAAAAAAAACAAAGAGGGGCTGGGGTTGTGGCTCGGTGGTAGAGTGCTTGCCTAGCATGTGTGAGGTACTGGGTTTGATTCACAGCACCACATACAAATAAATAAAATAAAGGTCCATCAACAACTAAAAAATATTAAAAAAAAGAGAAAAAATATGATCAAAACAAAAGAAAAACAGAAGTCTGAGGACAGGAAGGACACGAGGTGCTGGTCAGTCAGGGCCAGGGCCAGAGGTTAGGAAGAAGGAAGGTACTCACATGAGAAGTAAAAAAGCCAGGCACAGAGAGAGAGGCTTAGAGAGTGGCCACTAGCTTGGGCACAAAAAAAGGGTTTTCGTGGAGGTGAGAAGGTTGTGGCAACAAAAGTGTTTTTAGCCTTGAAATCTAATTGAGGAGAGGAGAGGCAGCAAAGGACAAGCTGTATTCTAAGACAAGAGATAAAAAATGTGATCTGTTTCACTTGTTTTGGGCTAGAACCTCGATCAGCTTCTCAGACATAGGGAGCTTTTGAAACTTAAAATGCTTTTCACATGAACCTCTGATGGGAAATAAAAAAGGGGGATAAAAAAGTACTTTTATGAGGCTATAGGGATTTTATCTGAGAAACTCTCTTAGTCTACTTCTTTTTGAAAAGCAAATGCCAATCCCAGTTTGAAAATCTTCAGTTTTCTATAAAGCACAGACTTTGGGCTGGAAGGACACTCAAAAAGTTATATGACTCTAATCCTAGTGGTTTAGGAGGCTAAGGCAGGAGGACTGAGGTTCAACCAGCCTCAGTAACTTAGGGAGACCCTATCTCAAAATCAAAAATAGAAAAAAGGGCCAGGAATGTGGCTCAGTGGTTAAGCACCACTGGGTTCATTCCCTGGTTAAAAAAAAAAAAAAAAGTTATGTGGTCTCTCTTCTGGCCTTGAGGCAGAATGGCAGGATGCAAGTTGTCTGGGAGACAGGAGTCTTCTAGGCTGTACCTTCTAGAGGAGGAGGAGGAAGAGGAGGAGGAGGAGGGAGGTGAGGACTCTGGTTTGTTCAGGGCCTCTGGCTTTCCAGCCACCCATTCAATGGTGACAATAAGGCCTAGTGAGCCAGTGTGGATTCCATATAGGTAATTTAAGTAGGCTTCCCTGGGGGAAGTACACCAGGTTCCTCATTCATATACAAGAATATTGTGCCAACAGAAACTGCTCAGACTGAACCTTCCCTTCCCCAGGATCAAGAGCCCTTTACCTTCAAACAAACAGCTGCTGGTATTTTTCTGTTGTTACAGATTCTTTCACTCTTAAAAAAGTGACCAAGTCCCACCACAGAACATCTGAATAAGGGTCTTTCCAGTTCCCACAAATGGCACATTCTCAAATAAGCAAAGCAGGTAAGAGCACAGATGTAGCCAAAATCAGAAGACCTAGATTTCTTTGGTGTATTTTTTTTAAAAACTAATTTGTTTTAATGGAAAATTTAAAGAATACATAAAACCAGATAATGTGAAGGTCCCAAGTACTTACCATTCATAATTAATAACAATCAACTCGAGGCAAATTCTAGCTTATCTGTACTGTCTCCTCCCTATAATCTTTTCTTTTGGGTGGATTTTATTTTAAGATAGGGTCTTGTTAAGTGGCCCAGGCTGGCCTTAAACTCAGCAATCTTCCTGCTTCGGCCTCTGAAGTCTCTGGGATTTCAGGCATGCCATTGTGACAGACTCACTGTTTTATTTGATAAACATTTCAGCTGCATCTCCAAAAGATAAGGACTCTTGAAGCATACCAAAACCACATCTAAAAATACACAAATAACAATGTGAAGCCCCAGATCTATCTATTTCAAGGCTAAAACCTCTTACCTGCCACCTCGTGACTTTGAGCAGATAAGGGATATAAAGCCCCTAAAACACAATTAAAATTCAATTAGTAGGTTTCTGGACTTCAGCCCGATTTTAATTAAAAAAATTTTTTTGGTAGTTGTAGATGGACAAAATGTCTTTATTTTATTTATTTTTATGTGGTGCTGAGGATCGAACCCAGTGCCTCACGCATGCTAGGCAAGCGCTCTACCACTGAGCTACAGCCCCAGCCCTTCAGCCTGTTTTAACTAGATTACAAATTCCCAGGCCAGACAATCCTGACTATATTTATTCTGAGGCGTTGTCTGCTAGCTAAATTTTGGTGTACTCATCAGCCCTGATCTCAGCGGATTGGATTCTGTTTCTCATCATTGCTCTGAGTTTCCAAGGTTACTCTGAGTCCATCTTCTTAGAGGACATTAGCATGCAATGCAGACACTGCGCACACAAGTGTAAGGCAGTTTCAAAAAGACGGCAAGGACTGGCGCCTTGGCCTATAGCATGGGAGGTAATGGGCAAAAGGGTAGCAGGGTTTTCAGGGCTTGGGGTCGGAGTAGGGTCAATCCTGCTTAGAATTGAGTAGTGGCTACAAACATGCACCTGTGTTTCAAACTGTGGGCTATAGGAGGGCCTTGTGACACCAGGGCTAGAGAGATAATAGAGCCTTCCTTTTTTCCTGTTTTCTTGTCTCAAAGTCAGTGATGACACTAAGGAGGAAAAGGTCAACTCCCATTTCTTGGCTACCATATTGCAATTGGGAAAGAAACTTGAATTCAATGGTAAATACAAGAAGTTTCACCCAAGGACAGCTTTGGTCCAGGCTTTGCTCTCATCCTGCTTAAAGCTCTGAACATTCCCTTTGCTATTGCTTCCCTCCCTGCATTCCTTTGCCTTGACAGAGACACCCACGGGGACATGGGTGTTTTCATGCTTGTGATATTGCCATAGCAACAATTTCTCTTCTACCTGCAAGGCTGGAAACCCTGCAGTGCTCTGTGCTTCGAATGCAAAGAAGGGACACAATCACCCTGCACTTCAATACACATGCACAAGATGCCTGATCTGCGCATGAGCAAACACACACACACACACACACACACACAGTCCTTTCTCAAGGACATCACAATGAGATCACCAAGACAAATTAAGACATTGACACCTGGTAACACAGGATTAGTGTAAAGAAAAAAGGAATTAAATCATTCTTTATATAAAGCTATTTGCAGATATCAATTCTTGAGAGATTTTTAATGTGAGATTTAAAAAACTGAATCAAAATCTACTTTAACAAATAATAATGGGACTAAACAAATGTTGTGTGCCTTCTAGAAAGAGCCACTAAAGCACATGATCCCCATAGAATTTGCAAACAAGGTGAGGCTTCGATGAGTCTGATAAGCAATGCTAACTGGCAGCCACAAAAACCATGAAAGAGGGTCACAGAGTTTGTTTTCATAAAATGAAAACCTGTTAAAAACCCACAGTCATTCTCTGTTTGTACCATAGACAGTGTGTTTTAGTGGGGACCAAAAAGAACAAAAAAAGAAACAAGCAGATATGTTCCTTCCACTTAAAGGACAGTGAGAAGTGAGCGCCCCAATCTTGGGACTGCCTGTTGCTGGGGTGGATGGGGTGGCCAGGACTCTGGGTAAAGGTCAGTAAGTAAAAAAACTATGACTAATGCGTCATGGAGAAACCCACACATTTTTATCTTTATTTTGTTACTAATTCTGAGTTCTCCAGCAAAACGTGCTGCTGACTTTGCTTCTAGGACCTCTGTATACTCTCACCTCTGAATATCATCCCTGAGATTCCAATCCTTTTAGGTAGGGGTGAGAAATCAATGAGGAACCCAAGAGGAGGGGGCACAGCAGAGCTGTGAAAAGCATGTGAACTTAGGTGACAGCAGCACAAAGCAACCCATGGGCAGCTTTTTCTAGGATGCAGCTCTCCCCAAGGCAACATGGGGCTTTTCTATGAACCTGAATGTGGGCTAACTAGGAGCTGTCATTTTTCACAGGATATATAGTTAATAAAAATAAATAAATAAAAAAACCCAAAAACAAAAACCAAAAGACAAACAAGCAAACAAACCAAAAAACAGCTTCAAAAACCTATCTTCCCTTTGCTTTGTGACATTGGGAAACTAGTAAGAAATGAGTTTTCAGTACATGATTTGAAAAACTAAGGTTAAGTGATGAGTCACCTTTTGGTCCCCTGATGGGATTTTATATCTGCTCACTTTAGGGGAATTCCATATGGTGGGAGCAGTTTCTAGGAATTCTTTCATCACCTGTGCCTGCATACTTGCACAGGCTGTCGGCATCAGTCACTACCTTCCTCAGACAGGAAGTTAAAGCATAAGCACATTTAATGTTAAAGCCCCTCATCCTAACCACTGTGCTGTCCCTGTGTCTGTAGCTGCAGACAGGTGACACCATGTACTTCACTGATGTTCTGAGCTTCATAGAACCTACCATAGATTTGGACACAGAGCAGCACATCAATAAATACTTCTTACTAGCAGTCTTTAAAACAACTCTCAAAACAGATAATTTACTAAGAAAGCTCGACAGAAAGACCAGTCCCAAACAATGTTGACAATGGAGGAACACAATGCCTCTTCATCACAATGGAACAGAAGGTTCAGTGGTCTGTCTCCCAAGAAGGTGATAACACTTTAACCATCTCAGAAAGTTTCACAGGAATGAAAAAGAAACATCTGGATATTCTCTAGGGGACAAGACAGAGTAATGCCCAGTTCCTGGGGATCAGGAGAGTCAACAAACACCCCAGAGCAGTTGTTGCCAGGTCCCTGGGCTCTTCAAAACCTCCACTAACTGCTGTGACTGTCTAGACAGTCAGGTCAATCTGCAATCTACCAAGTGCTGCAAAGTCAGCAGCTGGCTTATGAATTTTCCAAGGGAGAAATCTGAGGGGCTGCATGCAGCACCTTTGCAGAGAGAGTAGGGACAGTGACACCATTCACACCCACTGATCAGCCTGAGCCTCCCTGATAGCAGGCCAAGAGGGGCAGGTAGTGCTTTTACCACTCAGGATTTCATATCAAGGGATAAAGTTGATGAAATATAAAAACAACTATTTCTGACGGGCCAACGTAAAACAAAAATTTTGGGTAGTTACTCTATTTCCCTTTTAAATAGTCATTGCAAACAGCAAGAAATATGGTTATTTATCCAACTTCTACTGGGAAGGCAGGATAGGAAGAGGGGTAAGTGGTATTTGCATTTTGTTGCTTTTTTCTTTTTTGAAACATCACCTGCTAAGGTGACCATGTTCTCAAACCTGTGTTTAAGGATGAAGATGTTATGTAAGGGGAAATGGATGTGCTCATGTGTAATCACCAACCAAAACTGTTTCAGGATCAAGAAGTCCATAAGGCACAGATGCACAGTGTTATTTACTACAGGGACTTTACAAAACTGGAAACTTAATGAAAACAGAATGAAATTCTGACAACTCCTTGCCATGGATGCTGGCTCTGCTCTGTTGTCTGATAGGAAGATGGCTCAAGGGATGGTGCCTGGGATGCACTCTGGGGTGATCTGGGGGCAAGGAGGCTTCCACTTGAGTTCTCAGCTCTACCACCTATATCACCTATCAAGCATAAGTATCTATTTTTATGGTATCTGAAGGAAAGAGTGTGAGTTGAGGGCTCTGTTAGGCACCCTCCATAATGGAGCTGCAGTGGTTATCATCACGAGTCCTAAATTGAAGCTTTCTAGTGGGTCTCTTTGGGAACCAAAGGAAGGGTCTCACCTTTTGAGGATTAGGGCAGGCCATATTCCATGATAAAGAATTCCCACCCCACTCTCCTCCTCTGCTGACTTACATCATGCAGCATGGAATTCCACTCTAGTAAATGAGCCCTCATTCAGGATTAACACTCTTTTGTCACCCAGATGTTTAGTTCTTCTTCTTGTCCATGTTACTTCCTGAATAAAAGTCCTCTCTGAGAGTAGGAACAAGAGGACCAATCTTCATTTATCTCTAATGTGAAGGCCTGGCTTAGCACAGGAATTGGCTGACTGATTGGGCCCCCATTACGGTGAGGCTAATAACTGCCAACTGTCCACCATCACAGGTGGAGCTGCCCTGGCACTGACAGCTGGTCCAGACTCATTTACATTCTCTTCACACAGCCACTCAGCTACTGCAGGCGGCTGCAGATGCTTGTTTTTTTAGCAACAAATTGGCTCGTTACAGATGTGAATTTTGGTTATATTTTGATAAAGTTAATAATGTTGAATGTTAGAGAAAACAAGATGGAACCTGGAAAGGATAGAAAAAGATGAGCAGGGAGGAGAGTTAAGTAGGTGGGAAAGGACAAATAAAAACACAAGTGACCTTGGGAAAAGATGGGTGACTACACTCAATTTCCATGAAAAGATTCCAAACCAGATGTTCCTGAGTTACCTTGATTAAACTCTCATATCTGATAGTCTTTCTTCCTTAGTTCTAGCTTCCTAAGCCTCTAACTCATGGCTCTGGCTAACTTCCCAGAAAGTTCTACTTACTGCTGAGTTTATAGAGCAAAGTTATTGCTCTAGGAAGGTAGAAAGAGATTCAATAGGAAAATGTCTGACTCGAAGAATAAATATTCCAGAAGCATCACTTTCAAATCTCCTCCTCAAAATTTCTCAAATCTACCATTCTTCTTCCCATACCAAATATATCCAATCTATTCCTAAATGCAGCATGCTAAAAACAAACTGATGAATGCTTCATCTGAGAACACTCAAGGGAGCAGAGGGCTTGGAATGCATGTCACCATATCAATAAAACACTACCTCTGTCCATTTCATCAGATATGCAGTGTCTGATTCTTTAGGGATTCTGGCATGCAGTTCTCCTCCAGAAAATGTATTAATATAAACACCTCATCTGGGAGTGACAAGTTCCTGGAAATCCAACTGGAGTTTAGATTACTGGCAAGACACTATAATGAGAAAGCAGATGCCCTCCATCTTACATGGGCCAAAATTAGCTAGTAGTTCAATTCTTAAACATGCAGAATCCTTAAGGATTAATGGTTCATTTAGCCATCTTGCTGAAAAGAGGAATGTTATACATGTAATCTATACAAATGAAAGGGAAAAAGCAGACACCCTAACAACACTACCATCTTTGATGTTAAATTCTGAAAGCATGTAGTGGTTTGCTTTAACACTAAGCCCAAAAGAATTCTGTCAATTCTGCTTGCAAGACAGTTGTGCTGACATATGTACTTTTGAAACATTCAATAGGGGAGAGACCCCTTTTCTCATGGAGCATCAGTGCCACCTAGTGGCATCTCACTCCACAGCTCACAAAGGAGGAGGGTGTGGCTTGGTTACTTCTCTGCACTCTGGTTTCTATTTTCCGTACAGACATTACAGCAACAGCAGACAGGGAGCCTAGAAAGTAAATGCTATTCACAGGTCTAAGTCAAGTTCTTAAATACAAAGTCCTATAATCTATAATGCCTTGTGATGCAGTCTTTTCACTGCAAACACTGCTAAAATAGGCATAAGACGACTTTTCACTGCAAACACTGCTAAAATAGGCATAAGATGATTTTTTTTTTTAAATGTATTTCCAATCATATATTCTTTTTTTTTTTTTTTAAGAATTTTAATATTTATTTTCTTAGTTTTTGGCGGACACAACATCTTTGTTTGTATGTGGTGCTGAGGATCGAACCCGGGCCGCACGCATGCCAGGCGAGCGCGCTACCGCTTGAGCCACATCCCCAGCCCCATAAGATGATGTTAATAGCCAGTGGCGCACACTTGTAATCCCAGCAACTCAGGAGCCTGAGGCAGGAGGATTACAAATTCAAGGCCAGCCTCAGTAATTTAGTGACTCTGTCTCAAGATAAAAAGGACGGGGGATGCCGCTCAGTGGTAAAGCATTCCTGGATTCATCCCCAGTAATGGGGAGTGGGGGAGTCTGGAATTAAAAAAATGAAGGACACACTGAGTGAGCTCAGGCACCACAAACCAACATTCCTGAGGCAGCAATCACCTTTTTGGGCTATTTTTTAAAAACATTTCTCCTCCTTTGCTATAATTAGCTTTATTTTTTTTATCATTAATACTAAAGATAAAAGTGACAACAGTAAAATTTTGGAGAATCTAAAAAAAAAAAAAAAACCAAAACAGTCTTATTATTATTATTATTATTATTATTAAAAAAAAAATTTTGTTCCCTTCTGGGCTCTTGTAATCTGCTTATTTCCTTCTTTCACTGCTTCTGCCTCCAAACTTCTAGCTCTCCCTCCAGCCTAGGTTTTGCTCCAGACTCTGGTTGTCTAATCACATAGCAAACATTCATTAAGCACCTAGTTTGTGCCAGGGATTGGTGGGGACAGGGACACAAACTGGAGACATCCACCCTGAAATCTCAAATATGTCCAAAACAAAACTAAATTTTCTTTCCCCCTGAAATCCTTTTGATTCTATTTGCAGATTTGTGAATAGCACCATCATCTGTGTGGTGGTCCAAAGCAGGAGTTAGTCACTTGGACCTTATCCCACCCCTCATTCAGCCTGTCACCACCTAACCTGTGTCTGCGATTCCACCAAGTCTGCTCCATTTCTTAAACCTCAGAGCCAGTTCTGGTCCTCAGGATCTGTATCTTTTGGGGTGTGCTAAGTTATGCTGCTGGGATAAACTCAAACCTCCAAAGCACTAAACAGAAACGTTTCTTGCTCATGTTGCACATCCATCTTGGCAAAAAATTATGATTAAAAAACACACCACATACCTTACCCTATAAACAAACTTTTAAGAGTAAAGTACTGCCAACCAGAAACAAAATGCTGTACAGAAGATGTCTAGAGCTTTTTCATCTTGTCTAAATGAAGCTATCAAATGCACAGCAACTCTCCATTTCCCTTCCTTCCAGCCACTGGAAGCCGTTATTCTGATCTGTTTTAGATACTGTACACGAATGGAACTATGCAATATTTGCCCTTTTGTGACTGGCTAATTTCACTCAGCATAATATATTCAAGACTCGCCTGTATTGTACTATGACAGAATTTCCTTTTGTAAGACTGAATAATATCCTATCATGCATATATGCCACATTTTTAACCATTCATCTGTCAATGGACATTTGTTTGTCATATGTCAATTACAAATGATGTCGCAATGAACAGAACAGATCCTCTGATCTCAAAGGATTTTAATGGCTCTCCATGGGTGATGTTCGTACTTTTGTTGCACAGAAGTCTTTTAGTTTGCTGTAGTCTCACTGGGGAGGGGAAGAGTTGATTCCCCTATTTTTGCTTCCACTTCTTTGTTTTTGGTGTCATAACTAAGAAATCAGTGCCAAGTCCAACATGGTAGTTTTTCCTTTTTTTTTTTTCCATTTAGTCCATTTTTAGTTGATTTTGTGAATGGTAAACAATAAGGTCCAATTTCATTCTTTTTCAAGTGGATATCCCATTTTCCCAGCACCATTTATTGATGAGATTATCTTTCCACATTGTATATAAGGGCACTCTTGTCAAAGATTAGCTGACCATAAATGTGTGGATTGATTTTTTGGGTTTTCTATTATGCTTCATTGATCCATATATGTCTGTCTTCACGCAAGTACTATACTATTTCAATCACTGAACCTTTGTACAAAGGAAGTGCGAAGTGTCCACCTTTTACATATACTCACAGTTTTTTGTTTTTGTTTTTGGTGGTGCCGGGGATTGAACCCAGGGCCTGTACATGCTAGGCAAACATTACCAACTGAGCTATATCCCTAGCCCTCCCCACACTGTTATTAATCACAAGTTACATCTTCTTGTATTATGTATCTATTAATACTATTTTATGTATTTTAAACTCTATACCAGATAGTGATTTATGCATAACTATACATACTGCAGAATTCTGTATGTCTATAGACGTTCCTCAACTTAAGATGGGATTATAGCCTGATATCTTCTTTTTGTTCCTTGTCCTGGGTAATTTCAAATGACCTGTCGTCAACTCTGTTGATTCTTTCTTTTGCTTAATCAAATCTGCTACTGAATTGTTCTAGTGGGTTCTTCAATTGGGTTCTTATTCTTCAGCTTCCAAGTCTGGTTCTCTTTGATATTTTCTGTCTCTTTGTTGATATTCTCATTTTGTTTACACAAGACTTTCTTAAGCTTGCTGACCACCTTTATGATGTTACATTGAAAAATATTTTTGGTCAGGTAATTCATATATATCAGTTTCTAAAATTTTATTTTGCTTGTTTGGCTGGGCCATGCTTCTCTCTTTTTGTAGGTCAGCCTTATTACTTTTGTGTTTGGATCTGCACATTTGGAAAAACAGCCACTTCACCCACTTCACCCAGTCTTTATAAACTTAACTTTAGATAAGGAAAAACCTTCACCCATGTACCTTGATTGATTCTGGAGGCCTCTCAAACCTTTTCTGTGGATGCACTGTCTTGAATTAGTACATGTAAATGGGCAATTAATGAGGTTTTAGGTTTGTTTCCCCAACCTCCCCCTAAACTCCATCTAAGAATATATAAACTCCTGCTTTGTCTCATGTTTGGTCTGAGGTACTGTAGAATCCCTGGAGTTCTTTTAAGTCATCCAGCTCCCAGGCATCTACAATATGTTGAGTCCTGATAGCACTTGAGTTTGGTAAGACAGAAACCAGTCTCTTAAGCATTCCCTGGAAAAGCTAGAACTCTGGGCATATGATCCACTCTTCCCTTTTCTTTTATCCATCACCCAAGAAGAGAAATCTCCATGGTATATTGGGCACTGTCTACTAGTCCTCTGGAGCAGCACAAGCTGCTCAGTCCCATTAGCACTGACTTGTTTGAGACAAGAAAAATGTCCTGGGCAGACTCCTGAAAAGATAGAATGCTGAACTTATGCTTCAACTCTTCCCCTCCCCAGGGAGAAGCATGTGTAAGGAATTTCCTACTGTTCATTCTGTACTGAGCTGGGGGAGTGCAATGCTGAGAGTGTGTGAGTGAGTGAGTGGGTGACAGTGTGTGTGCCTGTGCTACTTCCACATCTGTTCTCAATAGCTTTTTATGAAAGCAACCTGCTCACCTGTGCACACACTGTCCAAAAAAAATACCAAACAAACAAAAAAAACCTAAATGCCCACCTCCCGGGCATGTATATTCCTTCTACTGAGAGAAAGAATATTTGGTGTTCTTTTCTGAGTTCTTAAGAGCTGTTTGAAAGCTCCCACTAACATCTCAAGTTGATATTCTAAACACACTCACTGGATGCTGTTTCAGATTCATGTGTGCCTTTAGGCTGTTTCTAAATATCTTTGGAGAATAGTGGCCTCCTCCTCTTTGGTCTTCAAAATTGCATATTAGTACTTTCACTGGCCTATTTTACTTGAAATAACACTAGGGAACATAGCTCCCAGCTCCTAGCTCCTTCTAAGCAATTTATGAAGACCCCGGAGAAGGTAGCAGTAATGTACATTTCTTACCTGAACTCCTCAACAGCCAAACAAATCTTCCTGATATTTTAGTGCTGCCTCCAATCTCAGAATGATGCTCAAGGTCCTGCATGGCTTTGCTCCCACGCAGCTCATGAGCCTCCTTTATATTCCTGATATCAACCAATGTCCCAAGCTGTCACTGCTTCGTGGGGCCTAAAATATTCCTCCACTTTCACTCCTCCTCTTACCCATTCCTTCCTTTGGCTATGTTTCCCCTGTTCATGAATTGCCTTTTGTAGCATCCAGTGCCTGACACACTAGACTCACACAAGGGCATAGTTACCATGCTTTCTTAGTTCCAAGATGCCAGAGACTATTGGGACAATTATTATAAAACAGACTGGGGTGGAAAAAAATTATCAAATAATCACATCACTTGTAAGAACACAAACAAATTTTGTACAGAAATACTCATGTTGAAAACAAAAGGAATAAAATGCCGAATGTTTTCTCTGATATAAGGAGGCTGACTCATAGTGGGGTAGGGAGGGGGAACATGGGACAAACAGATGAATTCTAAATAGGGAAGAGGGGAGGGAGGAGAAGGGAGAAGGCAGGGGATTAGCAAAGAAGGCGGAATGTGATGGACATCATTAACCAAAGTACATGTATAAAGACATGAATTGGGTGTTAACCTACTTTATATACAAATAGAGATATGAAAAATTGTGGTATATATGTGTAGTAAGAATTGTAATGCAAAAAAAAATATAAAGACATAAATTGCATGAACATACTTTATACAAAGATATGAAAAATTGTGCTCTATATGTGTAATAAGAATTGTAATACATTCCACTGTCGTGTATTTAAAAAAAAAAAAAAGGAATAAAATTTTCTTTATTCTCCAATTTCTACTTCAATTTCTTCATTCTCTCCAGGATACTACAATGTTCAACTCTAATCACATGGTTTTAGAAAAATGGTTAAATTTTTCTAATCTGTCTATGTGAATGGCCAATATTCATGAAAACTTTTAACTGGCTTATAAATAGTTCATAAATTTTAAGACATTCTTAGTTCAAAAAGTAGGAGCTGAGTTAGAGAAGAAAGATTTGTAGAAATAAGGTGATTAGATAGCTCTGGTCTCACATGATAATAGTTAATTTGAATGAGGAAAACAAGTTAAAACCTACCAGACATGACAGAGACATTACCATGATGACTAGATTTTTCAAAGAAGTGTCTCTAGGACATGGAAAATGGCAGGAGGTATGTGTGTGTTTGGATGGCAAGAGAGTAGGGGTGGGGAGCTGAGCAGAAGCAGAGAAAAGGGCAAGCAAGAAAAATAATGACCCAGTAGAAGAAAAAAAAAAAATCCAGATCTTCATAGTTTATATCACAGTATCTGATGACATACAACTTGGATCCAGAGCTAACTGTAACTGGAATTCCACAAGTGGACCCTTCTCTATAACCATACCAACAATCATTCACAAAGTACGTATCAATCTTCATTTGCTTTTATGAAAAGGAGAGCACTCAAATCCTTCTCATGTACTGGCATACAGATATAAAGCACATAATATACTTGTGTAGGAAAAAATGTTTCCCTACCTTTCGGCAGCGAGGATTAGGACAGCTGAACCTCTTCACATCACTGTCCAACAATGCAGGAAAGCTACAGGAGGGGCACCTGGAATCAAAAGTAGAACTACTCAGAATATTAACACCTGATTAGGTTTCATGGGACTATTCCCTTAAAATGGAGTTTTGAGCTGGACAGTTTATTGTTTTTTAACTCTTCAGTTTTCGGTAAAATGTGGATTGAACCTCTCTTGATTATGAAAGGTGTAGAGCCATTACAAAGAACAGCTTTCTAGGTCCCAACTCATTGTCAGCCACTCAATAAACATATTCCAACTTTTATAAGAATCCTTGCATGTGTCACTTTTTCTCCAACCCAGGTCGTGATGACTATACTTACAGGCCAGAAGATTATGAGGAAGAGTAAGGATAGTAGATAAAAAATTGTTCTATAGATTTTTTTCCATTAATAAAATTGATTGACTATCTTATGTCTCTATAAGAAAAGCCAGGAAACCTGGAAGATATAGCTTTGTTACATAATTTCCTCCACCTGATGCTCAGGGCAGCCTTCATATTTGGGAAAGAGCTGACTAAAAACTCACCTGACAAGCTCATCAGCATAGGCTGCAGCAACTTCCTCTTCAGCTTTTCGCTCATAATATTTATACAGGATGGTCTGGGGAAGCACTTTCTCTAGTTCACTGGTTGGGAATGAACATGTGCAGCTGCCTTCCATGCAGCTGAGCTCTGACTAGAAAGTAGGCAAAGAAAAAAGAAAAGTCAAGCAAGTCGTCAGTAAAAAAAACCTCAGAGGTTAAATGAATCTTTCAACAGAAGGCAAACAATAGTTAAGTGAAAGAATGAAGTGGCAGAATGAAGATCTCTCTGCCTCCTGTCTCTATGAGAAATCACACTCCAATAAGGACAAAATGAAACAAAAACACAAAGTCCATCTAGCAGTGTAAATCACAATCCAAGAAGATGGAAGGTGGAGGGTATATGGCTTAGTGGGTGGAAGGAGGAAGTTCTCAGATAAGTATCTGAAAGGGAGATGCTGGTCAGAAGCATGCTGATTCCCTCTATAAATCCTAAAAAGCAGGAGATGCCCCAGGAAGATAGAAGGGTGGGGAAAGGGTAGAAAAAATCAAGAAGTGGGGGAATTGTTTTGGCCTTCAGTTCCAACTCCCTTTAGATGGAACCAGGAGACTCCCAGAGAAAGGCATTGCTAAGGTGTGGCCTAAACTCAGGATTTGTGAAGCCTGCACACTGAACAGGGAATTCTCCAGCTCCTGCCTCCCACTCAGCTCTAGGATGTTGGAATGTGGTCTCACACCTGCTGGACAGGATCCACACCCAAATCTGGTAGAGAGACCTAAGAGTGTCATTTAAGGTTCGCAACACAAAATGCTAACAGGCTATCCAGGCACCTACAGTCAAATTCACCAGCCTATAATCCTCACTACTCAAACAGCTTCCAAACAACTCTTTAATATGAAAGAAAAGCTTAGCCATCCGAGGAACATTTTCAACAGGAAAGACAGACACAACAAATCAGACATATGAGAAAAGGCACCTTAAAATATAGTTGCCGGGTGTTGAGTGTACACCTATAATTTGAGTGACTTGGGAACAAGGCAGGAGGATCACAAGTTTGAGGACAATCTTAGCAAATTAGTGAGGCACTAAGCAATTTAGTGAGACCCTGTCTCAAAATAAAAAATAAAAAAGTGATGGGGATATAGCTCAGCGGTAAGGTGCCCCTGGGTTAAATCCCCAGCAATAAATAAACAATTTAAAAAATACAGCTAAGATCTAGGAAGCATTTATGATGTGTCAGAATTTTTTTTTTTTTGTGGTGCTGGGGAATCGAACCCAGGAAAATACACTCTTTAAACACATGATCTCATTTAATGTTCACAGCAATTCTCAAGATTATGCAGGCAATTATAAGTGGGAGGCCCAAGGGCCAATGCTTTCTGCTAGACTCTAAAAAATCATGCTTTTTGAAAAACAAAATCTTTTTTATTTTCAAATAACGTTAGACTTTTAAGAAGTTGCAAAAATAGTACAAAGTTCCTGAATCCTCTTTAATCACTTTTCCTGAAGTTAAAGTTGTATACAAAACACATCACACTTAAAATCAGAAGCTAACAGTGGTACAATCCTCTTAACTAAGCAAGTCTTTACTTCTACTTCATTAGGTTTTCCAATATTGTCTTTTTTGGTCTAGGATCCCTCATAACCTCTAGTTGCCATGTGTTCTTTGCCTCTTCCAACCTGTGTTAGTGTGATAGCTACACATTCTGGTTTTTATCCATGGTTCCCTTGGCCCTTTTTATTTCCTAAATGACAAGAACTATAAGGTAGTTTGACCAGAATTATAAGGTAGTTGGCCTTTTGTCCTTAGTTCCTAAAGCAGCTCTGAAATAATTTCAGAGCAATAAAGGTGAAAGACAGTCTTCTGTTACAATGTTGGAGCACTTCTGCCCTCAGAAAGCAGTCTCTCAGCCAGGTGCTATAATCCCAGCAGCTTGGAAGGCTGAGGCAGGGGGATCTCAAGTTCAAAGCCAATCCCAGCAACTTAGCAAGGTCCTAAACAATTCAGTGAGACCGTCTCTAAATAAATACAAAAAAAGGGCTCGGGATGAGACTCAGTGGTTAAGTGCCCCTGAGTTCAATCCCTGGTGCCAAAAACAAGACACCAAAAAACAAACAAACAAAAACCCTCAAAAAACAGTCTATCTCTTGTCTGATCTCTTACCCTCTGTTCACCTATTTTCCCTCACCTCCACAGCAAGTTAGAGAAATCAGAACTTCTCTTCCTCAAGGCTAGTCATAGATTTAAAAATATACTCTTAATCCTTCCAGACCTTTCTTTGTAAAAGTTGACTGCAAAGAAATGCTCTGACGTACTTTTTTCTGTTAGCAGATCGTAAGACCCCTATTTCAGATTGTAAGTCCTGTCCCTTATCTGGAATGAAGGCACACTGCATACACACCAAGAAGAATCTGCACTGCCAGGGTTTGTTGGGTCTCACCACTCAGTCTATTAGCAATAGAGCATGCTTTTTCTTCCCATCACATTTCTACAAGATTGTCTACGCTTCATTTGCTTCTATGCAATGAAGTAATGAAGTCGTCATAAAAACTCAAAGAACAGGATTTGGAGGGCTTCTGGACAGCTGGGCACATGGAAACTGATAGGCAGGTGAACAAGAACTCAACTATATTCTGGGAAGGTGGTACATTCAAATTCCATGTAGACAGAAGCTCCTGTGATTGGGACATTGTCTATGTATCCCTCTATCTGGCTGTTTACTGGTATCCCTTACAATTATCCTTTATAATACATTGGTCAATGTAAGTTAGAGCTTCCCTGAGATCAACAAGCTGGCTCAAGTGAATTAATTGAGCCTGAGGTATTGATCATGGGAACTCCAATTTGCAGTCAGTTGGTCAGAAGTGCTGGAGGCCTGAACTTTCAACTGGTGTTTGATATTGAGTACCGAGCATCTTAACCTGTGGGACTTGAAACTATCTCTAAGTAGACACAATTCAAATGACTTAAGAGGATATCCAGCTGGTGTCCACTAAACTGACTACTTGCTTGCCTGCTGGTGAGGAGAAATCCCCACTTATTTTGGGGTCACAAAAATGATCTGCAAATGTACAGTGGAAGACCTAAGGTTGAGTCTGTTTTCCCTCTATATCCTCAGAGACAGTGACTCAGTATTTGTTGGTCTTTCACGACCTTGGTTCTTTTGAAGAGTACTGGTCAGTAATCTTGTAGAGTGTTTCTCAATTTGAATTTGTCTCAAGAGTAAACTGATATTTGACACGTAAGGGCAATTTCTCAGTGTAGCTTTAGGAAATATGCTACATGCTGGTGTATCTTTTATCACTCATGATTAAAAAGGCCTCATTTTAAATGACTGTGTTAGTTTTTCTGTTGCTGCTGGAATAAGACACCATTAATATTAGTGGTATAAAAAATATAAAACTCCTTTCCAGATTGCCTTATGCTGGTGTTAAAAGAAACTAAACCCAGTCAGAGAAATATGATCTTGTATAAAATAGTTACTAGAATATATATATTTTAATCCAACTATAAAATCCTTTAAAACATGCATAAAACCCACTAACATTCTCTCCTGTGTTCAAATAGGTCATTCTCCCTCTGGTTCATCCCACTGACTGTGAACAGGAAGGTGGGGCAGGGCCTGGGGCATGAAAGAGTCCTATCATTCCCCGAAGACTGTTGTGCCTAGAACCAACATAATCACACAAATCAAATTATGCATATATTAACACACTGATAGAATTCTACTCACCCCAGCAAAACTCCTGGTCTATCAGCGTGGTTACCTGAGTGTGTGACTATTTCCTATGTATGGGTATTACACAGTTCTACATTTCTTACCTTTCCAGATCCAAAGACAGCCTCTTGGGCATATCTGATGAGACATTCTTTGCAGAACAAGTGAGCATCAGCACATTGTGTCAGCTCCTCGAATGGAAACTCCCCATAGCAGCAGCGGCACTCAATTAGCTGGCCATCCTATAGGCCACAGAGACACATGTGAATGCCCAACACCCCCACACACTCACACTAGAGTCTAGGGGAGGACTTGTTTCCTATCTTCTTAAGCCTTCCTACCCCAGCATACACTATGAGGTCAAAAGCAACCCCCAGGAGCCATGAAACAACAATGAGCTGTTTTCTGCCATCTAAACCCAGATTAGGATGCCATGGCTAGAGACAGTGAGCTTTCCAGCAACTCTGGAGACTGAGGCAGGAGGATTATAAGTTTGAGACCAACCTCAGCAACTCAGTGAGACCCTTTCTCAAAATAAAAAATACAAGCTAACTAAAGCACCAATCTCAAGTAACATACCAGGATCTAATTCTTCATTGCAAGAAAGGATCCAGCTACCAGCCCATTCTTAGCTCTGCTAGAAAAGGCCACTATGTAAGATGGAAGATATCACATAGAACATCCCTGGTCCAAGGCCTTCCCACCAACTCTAAGTGCTTTCTGAGGTCTACATTTTTCTTTACACTCTATGTACTGGATTCCTGATTATGTTCTATAATAAGAACATCTCCATCACTATCTTCCCTTCAATTCTGATTCAGGCTACACTATTAGTTCATGTACCTCAAAGTAATTGGGTAAACTGCAAACTTGGCAGATCAACAGAAGGTTATTCAGGACAAGTCTGCCTTCAAGACATTGAAGAAATGTTATTAAAAAAGAGAAAGTGCACAAGAACACCCAGAATAAATGAATTAGGTGAGATTTCAAAATACCTTCTGATATTGTTCTTCATTCATCTGCAGAGCAAGCAAAAAGTCTTCATGCTAAGGAACAACAACAAAAAAATTATATATGCAGATACAAATTTAGTAAAGATGATAAAAACATTTAATATTTACTTTCATAAGCATACATCTATTATTAATAGGTATCTCTTCAGTTACATAATTAAATAGTTTAAAATGTTACCTGAAAATAAATTCACATAGTGAATATTGGAAAAGATTGATACATAAAATACTTGTGAATAGCAAAGAACAGCATAAGCAAACAAAAAAACTAAACAAGTCAAAACCAAGTATGATATACTTTCTTGGTGATTTCACAAGGTACCAGGCACTCAGGCATGTTACTGGTAAGAGCATAAAATAGTACAACCATGATGGAAGGGAACTTGGCACAGATTCACAATGACACTTTTAGGGGTCTGGCCCAAAGATACCCTTGGGTAGAAATATGAAAAGATGCATACACAAGCTTATTTATCGTAATATTTTTAACACCAAAAACCTGGGGAAAAAAATCTGAACATCCAACAATAGGAAATTGTCTGAATAAACTCTGGTACTACAGATAATGGGGTACTAGGCAGTTTAAAAAAAAAAAAAAAAAAAGTAAATCTCTGTGGATTGCTGCGATGTGACTGCCAGGATATATGACTAAGTGAAAAAAGCAGGGGCAGAGGAGTGTGATTCCTTTTGGATAAGAAAGAGGGAGTTGGGGAATGTATCTCAGAGACTTGCCTAGCATGTGTGGGGCCCTTACGTCGATTCCCAGCACAGCAAAAGGAAAAAAAAAAAAGGCAAATAAAATACATATGTCAATACATACACATATTTGCTTTTACATAAAATAAGGAAATATGAGTAAGAAAGCTGGATGTGGTGGCACACCCACCTCAACTGGGGAAGTTGAGGCTGGAGAATTACAAGTTGAAGCCCAGCTCAGACAATATGCCAAGACCCTGTTTCAAAATCACCACTGTTAACAAAAACCTAACAAGAATGTCTAGATATGGGGGAGTGAGAGCACATGCGGGAAGAGTCAGGATAATTTTACAAAATTGAAGAACAAAATAAGACTAAAAAAAAAGACAATTCAATGAAAGCTGAAAATAAGCAGAAACAAACTTAACTGTTCACCAAGTTAATGGCATGATCACATTTGTTCTTGATCTTGCTAACACTGCCCAGGCTGGCCTGGAACTCCCGGGCACAAGCAACCCCCTGCCTCAGCTCCAATAGCTGGGACTACAGGTGTGTGCCACCGTGCCTGGTTCATTTTATATTATTAATGATACAATTTCATAAGAATTATGTTATTAAGAACCAAGATTTTTAGTAAAGAAGTAATACAAACAAAAAATTAAAGTTAAAAAAAAAAACCCTGTAAATCAAGTTTTAAATAGAAATCTCAGCATGAAATTCCTAGTAAATAAATTAAAATACTTCGGAGAAATTGTTGATTCCAGATCCAGCCAAGTCACAGAAAGCACAAGTTGAATCTAGAACACTTCACTGTGTTAGAAAGCAAGTTAAGTGTTAAGAGCCTACCATGGTCAGCACAGAGGGACTAAGCTGAAGGAGCTGCCCTTGGCCAGAGATGGAACAATCTAACAATCTAGACATCAAGAACAACAATGACTATAATTAACTAAGCTACATCCATCAATCTGCCAGTTCTTTCTAAAAATGCATTTCTAATGCGATCGTTGGTGATATTAACAATCACAGGAATTCTGTGATGAAAAGATGAAGAAAACAACTTTGAGAAAGTTCTAATGTCTGGGATCTAGAATTTTATCACTGGTCACAAATAATCATCACTTTTTTCATTTTTAAGAAAATTTCTGCTAAATACCCAATTTTGATTAATTATAATTTTTCCATCAATCATTTTTTTCAAGTAAAAATGATATTCTGCAAAGAAAACAAAAAAAACCAAAGGCTAATGCTATTACTTGTAAATCAATACAATGCCTCCTGTCAAGACAAGCATCCATCCCCGAGAGCAGCAGAGGCACTATATGTACACTTCTCATTTTCTCACACAGAATATTGAAATCTTCAGGAGTGAAAATTTGATAAAATAAATACCTTTTACTGCTTTATCAAAGACACTTTCAATTGAAACTAAAATTTTAGAAAATGTGAGTACAGGGTGATAAAGACAATAATTATTGGTACAGTTTTGTGCTACTGCCTTGATTCATGCTAAGATATCAGGGCTTTAGTTCTACTGATGAAAATTCAACATGGTAAAAGAAAGCAAATGACATCTGTGCATCATTGTAAGAGATGTGACTCCACAGATCCCTTAAAAAATCTTGGGGAACCCACGAATGTGGGACCACACGAGAGCCACTGATTCAGAAGATGTTCATTTTATTTTTTAAATATTTTTTTAGTTGTAGTTGGACACAATATCTTTGTTTTTTTTTTTTTTTTTTTATATATTTATTTATTTTTTTTTAGTTCTCGGCAAACACAACATCTTTATTGGTATGTGGTGCTGAGGATCGAACCCGGGCCGCACACATGCCAGGCGAACACGCTACCGCTTGAGCCACATCCCCAGCCCAATATCTTTGTTTTATTTATTTATTTTTATGTAGTGCTGAGGATTGAACCAAGAGCCTTGCACGTGCTAGGTAAGCGCTCTATTACTGAGCCACAATCCCAGCCCCCAGAAAATGTTTATTAAACAACCAATATACGTATATTCTGGTTGACTTGCACATTTGATGATATATTTACAAAAATTAAGGAGCTAAACTAAATAGATCCTATCGTTACTCTTTAAAGGCTGCCGTAGGTAAAATACACATGATACTAAACTCCAATTAAGGTTCTCTTAACTTTAATTTGATTTATGAAACTTGGGCCAGTATAATTACAAAAAACCTAGCTGTTTAAAAAAAAATGTTGTCATATAAATAATTACTCTAAACAAAGGGGAAATCCTGGGTTGAGGGGATAGCTCAGTGATAGAGCACTTGCCTAACCCTGGGTTTGTATCAAGCCCCAAGAGCAAGCAAACCAAACCCACATCCCAAGACCAGAGCACATCTTCCTACCTCTGCCATCTCTTTGATTTTCTGCTCATAGAACTCTTGCTCTTGTTGGACAGCTGGAAGGAGGGCACGCCGATCATAGGACCTACAATGTCGCCGCTTATTTTCCAGAAAGAACATCCTCTTTTCTATTTTTATGTCACCTAGAAGATATTTAAGAATGCATAATTATGTAGTCAATTGTCTGTAGGAATTCAGGCCAGCAACTTCCAGTCTTCTCTGGTTTAGTCCTCCACTGACCCTCTTGGCAGTACATTTCAAAACTGATCCTAGAACACATTCTAGCACTGAAGTCGATTGCATTCCTTTCTGTTCCTTGTCTACCATGAATCTTTCAGCCTCCCCACACTCCACTGTATGCTCCAATTGTAAAGCCTCTCCTACTCCATCAGTATTACACTGTATGCATATATAGTTTATTACCTATTCTACTAATTAGGGCATTGGTTTATAGTTTATTATGAATACAGCTGCTTGTAGATGTTGATGAATGTTGTTTGTAGTTCAGTTGGGTTTACATGGAGGTGTAGAGTTGCTGAATCACAGGATAGCTTCTCTTTACATTTCTGTTTTTCTCTTTGTTTGGGGGGGATTAGGCTTAGTTTTAAGGTTTAGAAAATTATTCAATTGAATGCCAATTGTTCTACATCTCTGGCAATACCTCATTATCATCAGTTTTTAATTTTAGCCATTCTAGTAGGTACAAATTCCCCTCCTCTCTCCCTTTTCTTTTTCTTCTGGTCCTAAGGATGAATCCAGGACCTTGCACATGTGCATGGTAGACAAGTGCTCTACCACTGAGCCAAACTCTCAGTTCTGAAATTTTTAATTTCCTTACACTTTCAATTTTGAAAACTCTTCACAGAAATAGCACTACATAGATTCACAATAAATAATATCTGGAACAAAAGATATAAAAATAACATATATCAGACATTTAACTAGTCTGTTCAAGTTTTCTTTGAAATTTGTAAAGGACAGAGTTGACCTGACCAACAAAGGGTAGACCATCTTACAAAGTAGACTTTCTTTTCTCCACCACTGAAAATCAGAAACAAATAATGGGGAGGAGGTATGTAAGAGAGATACCTAATTACAACTGTATATTAAGTAAGCCAAGTGAAAAACAACCTACATATTGTTCCCACTTTCTCAATCTCTCAGAGACTAGTGAGAATGTCATGTTAGAGGGCACTGCTGCACACTTTCAGAGGGACCTCAGGAATCATACTGTGGGGGATAAAAATCTAGACCCTGAGGAATTAGTCCAGAAATTCAAATACTTTCAAAATGATTTAACTTGTGGTATCTCCATTTAGTCATACTTGAAAATAAATTTTTTAAGTAAGTGTACATGTAACAGAAAAACAAATAGGTGAAAAAAAGAAAAGGAGAAAATAGTCTTTTTTTTTTTTTTTTTTAATTAGGGACTGAACCCAGAGATGCTTTGCCTCTGACTTACATCTGCAGCTCTTTTTATTTTTTTATTTGGAGACAGGGTCAAAGGCCTAAGTTGCTGAGGCTGGCTTCGAACTTGTGATCCTCCTGTGTCAGCCTCCCAAGTCACTGGGATTACAAGTGTGTACTACCATACCTGATGAAAATATTCCTATTTGTGACATAATCTATGGAAAAAGCTGTCGTAAACTCTTTTGTCGAACACAAACAACTCAGATGAAATGTTTTAAAATTAATCAGGCAACCTTTTGGGAGGGATCAGAACTAAAATAATGTCTCAGAAAGGGCTTTCAGCAGTTATTTCATCAATAAGAGTAACAGAATTTGAGAAGCATGTGGCTATTAGACCCACACTGAGGTGAGTAAGTGGACCACCTCTGCAGTGAGCAATCATTAGTCAAGGTGGCCACTATTGAAGAATACTAAACCTTCCAGACAGTTCTTTTTTTTTTTTTTCAAGCTTAGCAGTGTCCCCACTTGCCCACATGTGAATTCTTTAACCCTGCTCAAAATTTGTGTCATAATGTAACCTAAGCAGGAATAAGGAAGACAACACTGTAGCAACTTTCTATAAATTATGAAGTGATGTCTAAATAGTCCTTATGAGTCACTCCTTAGCCCAGCACGACACTCTGTAAGCAGCAGATAACACCACCTCCTTTAGTGACCACACCGAAAGGGAAGGCTTGGCACTGCAGCTTCACATGCTATCAGCTATAACATTCAGCTTGCCATTACCTTGTTCAAATTTGAAATCTATGTAAGAATATTGATTCATTTCTTTTCTTTTTTTCCTTTTCCCACTGGTTTCTGGTGAAAGCTCCTGCCACTTTTTAATGGCATCAGAAAAGGCCTAAAAATTGAGAAAGGGTAAGGTTACCACTGTAAATGGAAAACAAGAACAAGCAAAACACAGGCCATACCCAAATCTCACTTCACTCAGTGAGCTACCTCCCCTGCTCTGCTCAACAGTGGTAAGTAGGGGTGAAATAAATAAGTAGCATGTCATTATATTCATTTTCTTTTTTCATAAAATGCTAGAGGCAGAATAAAAATGCTTACTGAAAGATTAAGGGACAGCATTAAGAAAATATAAGTTGTTTCTGCATGAGTACAGGTTGAATCATGTGACACCCAGCTGCGAGCTGTACTTTGTTGGCTCTCTCAAGTGCTGTTTCTGTTTAGCACTCTCTTCTCATGCTCTTTTTTCTTTGCATCTACAACTTTCCTTTTGTACTGCATGCTGGAGTTCAAAATTCTTAAAACCATTCTTATCTCTTTTCTTCCATACCTTCAAATTTCTCCTCTTTTTGATTTCTTAAATCTTCCTAATCAACTCTTAATGAGTTCAAGTCTTTGCCATTTTAAAAAAAAGAAATTCCTTCCCCTTTTGATCTCATTTATCTTTCAGCTGGTGGCCCTTCTCTCTTCTGCCCCTTTATAGCCAAACTTCTCTGAAGAGCAGTCTAGACACTGTTTCACCATTTTCCCTCCTGTTGTGAGCATGCCCTTTCTAAACCCCTGCAACATGGCACCTAACCTGACTTTTCACCTGCTATCTGTGCTTACTAACAAGAAGCTAATGTCAAGTATGATGGCACATACCCGAAATCCCAGCTACTCCAAAGTCTGATACGGGAGTATCCAAGTTCGTGGTATCAAGTTGAATCTAGGCAACTTAGTGAAACTTGTCCTCAAAACTAAAAGGGGTTGAATGTAGCTCAGCAGTAGAGTACCCCAGGGTTCCATCCCCATACTTCAAACAAATCCATAAGGGGCTAAGTCTACCACCTACATTTGAGTCCTCTCCCTTTATCTGCTAACAGTATTTAATCATGTTAACTGTTCCACTCTCTTACTTCCTCCTTCCTCTTTGTCTGCTCCTTTTCTGGACTCCTCTCTTCATGTTATAGTCTTAGTTCTCTCTCTTTGCCCCTGGTTCTGGGGATTAAACGCAGGGGCTCTTTACAACTGAGCTGCATCTCTAGTCCTTTCCAATTTTTTAAAATTTATTTTGAGATAGGGTCTTACTAAGTTGCTGAGACTGTTCTGAAACTTGTGATCTTCCTGCTCAGCCTCCTAAGCAGCTGAAATTACAGGTGTGCACCACCATGCCTGGCTACCTAGGTTAGTCTCTCTAGGTACCTCATCTAGTCTGATGAACTTGTTTTCCACATGTTGATAACCCTCAACTTTCTGCATCCAGCCCAAATTTCCAACCTTTTTGGTCAATTAAATCACCCAAAGAATTTTTTTGTTTTTTTTTTCCTTGGCTGTCTCATGGGGTATACTCACCATGCCAGCCATTCAATGTTTCCCAGGCTGAATTCACGATTCTTTCCCTGAAAACAAGTTCTTTGTTTTTTGGTACTGGGGATGGAACCCAGGGGTACTTTACCATTGAGCCACATCCCAGCTCTTTTTATTTTAGGTCTGTGCCTAAGTTGCTGAGGCCAGCCTTGAACTTGTGATCCTCCTGTCTTACAGGTATGTGCCACTGCACCTGGTGTGAACCATATTTTTTTTACCATGTCCTTCCCTTGAATAAATGACACTACTATTTACCATGCCCTCCCCCAATTTCACCTAACTGCTACTTAGTCCTGTGACTATTTTTTTTAAAAAATATTTTTAGTTTAGATGGACAATACATTTATTTTATTTATCTATTTATGTGGTGCTGAGGTTCGAACCCAGTGCCTCACACCTGCCAGACAAGCACTCTACCACCAGCTACTCCAGCCCTGGTCTGTGACTACTATGTCATATTCAGGGAGATCCTCTATGGGTCCTCTGTCACCCCCTTTTCTTTCAAAGTATTTGTCATGGTTGTAATTAGTTATTTGTTTGCTTCTCAGATTCACTTCATCTCCTCCACCACAGTGTACACCTCTGAAAGACAAGGAATGTTATGATAGCTCATGGTGCATCCTTAACAACTCGTACAGATTGCATGGAGCACCTATCAGGGGATAAATGCAGAGTTATAAGGGATATATATGAGTTACAGATAGGTGGCTATAGGCAGGTGGCTAATGAATATATTCTGAATCTGTTCATCTTGGAGAAACAGCTACATATGTATCCATGTGGTAAAGTAATAAAAGAAAACAAGCACCTTAGCTATAGAAGAAGGATGGATCACCTTTTACTTTAATCTACTCCCATACGTGCCCTTATGGCCTTTCTACTATCTTAGTTCTCACAGAAGTCCTCTGAGGCAGGCAATAACTCCTTTATAGGAGAGGAAATCAAGGCTTAGAGCAAAAGGACTTGCCCATGTCAAATCCTAGCCAAGCCAGGTACAGTGGCACACACCTATAATCCCAGCTGCTCAGGGGCTGAGGCAGGGAGATTGCGAATTTATAGCCAACGTCAGCAAAACAAGGTGTTAAGAACTCAGTGAGACCCCATCTCTAAATAAAATACAAAATAGGGCTGGAGATGTGGCTCAGTGGTTGAGTGCCCAAGATCAATCCCTAGTACCAAAACAAAGCAAAACACACAAAAAACCAAAATGCAGCCAAAGCTAGAATGACACTCAAGCAGTACTGGAACTACAGTACCTCTCCTTAACGCCAGCACCTTGTCCTCATACATTCAATGACAGCTCATCAAAGTTAGCCAATAGCAATATCCATGGTATTAATTACCTTTCTGCCTCTCCAAATGAAGCTTTCTGTGGCTAAGGAACCTTGCTTTCTAGTCCTTTCTTCTGGAACATCCAGGCCTTTAGATTCTCACTGATCTTAAAGTCACATTTTTGCAGTCAACTGCAAGACTACTAATGTTTACCAAGTCTTATCTAAAGGATGCCCCATGCTTTAACTAGAGTGTTTGCAGAAGTCCAGGAAAGAAAGTTGGACAAGAATCACAATCCGCATTTCACAAATGAAGTAACTAAAGTGTATGTGCCATTTTCAGCATGCTATGAGACTGGAATATGAACTCAGAGCTCCTGAATGGTGGTATGCTTGTTTTGTAACCAAGCCACAGGTTGAGGATCCACACAGGAAACCTAAAGGGATCATTATCCTATTTAGATACTATTTCTAAATGTCAGAGGAAAAGCCACATAATAACAACATCAACTAGTACTTCTATCTATAATAATGTGGTATATAAATTAAAGGAGTCTCCAAATCCTTACCTTAATGGTTATCTTAGTAATCATCACTTCTATTACTATTGATTCAAAGTCTAATTAAATAGATCAGACAGAATCAGATTATAAGATGAGAATTCTTTTTGAGAAATGCTTATCTATGCAACCCCAAGGCACACGGGCCACTTTTTCTGGGCTCTAAGCATTTGTACATATCATTGCTCAGTTGAAAACATTTTTCCAAAGACTCTGTTCATATGACATCTTCTTTCCTAGTGCTCTCAACCTAATATCCCTAACCAGAATGGAAGCTACTCTATGTGCTACTTTTTTGTGTATGGTAGTGGGATCCCACTCAGGGCCTTGTGCATGCCAGGCATGTGCTTTCTCCCACTGCGCTACACTCCTAGCTCCTACATCATAGTCTACTGATGCCAGTATTTTCAGGGTTTGCCTGGTATCTACCATCAAGTAAGAATCCTAGAAATAAGAGGTGTTCAAGAACAGTATTACTTTGGCTGTCTAGTTCTAGACTGCATCCTCCCAGTTTGTTCACATTCATAAATCAAGCAGCCACAAGCAGCCACTCAAATACTAATGCCGAGAGTTAAGGATATAGTCTAATAAGATTTTTAGGACATCAGTTACAATGGCTGAAGCTTCTATAACAAATGACCAGGAAACACTACAATGGGTATGGGATGCCATTAAGGCTGCAGGGTAAACAGAGACTCTATCTTTGTAAAGAAGCTGGGTCCGGAGCTGGGGATGTGCAGAGACCAAGATAAACATTAAAGCCACATGAAAAACAGAAGTCCAAGGGGTAGAGATGCTGAAAACAACTACCTCAGAGTACAAAAGTTAAGAGTGGGTTAAAAAAGATGGCCTAGGGCGAGGGATGTAGTTCAGTGGTAGAGTGTTTGCCTACCGTGTGCAAGCCCGGGTTCAATTGCCAGCATGGAAAACAAACAACAATATAAAACCCCAAGATGGCTCAATAGTATTAAGCCCTAGAAGGGAAGGGGCTATGTACTGTTCTTATGATATTTCTGGTGCATGGACTGAGGTAGGCAATCAACAAACTGAACAAAAGAGGTATTCACATCTGTGGCAAAATTATCTAGAAAAAATTAGAGGGGAAGTATTTTCAACACAGTGGGGCTCTCGGTTAAGTGTTGAGTATGCAAATGAAGACAGACAGTTGTGGGATCTAGAATGCAGGAGAAAGGAGAAAAGTGACGGGATTTCCTGAGAATGAAGGTGAAGTTAAGTCTCAGGATGATGGTTGTGCACAAAGTACAGAGAATAGACAGAAAAGCCTGGAGCAGGGAGGAACACTGGGATAATGAACAGAGGGCTAAACTGACAGCTGAGACAATATGCAGAACTGTGTTTGAGCTGTTGTGTCTGGAGACTTAGCTAACCAAAACAATACAACAGAAAACCAAAGCAAATGAAAATATGGGGGACAGTTAATCTTAACACCAGGGTAAATAGGAAATTCAACAAAGGAAACATTATGATACTTGCCCAGCAGTGAACATTCCCATAATCATAATAAAGAAAAATATGAAACTTTGAAAATAGATTTGACAAAAAACATGTCTATCAAAAAGATGAGTAGGTGGGTATATAAGTAAGAGCTAGGATCCTTATCTATCACAAGAGAAAGCTATAAATAATTTTCAAAGCTCATCAGTTCAAGCACAAATATGTTAAAAAACATGGGGGTAAATTTCAGAACAAAGATAAAAAATAGATAAAGTAGAGAAGCTGCCTCTGGAGAGCAGAGGAAAAGGTTGAAGAAGAGGCCTTCAGCCTGCCATTTAAAAAATTATAAACAAGGGGCTGGAAATACAGCTCAGTTGACAGAATGCTTGCCTAGAAGCATAAAGCCAAAGCCCTAGGGGCTCAATCCCCTGCACTACCCTCCACCCCCCAAATTATAAATAAGCATTTTAGCAATATTTGACACTTCAACAAGGGAAATGAATTGATAAATATTCATTTTATGATGTATTTGCTGCTATGAATTTTAAGGTTTTACCAGTTCCCTCGCTAGAAGTTATTCATTAAAAACACTTGGCACTGAGATAGCATTTTTGTCCCTAGAGAGCTTTACAAAAGAAAAAAAATGTAAAGGCATAGAAACGTTATAGCTACTCTGGGGTTCCCAAGGTTCCTATCTACAGAAGACTTCCATAAAAAGAGGTGAGCTGATATAAAATTGCACACACACAGGGAGCAGCATCTCCTGCATGCTGAGCTTCCCCACCCTAGACTAGAAGCAGAACAGGTCAGGCACTCTTTGGGTGACAGTTCTCTATGGTTTGAATCCAGTGCTACAAACCCAAGGAGGGTATAAGTCATCCGAAAGCTCTTGTAACATCATCTCAAGGACTGGCTCTGAAAATAATGCTGCAGTGGCTCCAGTTGTGCAGTGGTTAGCGCGCGGTACTGAAATGAAAATAATGCTGCAGTTTAGGCCCCCACCCTCCCCACCAGTTGTTTCATCTAATTCTTCTAATAGCCAAGTAAGAGATCCACTTCACACTATAAGAAAACTGAAGCTCAGCAAGTTTTAGACACTTGCTCAAATCACAGACTAACAAGGAGCAGAATGGGAATTAAAATACGAGGTAAATAAAGCAAAACAAACAAAAATCTACAAAACAAAAGTTGTTTGATCAAGGTTCTAGATAATTTAGCTATTTATATGAAATGCAGGGGACAATGGAACTAGTTAGTAACAACATGGGGTGTAGTCAGCAAAATTAGAATTGTTAAAACCTCTAGGATAAACAACCTATTTTTTCTAATAAAAAAGCTACAAGAGCCAGGTGTGGTGGCTCAGGAGGCTGAGGCAGGAGGATCACGAGTTCAATGCCAGCCTCAGCAAAAGCGAAGTGCTAATAAGCAACTCAGGGAGACCCTGTCTCTATATAAAATACAAAATAGGGCATAGGGCTGGGGATATGGCTCAGTGGTCAAGTGTCCCTGAGTTCAATCCCCAGTACCAAAAAAAAAAAAAAAAAAAAGAAAAGAGAAAAAGTTACAAGAAAAAATAGAGTGGGAAGGTGTGAGAATAGATTATAAGAAAATTAAGCAACATATTAATGCTAATGAATGGCTATAAATAGATTTTTTAAACACTTTTTTTTGGTAGTTGTAGATGGATAGCATGCTTTCACTTGTTTTTTTTTTTTTACGTGGTGCTGAGGATTGAACCCAGTGCCTCACATGTGCTAGGCAAGTGCTCTACCACTGAGCTACAGCCCTGGCCCTATAAACAGATTTTACTTGAAACCTGATGTGATCAACAAGCTGTGAATTGGCTTCTATCATATTCAGGGAAATGTGAACCCTGACTGGATACTGATGATTTCATTTTGAAGGTGTGATAATGGTATTTTGATTTTGTTTTTAAAAAGAATCTTTACCTTTTTGAACACTGAAATACTTGTGGAAAAAAAAAAAGATGTTTGCAATTTGAAATTTGCTTCAAAATTATCTTGAGGAGGAAAATAGCTAGGGGTAGAGATGAAACAAAACTGAGAGTGAATTGAGGATTACCAAAGACAAGTGATAGGTAAATGGGGGCTCCTCATTAAACTTTTATTTATTTATTTAAAATTTTTTTTTTAGTTGTAGATGGGCACAATAAGTTTATTTATTTATTTATATGTGGTGCTGAGGATCAAAAACAGTGCTTCATACACTCCAGATGAGTGCACTACCACTGAGTCACAGCCCCAGCCCACAATCTTTACTTATGTAAAAGTACACATGTAAGTCTATGATGTTTATAATAAAGAATTAAAAACAAGCCCAGGGAAATGTGACCTGGTCTCTACAGTGAACATAAATTCCTGAGTGATCACATTTGGGAGTGGCAAAGAGAAGCAGTACTATTAGTATAATATAAGAATGTCTTTGGGTCTACCTTCTATTCTCCTTCCCACAGAGCAGTCACTGTCTTCAGTGAAGAACTCTCATGCATCATTCTAATATAGCAAGATGTCCTAAACTGTCATCTCTCCTATCCCACCTCCATCCCCCAGCACCAGGTTTTAATCTAGCAGTACTCAACCTTTTTTGTTTATTTTTTAAATTTTGAGGCAGGGTCTCACTAAGTTGTCCAGGCTTGCCTGGAACTTGTGATCCTCCTGTCTCGCCCTAGCTGGGCTTACATGTGTGCACTATGGAGCCCAGCACCCTGTGGATATCTTAACCGTTAAAATAACTCCATGTTTGGCTCCTGGGAAGCCCACGTTTTCAGGGAATTACAAGCACTCCGGCAGAACAGGATTTAATTATAGCAAGGGGAACAAAAGGAGTAAACTAGGGATGTTATTGGTGCTCATCCTGTCCCAAATGATCAATGCAATGGAATGGGCACTGTGCAATATGCTTCTCATTTAAATGAGTGTCTGTGCTACCTACCAGACACCAGAACCTAAGTCCTGGAGCACAGGTCTTCACATGGTATTTCCTTTGGAATTCTCAGGGAAAGTACTGGGAATTTTTAGGAGCTGCCTACTGTCTCCTGAGGCAAACCAGTCATTGGACACCACTGTGTTCCTGACACCACTGAGCCACCTGGAGGATGATTGTGTGACCTGTCCCAAGTCAAAGCAAATGAGGCAGTAGCGGGGTCAGCATGCCCTTCATATTTCATCCTGCAATCCATAATAAAGTATATCAACCTCTAGTCTTCATGGTCAAACTGAAACCTACCTGCTTTTACTCTAATAATTCTTTCTGTTTAATAAATACCTTTGCCTATTTATCTGTACCCTGACACGCTCCTTAGCTCTCTGCATCATAAACCATCTCAATTTCTGCCAAGCTGAGTTCTTTTTTTTTTTTTTTCCAGGAGATGGTGAGTTTTATTTGTCTTGTAGTTCTTCATTTCTTTATCACAAGAAATGTAGCCAAAAAGTTATGACACCAACAGGAAGATCAAGTAGAGTACCTTTCGAGTGATTGCATAGTGTCCTTTGAGCTCATGCAGGGCCCACTTAATGTCCTGACTGCTGAGCATTTTGAAATCGGCCATCAGGAGGTCTGCAGCTTGGATGAAGCAGCGCTGGTCAAGAGGAGTCAATTTGGAATAGTCAAAAAAGTCTATTTTAGGCAACTGAAACGAGAGAGAAGCACAAAATTAGAGGCCAGATAGTGCATTTCCTAATGAAAGAGAAATCATTTTAAGAATTACCTGTTACAGAAAAGAATAATCTCATTTTTCTCATAATTACTCTATGAGGGGGTTTATCAGCTCCATAACAGAGATGAAGAAATGGTGGATCAGAGATCTTAAACTAGTCCAGATACTAGTTAGAGTAAGATGCAGCTAGAGATTTGAACCCAATCTTTCAGCCATCTTCCTCCCATAAAATGTTTAGAGGGAAGGGAAAAAAAAAAAAAATCAAAAAAATTTTTTCCTACTTCAGAACATGGAAAAAAGTCAAATGAAACTGTGGGGAACAGACGACCAAGCACTAGAGCTTAATGCATTGGTTTGAACTATAGCTTCCTCCATGATTCAAAATACTGAAAGCTGGCTTAGATAACAAAGACAATGATTAATAAAATGTTAACTTTTTTGTAGCAACACTGTTGGGAATACAGGTTATTAATATAAAATATTTTAGCTTTTCAGTGTGTCTGAAAATGTTCATAATAAAATGCTTAAAATAATACTACTATAACAATACAAACAATCCTGGCCAATTCTTATTCCACGTTAAGGAATTTCCTCTGTAGGATTAAAGATAGGAAGGATTTGCTTAACTCTTTGTGGAAAAGGAAAGATTAAAGGAATAATTAGAGGAATTCAAAATGGCTCAGGGTGAGGGATTCCAAAGTACTGGTACAATGTGAGATCCTATCTTAGGGAAAATAGTTCAGTCTTTAAAAATATGTCCACACAAAAATCTTCCTTTCCATAAGAATAAAGAAAAAGGCACAGCATTTTCAAGTAGAAATGGCAAAACTCACATAGGACACTTGCCTTTGTATCATCCTGGCTGGCGAGCAGACTGCTGCTGGGGTTGATAATGATTCTATCTTCTCTCTTTGGATAATCTGGATTTTCCAGAAGAAAATTACAAAGTCTGCAAAAACACATGATGTTACTTTCGTACTGCTTCTAGCCCCACACTATGCCCACTGATTGAAATGTAGTATTTGAAAATAAAGGACAACTGGCCCATCAAATAATCAAGATGTTTGCAGCCAGAAAAACTAAACAAATAATAAACAAAAATAATCACAATGAATTTCTTTTTTGCTTGCTAGTTTACAAAACAATGAACATCCTGATAAATGCAAACTTCTCTGAAACTTACCCATTAGTTGGGTGTCAATGCAAGGAAGTCACTGAAATTACTAATGGTTAAACAGTGTCAAATTGGGGCATTTAGAAGAAAAGTAGATATTACTTTTTTATTTTTATGTGGTGCTAAGGATCGAACCCAGTGCCTCACACGTGCTAGGCAAGCTTTCTGCCACTGAGCTATAGCTTCGGGCCTAAAGTAGCTATTCTTCATCACGGAAAGTATGAAAAAGTTAACTATCCAAGCTCTTCATCCATTAGCAGGATGATCAGACTGTACTAGGTATGAACCCACAGCCAGGGTGAGGTTTAGAAGCAAGAAAGCATCTTTGCTTGTAGGGCAACTGTGGCTTCCCCTCTTCTCTATCCTTCTTTTTCCTCAATCCTGATGATGTGTAGGGTAACCCATCTTCATCTGGGTGCTCAACCCCTAATTCCTTCCCAATAGCCCTGTTCTCACTTCTCTCGTCCAATGTCAATTGTGGGTCCTCTAAGATAGATAGGTCTAGCAGGAAAATGAGAGAGAATAAGCACTTACCTCTAGCTCCTTTTCGTACCCAAGTGAAAGGATTACACAGAATGATAGCAATTCTGAGATCTTAGTTTATAAATCTCAATCCTCATTCTAAAAATTTAGGGTTTCTTTTTTTTTTAATTTTTAATATTTATTTTTCAGTTTTTGACGGACACAACATCTTTGTTTGTATGTGGTACTGAGGATCGAACCCAGGCCACACGCATGCCAGGCGAGCGCGCTACCACTTGAGCCACATCCCCAGCCCCAAATTTAGGGTTTCTAAGAGACTGACAGATTTCAGGTTTGAGGCAGAAGAAGTTCAAGGCAAGTCTAGGGCACTATGATATTATCTGAGGAACTAAGGAAGTGCTCAGAGTCTAATGAGTTCACACCAAAAAGATATAGCTGCATCTTAAGAAACTCCCTTGGTTAAAAATGAAACAATTTCAGTATTAAGAAAATGACTGTAATTGTTTCTAAACCATGACCTACAACTCCTTAAATTCATAGTTATTTAGAAAAAAAATAGAAAGAAGTAAAACGAAAAAAATCACCTTTACAGCAGAATACAAGATAATAATATAAGTGGTAAATATATGGGTATTCACCAATTTTTAATGGTAAAAAATGATGTGTGTGTGGGGGTATCAGTGATATTAAAAAAAAACACACAAGCAGGGCCTACTATTAATTAAGAAGATAAATAGATTAAGAAATCTTAATCCAATCCTGGTTTAAAACTTGGCAACTTGCTGCCTCTGGACAGACACAAAGGTAGAATTATGCAAGGCCACTACTGGCATCGACCTGTCGTTGTACAAATAAAAAAGGAGCTGAGGTGAACAGACCCACTTGTACCCTTGGCTGAGAACCACAGAAGACTTACTTGGCTTTTGAGGACAGGGGTTTAAGTATACTACTACTTCTTTTGTTTTAAAAAAAAAAAACTACATTAATTCTTTGAAAATTTGATTAACCTTCAATATTCAACGTTTCTTTATAAATTTATAACCTAGTGTGGTGGTGTATAGCTGTAACCCCACTAACTCGGGAGGCTGTGGTAGGAGAATCACAATTTTAAGGTTAGCCTCAGCAACTCAGCATAACCCAAGCAACTTAGTGACACTCTGTCTCAAAAAAAAAAGAGGGCTAGGGAAATAGCTAAGGGTTAAAGAGCCTTTGGGTTCAATCCCCCACACCAAAGTAAACCAATAAAAAATAAATATGCAACTCTTTCCCTTTGGTACACTAGAAGGAAGACAAAGAGCAAAAGAATAAATAGACTTATTTTTCATTTTATTTTCTTCAGGACACTTTTCCCGTGCATTTATAGGCAGATTGGTTGCAAAACATTTTCTGTTACTATTGTAGGGAAGAAAACAACTTTAAACATCATGATCAAAGCACCAGCACTGAATGCTCAGGAACAATCAGGTATCATAATTACATAATCATGGATTCTCCAAGAACCAGAGAACAGTCTGTATATGACTAATGTTAGAATTACCATCATTAAAAGATACAGTGCTAAATGAAATGAGCCTGTTGGAAAAGGACAAATACTGTATGATTCCACTTACATGACAGGTCTAAAGTAGTTAAATTCCTTAAGACAGAAAGAATGGTAGATACTAAGGATTGGGAAAGAAGAGGACATGGAATCACTGTTTAATAGGTGCAAGGTTTTAATTTGGAAAGATAAAAAAAGAGTTCTGCAGATAGCTGGTAGTGACTGCTGCATAATGATTATCTACTTAATGTACTGAACTGTACACTTAAAAATGGTTAAAATGATAATTTAATGTTATGTACTATTTACCACCACCAAAAAAAGCAGCAGGGTGGTATACTTACACATTCAAATCATAATAATTCTTCAAGTGAATTATTTCTTCAATATACCCATTTGCTACATCTGGAAATCTTGCTTCCTGTGAAGGAAATAAGAATACTATATTTCATTCACTAGAAATAAATGGCAATTAAAACCCAATGGTAATAAGTGTAAAAATGAATGACTAAGGACTTTTTAAAAAAGGGGCTGTAAAGCAGTTCTGTATGTGGCTTAAAATTAAGCACTGGGTTCCCAGGTTCATCAGAATACACAGAAGATGAAGTCTAGAGGAGTCCTACATTTGGCCCATGGTCTCATTTTGCACACCCATTCATTATATAAAACATACTGAGTACCACTACCCAGGCAAAAGGAGCCCAAAGACAAATGAGATTAAAATCCCATGCCTGCCCTCAAGAGGCTCACACATAGTAAGCCAGATGGAAAAACCCTGGGTGAAGAAGGAGGGATGGGGACTTCATCGAAGGCAAAAAGCAGCTGACTCTAGACATAAAAGGCCTACATTACTCTTCATAGTGGTTCTGTCCAACAGAACTACCGCAATGATGAAAACATACTTTGTTTGCTGTGAGCCCCACATGACTACTAACACTAAAATGTGACCCAGCTACTGGAACCTAATTTATAATTTTATTTAATTGTAAGACATGTAAACATAAACATCTGGGAGTTTACATATAACTGAGGGTACATGCTGTCATACTGGACAGCATGGGTCTAGGAAATTCAATAAATTTGCTGTAAAGGTTTGAATCTAGAGTGAACTTGAGGCCTTTGAAAAACAGGGATTTGCAGTATTGCAACACCATGGTATGTAGCTACCACCCTAGAAGGCTTCCTGAAGATTAAGTATAGATTAAGGAATTCTGATTCCATTTTCATTTCTTCAGTTTATTTTTTCTATACATTGAGACATATGTACTTCTTATGAAAATAAAGTCCACATTTTTCTTTTTTTGAATGAAAGAAAACTCAGCAATATTTAATGCCTACATTTTTATAATAATAATAATAATAATAACAACAACAACAACTTACTGTTTCTTTCACTAACAGTGCAACAAGGTCTTGATCTACCTCAGCAGTATTTTGCCCCCAGAGGTTTTCCAATTTGGCCTCCTGAGATCCTGGCAGGGGAAAGGCTGGCCCTGGCTCTTCATCATCAGTCGCTAACTGTTGGTCTTCAAGCTCTCCTAGAGGATGGGCAGGCTGAGGAGAAGCAGAGCCTGGAATCCCATCCTGCTGGCCTTCTGGTCTTGGAAAAGCTGGCCCTGGGAGTTCATGTTGAAATAACAAGGGGCCCAGTTCTGCTTCAGGCTGCCGCTCCTGGGGAACAACCTGATTTGTTCTCTCATGGGGCTGTTGGTTTAGAGACTGGAAGTAAGGATGGTCTATCCAACAGTCTTCTTCAATGGCCTGATCATCTACTAAAGCAGATGATTCTCCAAGATTTGATAAAAGCTCTGTCTCTGAGTCTTCAGATGACTGGTTCTGAGCTTCCAAAGGATCATTTTCTGGGAAAAGAAGGCCGCTTTTTCCCAAGATAATAATTTTTGGTTCAGATTTAGGGTTGATGTCATTTGCTCCTTGGTTATGACTTGGTCCAGGTTTGGGCTCTCTTTTTGTTTGGTGAGTTTGCTTAGTGAATTCAGAGACACCAGGAGGCCCAAGATCCAGAAATTCACCGTAGTCATCCTCAGAATCATCCTGTGTCCCAGAATCAAACAATGAGTAGTTACACATTGAAAAGTAGCTGCGCTTATCTGATTCAAAGGCTGCTCTAGACTTTTTAGGTCTTTCTTCTCCCAATCTTTTCAGATCTTGCCACTGGGCAGCTGGTTTGATGAGATTGGGTCGTGATGTCTGAGGTTTATTTGTCTAAGAAAAAATGAAATTTTAATAATAATAATTCAATTTATTTTCTATGTCTATGCCTCAATATGTGCTTATACTGAGTTTCTGTAAAAGTACAGGAAAGAAAGGGAAACCAAAAATGTCTTCCCCCCAGTATTATTCTTAACACTGTAGTATAACACTTTACAGTTTGTAAAAATGAAAGTAGCCATTTATAGATGTGAAGCATCAGTTTAATGAAAGAATGCCAACACAGCAGAGACACCAAAGTTGTTCAATTAACATGAAAAGAATATAAATTTCATTAGTAATCAGGAGAACAAAAATTAAAACAAGAAAAAATTTCTCAATTAGACTTTTAGATAGTATAAAGCACTAATGTGGATATACAAAAACTCTCATACTATCAATGACTACTAGTATTTAGGAGAGCAATTTTGGCACTATTTATTAAAGTAAATAGGATCCTCCCACCAACTTCAAAGATTCTTTAAACAGAACTACAAGAAAAAATCCAAGTACTTAACTATATAATCAAGAGGTACTGAGAGCACAGTGACTCAAAAAGCTTGAATAAAGATCTAAGAGGAGATTTCTGGCTCCCGTAATTGCAGATGCATTACCAGGTTTAACCCTTCTACTGAGTAAAAGTAGAAAACCTTGTCAGAATATTGAAACAAATCAAAGCAAAACAAAAACAGCTGCCTGAAGACTTCAGAGAGATAGGGGAATCATGATCCAGGAAGAGGAAATCCAGCAAAATGGGCCCCTACATTTGGGGTACTTGTTCCCAAAACATGCATCTGTCAATCCCAGACTTGGATGAATTATCAATAGATGAACAGAAACTTTGATACACTTACTGAGGAGCTAAGGGCATAAAAATCAGAATACAGGAAACCCCCCCTCCCCCCTAAAAAAGGTCTTGGTAAATCTCAAGCTATATGGTAAGTTCTTGAGGATTATACCACTGAAGTAAGGGTATACTAGAAATACATTAGACCTCCCAGAAAATGAATCCTAGTGTGGATAGTTTTAAAAGTCCCTCAGTGGGGGTTGGGGTTGTGGCTCAGTGGTAAAGTACTTGCCTAATATGTTTGAGGCACTGGGTTTGATCCTCAGCACTACATGAAAAAAATAAAGTTAAAAAGCAAAAATACACAAACAAAAATCTCCCTCAATGTGAGATTTCCTATACCCTTAATCTTCTTCAAGAAATAAGTGTAGGTCCTCTGTGGAGAAAGAAAATGTAATCTAGAATTTCAAAATATTCATATACAATGACTTACTATCAAAAATAAGTAGGCATGGGCTGGGTACGGTGGCACACACCTGTAATCCCAATGACTGGGGAGGGTGAGGCAGGAGGATCAAGGGTTCAAAGCTACCCTTAGCCGAAGTGAGGTACTAAGCAACTCAGTGAGACCCTGTCTCTAAATAAAACACAAAATAGGGTTAAAGATGTGGCTCAGTGGTCGAGTGCCACTGTGTTCAATTCCTGATTAAAAAAATAGGGCTAGGGTTATGGCTCAGCGGTAGCATACTTGCCTAGCATGCGTGATACACTGGGTTCGATTCTCAGCACCACATACAAATAAATAAAATAAAGGTCCATCAACAACTAAAAAATATTAAAATAAATAAAATACAAAAGGTCTTCACAGATATTTCTCTGAAAATACAAAGACACAAAAATGGCCAGTAAATCTAAAACTAAGTCAAAGGATGCTGCTTAACATCACTGGCCACAAATCTGGTAGGGGTTAAATATAGTTACCATATGATCCAGCAATTCTTGGTATATGCCAACAGAAATGAAAAATATGTCCACATACAAACTTGTAATGTGCATGTTCATAGCAACATGATTCATACTCATAATAGCCAAAACTGTCAATCAGACAATGAGAAGATAAACAAAAGGAAGTAAAGCAAAGAAATGGAATATTGTTCATCAACAAATAAAATAACTAATTCATGCTACATCACAGCTAACCCTTGAAAACATACTTAGTTAGTTAAAGAAGATGGCCACAAAGGACCACATAATAATAAAATAGGCAATGAACACAGAAGGTACATTAATGGTTGATTATGATAGGACAGAACAAGGGATTGGGAGGTATAGGATTTTTTCATGGGGTAATGAAAATGTTCTAAGAGTGCCTATGGTGATAGATGCAAAACTATGTGCTTATACTAAAAGCTATTGAATCACATGATTAAAATAGAGAAATTGCATAGTATATGAAATGTACCTCAATAAAGGCTGCTTTTAAAAAAGGAATTAAGTATGATATATACTGTAACATGGATAGTTTAAAAATATGCTGCATAAAGAGCCACTCATAAAAGACTATGTATTGTATGATTCCATTTATATGCAATTTCCATGATAGGCAAATTATAGAGATAGAAAGCAAACTGCATAGGTTTGCACAGATTGGGGAGTTGTGGGCACAATTTGGGAGAAAACAGTTACTGCTAACAGTAAGAGAATGTCTTTTTAGTGTGATATATATGTTCTAAAATTGATCATGTGAGGGTTACACAACTCTGAACATTCATATGCTAAAACCACTGAATTACACAATTTAAATGAATGGTCTTGTATATAAGTTATATCTCAATGAAGTTGTTAAAAAGAGAGATCACATGGGCTAGCCCTAACAGACAGTGATGCCTGCCCGTGTTCATCTGCCCCAGTCCCTGCCTACTCCAGCTCCAGCAACCATCTGACACACAGCCAAACAAGAGCCCCCAGCCAGAATTATCCAGTTGACCTCTTTTCATATTCCTGTTCCACAAAAGTTATGTGAGCTAATAAAATGACTGTAATTGATATAAATCATTGTTTTGAGGTGATAAGTTACATGGTAATAAGTAACCAGAACAATAAAATTAAAAAAAAGAATGAATTACCCACGAAAACTAGTAAAAGGACCATAAAATGAACACTAAAAAGAATATTAAATAAGCTTAAGCAGAAGAAAAATTACTGAAAACAAAAGTAGAAATTAAGAAAACAAACAGCAGCACTGTAAGGTAAATCTCAAAGCTGTTTCTTTGATAAAGAAGGAAGAAAAAAGGAAGGAAAAATAATGGTGAGAAAACAAAAGGAGGAAAAACAAATATATTAAATAGAAAGGGAAAGTGTTTAATTCTATTAAATACACTTTAAACCACAAACAAGTTTAAACAACATTCTTTTCACAAGTAGGATCATGTTTATTAAAAAAAAGTTAAGGCATTATAATGGCACACCTGTAATCCTAGCTACTCAGAACACTAAAGCAGGAAAGCAGCCAAGCTCAAAGCCAGCCTGGTAATTTTGCGAGACTCTGTCTTAAAAAAATATTTTAAAAAAATGTAGCTCAGTGGTAGAGCTTTTTCTCTCATATGTGAGGCCTTGGGTTTGATCACCACCATGCACTACCCCCTCCCCCCCAGAAAAAGTTGTAAAAGAGTACAAAGGTACATATACTCAAACCTATGGCTCAATCTCACTTATAAGATGAGAAAACCCCAAATAAAATATTAGCAAATGGAATTCATCTAGTATATTACCATCATGTTTCAATACCATAACTAAGTGACGTTTCTTCAGTGACAGAATAATTTACTATATCAACAGATCAAAAAAGAAAATCACACGATACCCTTCAAATATACTGAAATTCAATTTGACAGAATTTTACATTCATTTATAGGAAATACTTGAAATAAAGTGGAAGTAAATGACTATTTCCTTGACATAATTTTTTTTAAATAGTATCTAAAGCAAAAAGGCACTGTCATACTCAAGGAGGAAATATTAAAAATATTAAAAGGCATTCATATCCATGGCTAATCCTATCACCACTACTACTTAAAAAATTTGAGAAAGTATTACAATACATTAGAAAAGAAAGAAGTATAAAAATGGAAAAACCAGAAACTCTTTTAAGTATCATTATTTGCAAATAGATGAGATGCAGATTCACATTAAGTCAACTGACTATGGACAATAAAGGTATGAAATTAATATAAAAAGCAAAGAATTTAAAAATTTTAAAAAGTTCAAAAAGGCATAATGGAAGATGTCATTCATAAAAGCAACAAAAAGGAGAAAATGACCAGGAATAAATAATAAAGAGTGTATGAGATCTGTATTAAGAAAAACTCAAAATGCTCTGCTGGAAGAATATAAAAGATGGCTACACTATATGGAAGACAAAACTTTTTCATTTAGACAGACTGATTATCTATTTGTCTATTTGCCTATTTATCTATATTTTAAAACTAGAAAACCTGATCGTAAAAACATAAGCACAAGAATATCCAGAATGACTCTGAAACTATGGTAATAAGGGGAGAAAAGCTCTGTGTGACAGAAAAACCTTACATAATGTATAATCACAAAACAGTGCAGACTAGTGCATGAACATTCAGAGGGAGCAAGGGTGGAGAAGTTAACTACAGAAACAGACCCAAACATATAGCTTTCAAAAGTAAGGGGACATAAGTAGAGTTTGGAAAGGGGGCTGTTCTCGGAAATCTAAGAAAGTGCAAAGAGGTGGCTCTCAATTATTCTACAAGACCCACAGAATGGCATAAGAATTCAGACCACTAATTTGCAATAATGCCTCATATCATGGTAAGTTTTAAAAAACTCACCTCTGTCAGGATGACATCATCATCCAGGTCTTCTTCCTCATGTTGCTGAGGAGCTGGGGTGACCAGCATTGGAATCCCTTCCTCATCAGAGGAGTCAGATATGGTGATGGGCCCATCTCTGAGATTGATCCAATCTACAGGAAAACACAGAACACTGTTGCTGGGAGGCTGGCACAATCATATTCAGTCCTTTAATTCTACTTTTGCCTGAAGAGGGTTAAGCTTCAAGCCAAGTTCATGGCTACTAGTATGTTAACTTACCTCCTCAAAGCAGCACATGCACCCAAGCAGTAAGAGCCAAATTCCCTGTTGATTTTTTTTCAATAATGTATTTTGGGATTGCTAGAGAAAAACTGACAATTATTATACTCAAGATTATCAACATTTAATTATCTTAAATTAGGCTGGGGAAATCTGTGGCTAAAACTCTTAACTGCCAATCTCTTTAGAGTGAAATCATGGCTTCCTATCCATCTCTATTCCTCTCGGGAATAAAGACTTTTATTTGAAACTGCTAAGTTTAAAAAAGTTGTCACTCAAAACAAGTAAAATTTTCACTTAATACTTAAAATATTAAAATTTGTTTATTATAGCCATAAACAGACACATTATACAATGTAGTAATTATAAGATTATTCAAGTCAACATTTCAATGTTTTAGTTAAGCGCCCATTTATCACTTCTAACAATAAGCAATTTAACTTTGCTAGTTTCCTTTTAAACAGAACTATAGTTAAACTAACCATCTAGATGTATTAATTCTGCGCAAGATTGCTACTTCCTTTTACCTGTCTGAAGGCTGATCATGTTTTATGTGAATTACTGCATAAAAATAGCTGTATTTTTTCGTGTCTGGTTCCATGGGAATGGTAAAGGTTAAAATGGGCAATGAAGAGAAAATGTGTTCAGTATCCAAAAAGAAAGACTGAAGCAGCAATAGCAGCAGCAACATGAAAAGAGGCATCAGCGGCAGGGTGGGGGTGGGGGGTTGTGGCTCAGTGGTAAAGCACTTGCCTACCATGCATGAGGCACTAGGTTCGATCCTTAGCACCACATAAAAATAAAAAATAGACACTGTGTCCATCTAAAACTAAAAAATATATAAAATATTAAAAAAGAAGAAAAGAGGCATCATTGTTACAATTTTTGAAATTCCTCCACTGAGGAATTTATCAAGGTTCATGTCTCGTATACATTTTGGTAATCTATGATTTGAAAAGCAATAAAAAATCCTATAAGAGAGTTGCAGTGGCCAGGCGTGGTGGCACATGACTGTAATCCCAGTGGCTCAGGAGGCTAAGGCAGGAGGATCAAGTTCAAAGCCAGCCTCAGCAACTTAACAAGGCCCTAAGCAACTAGAGCTGGGGATGTGGCTCAGTAGTAGTTGAGTGCCCTTGAGTTCAATCCCTGCTACCAGAAAAAAAAAAAAAAAAAAAAAAGTTGCAATGATGACAGAGATGGCAGTTTAAAACAATAGTGTATCTATAGAATCTTGGGTTAGGCTACCTGGTTTAAATATCAACTCCTGCACAAGCTAGCTTTTTGGCTGCTACCCAATTTGTTTAAACATCCATTTCCCCAATGTTAAGAAAAAAAGGTGAGTAATGGTGCCTATTTTTCAAGTAACTGTGAAGATCAGTTGAGGAAACCAATATAAAATGCTTGCTTATTATAGTACCTGATACAGAGTAAAGTTGACTAATTTCAAGTCGAATGGTGTTTCCACTATACCATGCTATCTTTCACAGTGAGCGACTAACAAAACAACCAACTTAACTGAGGGCCTGGAAGGTACATGAGAAAGAACTTCCAGTTAAATCTGGGAGAATGAATCCAAAGTGTTATCACTATCACCTCCTGAAATCCCATCTAAATGACAATAAAAGAACTTTTAAAAAGTATAAACCCTTGAATGCAAAAAAAGAGGAAAGAAGATTTATAGCAGGCAAGAGATTTCAACAAAATTCTAGGAAACAGCAGACTTACAGGTGGCAAGTGCTTTGACAGAGTGGGGAAAGTTTGAACCCAAAGTGTAAAGTAGGGAGAGCAAACCAGAAATGGCCTAATTTCTGCAGAAACCCAGAAAAGCTCAGAAATTGGTGGCATAGGATACTACTGAGAGCATAAACAGAGGGATTCAAAATCTTCACTCTTTCTAAGCAAAGATAACTTCCAGACTTCTATCCACACAGCCAGGTGACAAGCCATAGCTCTCCCAGGCAAAACACCAAGATAAGTCTAGTTGTAGCTCTTTGCATCTATCCCTCCTGGAGTCCATTTAGCTTCTTGGATGTATAGAGATTTTCCATAACTATAGGATGTTTTCTTCAAACCTCCTCCTTCTTTCCTCTCCTCCTGGGACTTTTGTTATTAGTAAGCCTGATGGTATCCCGAAGTTCTATGTGATGAACCACTACTATCAAGCTTTCTGTAAATCTTTTTTTAAAAAAATATATATTTTCTCAGTTGTAGATAAACACAATACCCTTATTTTATTTATTTGTATGTGAGGAGCGAACCCAATGCTTCACACATGCTAGGCAAGTGTTCCATCACTTAGCTACAACCCCAGCCTCTGTAAATTATTATTATTATTTTGGTGGTGCTGGGGATTGAACCCAGGGCAGTGTGAATGCAAGGCAAGCACTCTACCAACTGAGCTATATTCCCAGCCCCCTGTAAATTCTTTAAACAAGGTTTTCTTTAATTCTTTGAACATATTTGTAACTTTTATTTTTTTTACTAAATCTAATAGCTAAGTTCCCACAGACACAGTTACTATTTACTGTTCACCTATGCATGGGCCCAGACTTTCCCATTACTTTGAATGCCTCACAATTTTTGGATGAACCTATTTAAGACAACAGTAACAACTGTGGATTTTGATATTTCCATCCCAAGAGAAGTAAAACTGTCCCTTGATATTTCTGATGGACTGGTTCCAGGACTCCCAGGGGATAACAAAATCCGTATATGCTCATCCTTTATGTAAAATGGCTTATTATTTGCATATAACCTAATACATCCTCTCTTTGAATCATCTCTTATATTACTTATATTACCTGAAACAATGTAAGTGCTAGGTAAATACTTATTATAACATACTGTTTGGAATGAACAACAACAACAAAAAAGGTCTGTACATGTTTAATACAGACAAAAAATACATATGTATATATATTTTAAATCTGCAGTTGGTTAAATCCAAAGTTGTAGAACTGACAGACACAAAGGCCCACAGTAGTTGTGGCTGTTTTTTGTAATTTTTTTTTAAAGAGAGAGAGAGAGAGAGAGATAGAGATTTTTTTTTAATATTTATTTTTTAGTTTTCGGCAGACACAACATCTTTGTTTGTATGTGGTGCTGAGGATTGAACCGGGGCCGCACGCATGCCAGGCGAGCGTGCTACCACTTGAGCAACATCCCCAGCCCATTGAGGCTGGTTTTATTTTCATTTGTGACTTATGTGAACTCATTCTGCAGACTGTTTTCCTATAGTATACGAGGATGATCTCTGTTCAGGGCTTTTTCTTTCTAATTTTTGTTTTTATTTTTAAGCCTTGCTTCCTAGGGATTACCCTTGGGTCAGCATAAGATTGGTGAGCTATCAAGATTTCTACTCTGTAAATGGATCTGTGTGGCTTGGAGAATACAAAATTGAAGTGCATTTACATGTTCTGGCTTCAGAAAGCCTCATGTTCTGCCAACAGTTTGCTAGGGCCCTCTTAGGTCTTTGCATTGTATGTGTGACCTTGCATATAGGTATGACCTTCTGAACATCCAAGATATAGAGCAGCTTATTAAGGTGCTTCCTGGTTGTCTTCATTCCCTGGATCTCCCTATTAAATTACTGGCTGATTTGCTGGTCTACTGCTTGCCCTAACCAGTATCCAGACTTCAGACTAACTGCAATGTTGGCCTTTTCTGGCTATCTCTGGGATTTTTAATGCCCCTGGGCATTAAAAATTTCCTTCTGGCCCCACAGCCCAGATAGAACCCTGAAACAATGGATCTGAGGGGTTGGTAAGGCAAATGGAGCAGACCAAAACACAACACATTTTCACAGTTTTTAACCATACTGACTAGATTTCCGCAAGTAAACATCCAATTATTGTATGCCTTTGGTAAATTTCCATTCTTTAAATGGTTGTTTTTGAGAATTTTGTGTAATTAAGGATTTTGGGGGGAAAGGGGAGGTTTGCCAAGTTATTCACTCATCCATGCTAGAAGATTTATCCCACAGAGGTTCACTCTAAAGAGGTACTAAATAAGAGAAGATCCAGTCTTTGGTATACCAGGCACAAGGCTCAAGAGATGGAAGGGGTACTACTGAAAAGAACATCATGAATGATAAGATCCTAGCTGCCTTCTGCTTCTTGGTTCCCTGAATGCTTGCACACAGTCTTAGATTCCAAATACAGCAAACTGTAGATTGCTCTTAGAAAGAAATGGACCAAGAAAAAGGCCTGGAGGACCCAATGAAGAAGTTGGTTTCAAATCTACCATCCTACAGTAAAGTTCAATGGCTGGCAAGATTTACCCTAACACATCATACATCTGTAAATACCTAAAATTCCAATTATCTTAAAAACACAGGAGTTAAGGCCATGTAGGGTAGTACATACCTATAATCCCAGCAAGGTGAAAGGCTAAGGCAGGAGGATCTTGAGTTCAAAGCCAGTCTAGCAATTTAATGAGACCCTGCTCAAAATGAAAACTAAAAAAAAGACTGGGGTACAGAGTAGTCTAGTATGTCTGAGACCCTGGATTCAATTTTCAGCACTGTAAAATCAAAATACCACACCATATAAGCACACAAAAACACACTTAAGACAGGTGAAGTGGTACATGCCTGTAATCCTACTTCCTCAGGAGACTGGGGCAAGAACACCTCAAGTTTTTTTCTTCTTCTTTTCTTTTGGAGTGGTACTGGGAATTGAACCCATGAGCGCTTTACCACTGAACTACATTCTGAGTCCTTTTTTTCTTTTTAAAATATTTTTTTTTAGTTGTAGATGAACACAATATCTTTATTTATTTACTTTCATATGGTGCAGAGGATCAAACTCAGTGCCTCATGCGTGTAAGGCAAGTGCTCCACCACTGAGCCACAACCCCAGACCCATCCTGTGTCCTTTTAATTTTTATTCTGGGACAGGGTCTTACTGAGTTGCTGAGGGTCTTGCTAAATGGCCTTAAACTTGAGATTCTCCTGCCTCAGCCTCCTAGGTCACTGGATTACAGGAGTGAACTATTGTGTCTTGCAAGAATTAAAAAGTTTGAGTCTAGCCGGACAACTTAGCAAGATCCTGTTACAATATAAAATAAAAAGGTCTGGGGGTGAGCATGGAATGGTGGTGCACACTTGTAATCCAAGTGCCTCCAGAGGCCAAGGCAGGAGGATTACAAATTCAAAGCCAGGCTAGCAACTTAGTGAGACCCTGTTTCAAAAAAAAATAAATAAAAAGGGATGGGGATATAGCTTAGTGGCAAAGCGCTTCTGGATTTAATTACAGCACCACAAGATAAATAAGTAAATAAATAAGTGCACAAATAACAATCTTAAAAAATTAAGCCACAATAGAGCAAAGCCTACAAATCCAAGTGTTCAGTTCTGTGAATTAAAAGGCCCATATGTGTATAACCGTCACAAAGTCAGGAAATATTTCTAGGACAACAGTAGCCTCCCTGTTCTCTCTCAAGCATTACACTCTCCGTCATTCCTAAAGGGAGGAGGTTCTAGCTCTACAAATTATATTTTCTTTGATTGTATTCTTCTGAGTCCAGCTTTCTTGCAAATAACACCTTTCAGATGCATCCATGTTGCATTTCTCTTTGTTGTATGGATTCTACTATATGCATATCACAAATTATTCTTCTTTGAACGGACATTTGTTTTGGTGCTAATTTATGCTATTTTGGATAATGCTATTATGAATGTCCTTGTACATATCTCGGCTGTGTTTGTTTCTGTTGGGTATATTCTAGGAATGGAATCACAGAATCACAGAGTAAGTATATATTCAATTTTAGTAGATAAAATGTTATCCCTGAGTAGCAACAGAGACAACATGGCCTGCAAGGCTAAAGTATTAATTATTTGACCGTTTAGGTTTGCTGAACCTAGTTTATAATATTAATTCTCCAGCTTTATTTCTTATCTAATACATGTGTTTTAGGTAAGTTTTCTTCAAAACATGGTATTACATGCATCTCATAAACTTCCACAGAATCTGTTTTCATTAGCATGCAACTAAAATTATTTTCTAATTTTTTTGGTGATATCTATTATAACGAGCAGTTCTATGTGTATTCCTACTTTCTATACATACATATAGGGATTTTCTAGTAATATTTTTATAACTGATTTTTGGCTTAATTCCAATGTGGTTAGAGTATATAATGTATATGATTTAAATCCCCTGAAAACAATTTTTTTTTTAAGATGGAGGTCTTGCTACATATTTCAGGCTGGCCTGGAACTCGCCATATTCTTGCTTCAGACATTTCCCTGAAATTTGAAAATGGTTATGTGGCCCCAAATATGGTAAATATTGGTCAATATACCAGATGCGGTATTTTATGCATAATTTGTCAAGTTTATTGATTATGTTCTTCTTATCTTCTCTATTCATTCAGTTTGTGTATGCATGCTCGTTCTCAATTATTGAAAGGAATGTTAAATCTCCCATTACGATGGTCAGTTTATCTAATTCCCTTTTTAGTTCTGTTAATTTTTTCTTTGTATATGTTTCTAAGTGTACAGGAATTAGAACTATTTTTTTCTTCTGCATACTTCAACCCTTTCATTATTATGAACTTAGTACTATCTTCACTAGTACTTTAGCCTGGAATTTCTACTTTATCCGAAATTCTACAGACAAACTAGCTCTTTTATTTGCTATTTGTATGATGTATATTTTCTACACTTATACTATCAACCTTTATCTTCATTTTTAAGTCTATTTCCACTGGGTGGAAAGTTTTAGGTGAGAAAGTAGAATGCTATTTAGCAATTAAAAAGGAATGAGGGGGCTGGGGATGTGGCTCAAGCGGTAGCGCACGGCACTGGGTTCGATCCTCAGCACCACATAAAAATAAAATAAAGATGTTGTGTCCACCAAAAAGCTAAAAAATAAATATTAAAAAATTCTCTCTCTCTTTAAAAAAAAAGGAATGAGGCCTGCAAAATTAGTTCAGTGTTAGTGTGCTTGCTAGCATGTGAGAGACCTGGTTTAGATCCCCATTACTGGAGAGAACTGTGGGGTGAGGGTGGGATGAATTATCAATATATACAACACATGGATGAATCTCAAAAACGTTATGTGAACCGAAATAATTCTAGTTTAAAGAGAATGTACTATATGGTACCATTTATATGAAGTTAAATAGTGACAAGCAGCATATCAGTGGTTTCCTGAGGCCAGAAGTGGGGTGAGGAGTGACTACAAAGAGGCATAAGGGACTCTTCAGATGGAAATGTTGTATGTCATTTATTAAGTCACTGAAACTCATTCTTAAAAGAACCAACAGAGGTTGGTATAATGAAAATTATTAATGCAGCTAATAAAAATAATGCTATATGTCTTTAAAAAGTCCTTGTGATTGGTATAGAGTATATATACTTTTCTAGCAGAAAATATACTCCCCAAATTAATAATTTTCCAAAAGGAATTAGTTTTCATAAAGAAAATGTGTTTAGGTATATTTAAAGCCCAATTAAAAAGTAACAACAACATTAATTGTATATACATGTGAGGAAAATCTATAAATGATCATATAAACAAGTTATAACCAAGATTTAAAACTTTCTGAATCACAATGCATTATGGCTAAAATCACTACCAAGCTAGAATACACTATTAATAAAATTCTAAAAATCAGTATTTCTTTTATACTTTTAATTTGTATACATTGAGTTTATTTATTTTACTCAATTTATTGACTTAACAAAAGTTGTTCAATGTTCTAAAAGACAAATATATATAATTTATTCTCTTGCTGGAAAAAAATCATCTTCATAAGCACAAAAATATATCAGTGGAGGAAAACAAAACCAGTATAGCTTCTTCTATGAAGTTTGTACTTGCAAGAAATAAATAAGGATTCTTTTCCTACTCATCAGCATGATTTTTTTCTTTTTAGCCCCGGTATAAATATGAATTAGGATTTGACAGGAAGGACTTTTACAGAAATGCAGGACCCTTCCCTTCAATGAATTTGTCAAGATTTTAAACACTATAAAACAAGCAAACAAAATGTCCTAAAATTAATTCTCAATGAAGCTAAGTCAGAATCTTCTGACAAAAAAAGAAAGTAACTATCATAAAAGGGAAAGACTACTTAGTTGTACCTATAGTATTTTAAATCCTATAGGCCTAGAATTATACTCCTTTTAGAAAATAACAAGTATGTGAGAAATGGAAAATCTTATACATGTTGGAGTAGAGGGAAACTTGGGACAGATATTCTGGTGAGCAAATGGCAATATTCACCAAGCTGAAGCTGTATATTTCCTCTGACTAAGCTCCTAGGAGTACTCCTGCACAATTATCATTCCTTCAAAAACAAAGAACTGACACTGTCCTAAAATCTCACCTCTTCAGACTCATTGACTGCACATTCACAGCTTTTTGGCTAGCTAATTAATAGGGTATTAATCTATTGTGATGGGTAATTCTTTTCTTTTCCTCTCTCTTTTTGGTGGTAGTGGCACTGAATCCAATGGTGCGTTACCATTAACTCACATTTTCAGCTCTTTTCATTTTTTTATTTTGAGACAGGGTCTCAAAATAAAAGTTGACCAGGCTGGCCTTGAACCTGCAATTCTCCTGCCTCAGCCAACTAGCTGAGATTCTAGGCATGAGATTTTACCCAGTGTGATGATGATTCTTGAACTTCATTCATTCCAGCAGGTATCATCATCTGACACAATTTTAGTCTGACAAGTCCTTTTAAGCCTGATGTTCTGAGGTCTAAAAATAGAATATACCAAGTCTACTTTGTGTACAACCAGAGATATGAAAAATTGTGCTCTATGTATGTGTAATATAAATTGCAATGCATTCTGCTATCAATACATAACAAATTAAAAATAGCAAAAAAAAAAAAAAAGAATATCTTTAGATTCTAAGTGGTATAGAATAGGCTAATTTCAAAGACACTGCCAAGTAAGAACAAACAACTTACCTTGTCTCCGGTGGCAGTGAAAGTTGTTCAAGTGAATTACTTCTTCATTGTTGTTTCCTTCTGCCATTTTCAAATGCAGACGTAAACATAAGTGTTTCCTAGTATCTAAACATGCCAAACACCTGTTCCAAGTTGTGGCTAGAAAAAAAGAAAAGAGGAGCATTAAGAATGGGAGAGTATTAAAACTCTTTCCACATATCTGGTTAAAGCAGAATTCAAAGCATATGTTGCTACAATAACACAAACTCAAAACGTGTGACAATAAAAATTTTTAGTATCTAAGAGGCAAAGTGCTGATAATCTATATCTGGATACAAATATCCTAATGAAAATGGGTTAAAAATATAAAGAGGCGATTCACACACACACACACACACACACACACACACACACAGATGAAAAGATACTCAGCTTCACTAGTAATCAGAGGAAGGCAAATCAGAAAATGAGTTATGTTTCCAAACCACTAACCTGGAAAAAATGGCAAGTATGTGAGAAATGGGAAACACATGTAGTAATAGAGACAACAGGAAATTACACTAGTAGAGGAATGGGTAAACAAAATTCATATAAGGATGCAATATAGTTAAATTAAAAAACAATTTTAAGTGAAAATAACTGATAGTTATGTAACTTTATATAGAAATTTAAAATACATTACATTTAAATATTTAAAAATACACTATGCATGGGAATGAACTCACCAACTTCAGGAAAGTGACCGTTTCTGAGAAAGGGAACTGAAAAGGAACTAAGACTTGAACTCCAGTTACACATAATATCTCCTTCTTTTACAGATATTTGAAGCAAACAACGCAAAACTTGAACATTTGTTAAATCCAAACACTAGATTTGGATAACAATTTTCTGTATTTTTAAAAAAAAATTCTTCCCACCTTTCCTTTTTATAGTGATACTAAAGCCAAGATATCATGTATCCATAGACTAGCAATGTAACAGAATCCCAGAAGTTAGGGAAGAGGCTAAATCTGCACAGCTACTAGATTTAGAGCCGAGAAACATGGAGAAGTACATGGGATATGGACTCATATGGGAGAAATAGGGGTGGTCACTAACTGGGAAGTGGCACAAGGAAAACTTTTGGGGTAAAGACATACTTTACTGATTGTAAGGATAGTCACTGGATACATGCGCTTATCAAAACTCACTGAACTATACTAAAATGAATAGATTTTATTTTAGCTATATTAATAAAAGCTTTTAAAAAATAAAACAAAAGCCAGGTACAGTAGTACACGCCTACAACCCCAGTTACTCAGGAGGCTGAGGCAAGAGGATCAGGAGTTCAAGGACAGTTCGGGCAACTTAACCAGACCCCATATCAAAATTTAAAAAAGGGCTGAGATGCAGTTCAGAGGTAGCATATTCTTGGGTTCAATCCCTAATATGAAAAGAAAAGAATAAAAACAAGGATTCTAAAAATATACAAAGATACTACTTTAAATTGGGCTTTAAAGCCCAATGCAATGATTAAAATATAAAATGGTACCATTCTGAAAACTGAAAAAAAGTTAAATATGCATCTAAACCTATAAAAATATCAATGATCTAACAATTTCTCTAAGTATCAATCCAAGAAAAACTAAAAAATACTTGTATAACAATGTTTATAGTTGCTTTTTTCATCATAGCCAATAACTGGATGTAACTCATGTACTCATCAATAAACAGAAGAATGAATAAACAACTGGTAGATGCTTATACAATGAAGACTGAGAAGAAAACAAAAGGAATTAACTCAATATATGCAACATGGATTAATCTCAGAAACGCTATGCTTAACCAAAAAAGCTAAACAATAGAGAACACAGTTAACATTCTCTTCCAACCCTTTCTTTCTGGCATTAAAGATAAAACCTAGTGCCTTGCACATGTTAGGCAAGCGCTCTACCAATGACCTATATCTCCAATCCAACATTCCATTTGCCTGAAGTTCTACAAGAGGAAAAATTAATTTGTAATGAATGAAATCAAAGGTTGCTCTGTGAACGGAGGAATGACCAGAAGAGCATGAGGAAACTTTTAGGAGCTACGGGAATTTCCTAGAGCTGAATGAAGTTGTGGATTAAACAGGTGTAACCATCAGTCAAAACGGATCAAACTTGGGGAAAAAAATGGACCAAACTCTTCCCTTAATCTCTGCCTATTTCCCTGTGTATCAGTTAGACCTCAATAAAAAAATGTTTAGGAGAGATTAAGATTCATAGGAGATTGAAGCATTCTAACACAGGTTTGATGGAAATTTCAAAAAAGAGATTAAGAGGAATGATATAAAAGGACATTTTAAAAAGGGATGACCAAGATGGTGACGATAACTATTGTGATACCAGGGGTTGAATCCATGTGTACCTAATTTTAGGAAACTAATAATTGCTGCACAACTTTAAAATTTTGTTTTATTTATTTATTTTTATGTGATGCTGAGGATCGAACCCAGGGCCTTGAAAGTGCTAGGTGAGTGCTCTACCTCTGAGCCCCAGCCCTTAAAAGTTGTTTTAAAGGGCAAAACTAAAATTCTATACAATTATGAAGGGCATGTATATATACTGAGGGAATGATAGATACCAGAGAATTGAATGAAGGAAATACCTGTGGTCTTATTCAAGAGGCTAACAAAGGTAAAAAAAAAAAAAAAAAATACAAGCTAAAGTGAGAATGCCATGAGATACTTTTCTAAGCACTTTACATACATCACTCATTGATAATTCCCACAATCCCATGAGACCTGCAATATTATTAACCTTATTTTACACAGACTTTGGTTTTAGCCATGACAAAATAGCATGTATTAGACCAACTTTTTTGCCCTTTTATACAAAACCACTATAAAGCTGGGTATAATAAACATCTGTAATTCTAGTGACTTCAGGAGGCTGGAGGCAGGAGAACTGCATAGTCAAGACCAGCTCTGGAAACCCAGTAAAACTCTACCTCAAATTAAAAATAAAAAAGAATGAAGATACAGTTCATAGTAGAGCACCCCTGAGTTCATTCCAAGTACAGAACAAAAAAACAACCCATTATAAAACTTTGAATATATCAAATAATTCTTTGAAGGAGCTAAAAATCCAGAATGCAGGGTTTCAGAAACTTGGATTCTTGAAAAAATGAGAAGCCCAGGAGGACAAGACACATTCATGCTGTATGGTTTTTCTGGCAAAAGCATTTTCTAAATCACATGGGAAAAGAAAATGGAACAGAACAGGAGCAGCAGTTTCAATGAGAAGGTCTGAGTCTGGGATGTCAAAGTAGCTCAGATTTAAGGGACAAAAATCCCATCAAGGAGGAATCCAGAGTGAAGAGAGTCCTCCCAAATCTACATAGCAATACCCCTTCAAGTTGTTAGCCTCTGCTGCATACATTCAGGACTAGACTCCAAATAAAATAGCAACAGAGATGCTAAGAGCTGAATAGAGATTTGGACCCCCTACAATTTATCACCCATAATGTCCAAGATCTGATTTTTTTTTTTTAAAAAAAGGAGTGTACACTTCCATACAAAGCTTACACTTACACACACACACACACACACACACACACCCATACACCTAAAAGGAACAAAAGAAAACTAAGTATAAGGGAAAGACCAGAAACAGAAATCAACTTATACATGGTTCAGATGTTATAGTTACTTGTCAGGAACACAGAAAGGACTATGAACCAAAAATTGTGAAGTACTTCCTATTAAAGAAAACAGAGAAGTTACTGATTTCAGGTCTAGGGCAGAAACTATACAGAATGGGCTGGAACAACACATCATCTTAGGTATCAAAGCAGCTACCAAAAGCTACTTATAGTAAGTGGGTTCTGCAGAAACTAGGAAAAAAGTCCAGAGGTTACCAGTGGACTGAAATAGAACATCTTGACCTTCAGTAGGATAATTTATTGATTTGGCATAAAACTCAAGAATATGTATAAATGAGAGATTGATTGATTGATTGATTCATTCATTCATTAATGCATGCTAGGGATTGAACCCAGGGCCTTGTGTGTGCCAGGCAAGCATTCTATCAACTGAGCTATATCCCCAGCCCTCAAAATGTTTTTAAAGGATGACAGGCAATGGATATTAACTTTAAAACTGGTAAATAACCCATCCATTGGGCTGGGGATGTGGCTCAAGCGGTAGCGCGCTCGCCTGGCATGCGTGCCGCCCGGGTTCGATCCTCAGCACCACATACAAACAAAGATGTTGTGTCCGCTGAAAACTAAAAAATAAATATTAAAAAATTCTCTCTCTCTCTTAAAAAAAAACTGGTAAATAAGAGCAAAAAAATGAAATTTTCTTGCATTTCCTACATGAATTATATCACTGCGTAATCAAACAAATAAGCAATAGTTTCTTTTTTTAAAAAAAGGTATTCTAAGTAAAATAAATGATGAAAATTTTTGCATTCCTCAATTACTGGATGCAGACAATGAATATTATTGACTGGTAACATCACAAAGACAAGATACTGAGTACCTTCTAATCAAAAAACACTTCCTAGGGTTTCATTAAAGGACCAAACCTGAGTCTGGTCATGCATTTGGACCCAGCAGCTGTTTTGGAACAGAGGATAAAGAAAACTTATTCCTTATTATTGAGTGGGTATGAGGGGGAGGAGGCAATTATGGGAAAAAAAAAATGTCTAATTGGGCTCTGCAAGAGGTAAATGATATATTTTTTTAAAAAGGCTGGTAAACGGGGCTGGGGATGTGGCTCAAGTGGTAGCACGCTCGTCTGGCATGCATGCGGCCTGAGGTTCAATCCTCAGCACCACATACCAACAAAGATGTTGTGTCTGCCAATAAATAAATAAATAAATATGTTTAAAAAAAAAAGGCTGGTAAACACTTTTCTGGACTCTGGGAAATTATAGGTCAAATAGTCTAGGCTTAATGACAGATAAATTTGTTAAGGAAACAAATGGAAAAGGAGCCTCTCAACAAATGGTTGAATCTTTAACCATTTTCTTACATTTTCTATATTTAAAAGATATATAAAACATTTTTAAATGTGTGTGATTAATTCTAGTATCCATGATGTTCTCTTGGGTGATAAAACCATAAAGAAATACATGAAAATTATTATAAAATTATATGGTAAAGTCTAGGCAATGACTAGCTTTCTTTAGGAGGTTCTATTTCTTGACCTGAATGGTGGATATAAGTTCTTCGATTTAATTAATTAAGCTACATATTTGTTTTGTGGGGCTTTCTATATTGGTGTTTTGTTTTTAAAATCTAAAAATAACAACAAAAAAATGTAGTAAGATAGTACACATTCACAGAATTGCTAGAAGTCTGGAAACTGATTATACCAATTGTTAAGTATTTGCAGCAATAGGGATTTTCACATATTGCTGGGGGAAGAATAAATTGGTACCTGAACTGCAAAAGACTTGATGCTTCATTGTTTATAGGAATGAAATAAATGCCCTAAGGTGCAGTAATTCAACTGCTTAGAATATATTTTATAGTATTAGGTATGCGTGCAAGAAAGTTCTTGGCACCATTATTTGTAATGGTCAAAAACTAAACTGATTCCCAACAAGATGGAACGGACAAATACACACTGTGGTATGTTTGTATAATTACTACTTATACAGAAAAAAAGCAATTACAGCCACACATAAGGCAGATAGATCTTAATGACTGAGTGGAAGAATACAGAGATTTAAAAAATACATATTGAATGGCTTCCTTCATATAAAATTTAGGCATATGGGCTGGGATTGTGGCTTAGTGGCAGAGCACTTGCCTTGCATACATGAGGCCCTGGGTTTGATTCTCAGCACCATATAAAAATAAATAAATAAATAAAGGTCAATCATTGTGTCCATCTAAAACTAAAAATAAATAAATAAATAAATAAATAAAATCTAGGCACAGACAGGGTTGTTTTTAGTTGTTTGGGGTGAAACTTCTTTGTGTGTCCTGTATTTCACAATGAAAGTTAAAGGAAAAAACATCATAAGAAAAAAAAAGGCTGGTAAACACTTTTCTGGACTCTGGGAAATTATAGGTCAAATAGTCTAGGCTTAATGACAGATAAATTTGTTAAGGAAACAAATGGAAAAGGAGCCTCTCAACAAATGGTTGAATCTTTAANAAACATCATAAGAAAAAAAAAGGGGGGGGGGCTGTCACTGTGAAATAGTACGGGGCGGGGGTCAGCAGGACTTTTCATTAGGAGTGTTGTGCGGATTGAGTCTTCAACCATTTTCTTACTTTCTTTGATGACAATTAGAGAAATGGAAATAAATAATTGAGAATCTAAGGTGGCCAGTTATAACTGCTATAGGGCCTATTTAGTTCCAAGATCCTTTGACCTATGCAGACACTTAAAAGAAAATCCTGAAATGTCGTTGCCTTCCTAGAAGATGTGCTTCAGGAGGAAAATTCTTAGACCCATTTTTCAACTTACAAAATACAAAATAATACAGACAATATTCCAAAACTATATTAACAAAGTTTTACAAAAGAATTTTATGACATCTATAATATATTTAGATTTTCAAAAATAATAAATCTACGCCTAAGTTTGGGTCTATCATTTGAATGTCTCTCAATGATGATATTTGTAGCTGGATACAGTGGGGCATACCTGTAATTTCACTTAAAGAAAAGCCTGAAGCAAAAGGATCACAAGTTTGAAGCCAGTTACAACAACTTACTGAAACCCTCAGCAAGACCATCTCAAAAATTTTAAAAAAGACTGGGGATGTATCAATGATACAGTGTCTAGGGGTTTAATCCCCAGTACCATATGTAAACAAAACTAATGATATTGGTATTACTTATGAACCTCTGATGTCAAATTTAAACTACCTCTCATTAAGTATTTTTTTTCATATTAAGTTTTCTAAAAAGTATCCTGATCACCACGCATTTCAATAGTCTTATGTGGGGTAGGGAGCAGGGAGGCAGTACTAGGGACTGAATCCAGGGCACTGAGCTATATCCCCAACCCTTTTCATTTTTTGAGACAGTCTTTTTTTTTTATTATTTATATATAACAGTGGTATGCATTACAATTCTTATTACACATATAGAGCACAATTTTTCATATCTGGTTTGTATACATAGTATATTCACAATTCATGTCTTCATACCTGTACTTTGGATAATAATGATCATAAAAATACGCAACGCTTTGCAAATTTGCATGCCTTCTCGAGTAGTATTTAACATAGAGGCTACCACAGAGCAAATATGACCTTATGCTTATTATTACTGTTGAAATGTAATCAGCTATTTTTAACTTGTGAGGCATGTTGAAGATTAAATGAGAAGCCACCTTGTATATGGTAAATTCCATAAAATTAGGAGTTTTGTTATTCTAAGGTATCTAGCATATGCAATGTTCATTAAGACAAAAGAGCCAAATGGAATGGAGGGAGGAGCAGGGGAAGAACTTATTCCTTTTCCAGATTACTTTTCACTACCATTCATATTCACAGTAAAACTTTTACTTCCTCCTACAAGAAACTTCATTTTCCTTCTGGAAGTAGCAACAAGCCATCTGTAAGTCTGTTTGCTTCTTGATCAGACAGCTGAAGGCAAGTTTAAAAAGTCAAGTTAGAGAAATAGGAATTGCCACAGAGAAAGAACTTTCAGTTCTTGCCTCTTTTTTGTTAGTTTTCCATTATTGTGACAAAATACCTGAGATACAAAAACTTTAAGGGAGGAAAAATTTATTTTGGCTCACTGTTTCGGAGGTTTCCATCCATGTTCACATGATGCCATTGCTATGGGCTGTGGCTGCACAGTACACCATAGCACAAAAGTGTATGGTGGTGCAAAGCTACCCACCTTAAGATAGCCAGGAAACACAGTAAGAGAAAGTAGCCAGGGTCCTAATATCCTCTTCAAAGGCATGACCTCAATGACCAAACTTCTTCCTAAATGCGCCACAGGCTGCTTACCAAATCTTTAATATATGGACCTTGGGAGTGGGGAAGACTTAAGATTACAAACTATAGTGCCTTTATTAAAAAATTATATGTTCATTTATAATTATAGTCAAATGTATGGGTTAATGCTTACAAATGAGAACCAAAAATTAGCACGTATTCTATCATCTCATTTCTCTGTGAAAAATCCTACATAATTTTACTATCTTGTAAAATTTTAGGAAAATTGGATGACTGTTTTATATTCTCTTACACCTCTTACATTGTCCTAAGGATATTTTTTCTTCTGTTTTCCTTCTTGAATGGATGAATCAAAACATGACGAGAAAGAATTCACATTTTTTTTAATATTTATTTTTTAGTTGTACACAATATCTTTATTTTGTTTATTTATTTTTATGTGGTGCTGAGGATCGAACCCAGGGCCTCACACGTGCTAGGCGAGCGCTCTACCGCTGAGCCACAACCCCAGCCCAAGAATTCACATTTTAACGGTATGTTTTTTCCAAATAGTCTTCATGTTTCTTGTTCATAGATGTATTCTGATGCCTACCACAGTGTTCAATGAATGAATGGGTTGGCTCCAGAAACATCTTCCTTTGTCCAAGATTGGAGCTGTTCATTATAGTTTCATAACCAAAGTCAGGCAACATGGTGTAAGTGACAACATTAGGTTTATTAGGGTTTCCTTCAGTTATCAATATTGACCACCATAGAAAATTTTTAAAATGAAGTCAGGAAAAGGAACTGTCATGGTTCTCCCATCCAATTTTCTGATTTCCAAAGTTGGTTACCCTCCTTATGACCAGAGTACTTGGGTCTGTCTCAAACCATCTTCCCACTCTTCATATTGCTTCTCCATTTCTTCTTCTTTCACGTGCTCCTAAAATACAGCTGATCCTGAGACTTTGGAGTATTTACCTGCTTTTCATAATAACATTCACAAACATGCCTCTCACCTCTCTAACACTGATAATGGGATAAAGACTTTAACAATTTAATGATTAATTCCTTTGAGCTTCCAATGACAGTGGGCAAAACAAGCTGGGCAATGACTGGGAGAAAGTGATATGCCCATGTTCTATTAACTCCCACAACACCTTTTTCTAGCACATTTAAAAAGTGTTTATAAATGATTATTGCTTTTCATTCAATTACTAGATAGTACAAGCTTATAACATTTAATCAATATTAAATCAATAAAACAAAAAGTTAATGGAAGTCATGTTTTTTTCTTCCTTGAATTTTCTGATTTTCCTATGCTAAATAGGTATTATTTACAACTGTTTTAAATTAAAAATATCAAAAGAATCCAGCAAATATTGTGGGCCTCTCAAGTGGTATAAAGAATTTGTTCTGCTTCATACGGAATATATACAAAATATAAATAATATATTAAAAAAATCCCATATGAATCTTGCCTTAAAGAATCTGGAGTCCTATCAATGGGAGAATATATACACATAAATATATTATAAAGCATAAAGTCACGGGCTGGGGCTGTAGCTAATTGGTAGAGCACCCACCTCGCACAAGAGGCACTGGGTTCAATCCTCAGCACCACATAAAAATAAAGATACTGTGTGTCCAACTACAACTAAAAAAAAAAATTTTTTTTTAAATAATAAAATAGAAATAAAAATAAAGCATAAAGTCACCCGTGCAATAAAGAGATTATTCCAATTGGGGGAGGGCAGGTAGTTAGCAAAAGTTTAGCATGTATAGCTGTATTCAAGCTAAACCAAGGGCTGTGCTTGATTATGATTTAGCCTTTAAAAGGATAATGTTGTGGTGTGAATTGATAAATACAATCAATAAGAGTGTATAAGAATGTATAAGAGTGTATAAGTTATAGGTTATAGATTAGTAAAAAATATAGATTACAGATATGATTTTGATAAATGAGATAAGACAATTATGAAGTAAGAACTGTCATAGACAGGCCTAAGACTCCAATTTGCTGCCTTCTATAAAAATCTGTTACAAGAGCTGTTTCTGAGGAACTGAAATGAAAGCTGTTTTCTTATAAAAATTGTTTTATGTACTTTGTACCCCACAAATTGTACCCTACTCAGGATGCAGCGGTAGTCATGGTGAGCTACATCCTGGGTTTGAGTACACTTGTGGGTCTACATGACTTTGACAGATTCTCACCCCCACTGACCCCTACTCAAACCCAGGATACGGTTGTCTAGCACCTGCTTGAACCCAGGAATGTGGTCAACTGAATTGCAAAGCTGATTGCTTTATTCTAGCTTCTGTACTTGCTTGTTTGCTAACTGGAAAATTCTGGTCCTGCTTAGGGCTCACAGGTTCTGCTTACTATTGTTTTAATTACTGTGCTAAGCAAGCCACTGAGTTGTGGTTTTTGTCCATACATTCTCAAAAAACAGACCAGGCAGCTGCTGTTCTCCTACAGAGATTCAGTCTCTATGTGTGGGTGACAGTCCCTGGCCAAGTAAATAACGCTCTCATTGATTTGAATTCGGACTTGAAGTGTTTTCTGATGGGCTCCCCATAACAGATAACAGCTTTCATCCAGGGGAAAGATGAAAGGGAACCTTGAGTCACCAAGTAAGAAGTCTGCATACCCTGCTGAAGAGATTACATGGAAAATCCTGATATTACAAGGAGAAGACGACAACTGAGCACAACGTTCTAGCAATCTCTGACAAAGCATGTGAGTAAAGAAACCATCAGAAGTGGATCCTGCATCCCTGGCTACCTTACTTGACAGAATGTGCACCAGAGAAAAATGGCCAGTGAGTCCTTCCCAATCTCCTGATTTTCATAAAACTGTCAATTAAATTATTATATTAAGTCAATAGTTTTGGGGTGGACTATGATATGTTAATAGTTAACTGAAAAAAAATGTTATTTTCTAGCCAATGGGAAGCAATGAAACGAGAGCTGAGCATTAGGAAAATCAGTCTAATTGCAATGTAGAAAATAGTCTATAGAAGACTATTGCTGGTGCAAGAAAATCGAAGAAACAAGAGCCAATAAAGTCTGAACTACAGATAAAAGTATGGCAGTGGGATGGATGGATGGATACAAAATATTGACTGCAGAGTTAGATTCAATGGGATTTTTGTACCTAACCGGCCATCTGTGCAAGAGAATATCAAAAGCCAAAACTGAACTACTATTGAGTTCAAGAGACTAAGGAATGGTGATGTTACTAAGGATGACAAAAAGGCAGATAAATTCAGATTAAGAAAATACAATTTGTTAATATTAACATGCAAACAAAACAAGTCATAATAAAAGATACAGTTGTGCAAATACTTAGTCTAGAGTTTAAAAGAGCTCTAAAAATCCCATTATCGGTGTGGTTCTACAAAAGGAAAGGGTTTAATTCAAAAATTAGATTTGCTATCTACAAGTGTGTGGGATGCTGAGTTCAATGTAAAACATTTAAGATTTTCTTCAACTGTCAACTGAAAACTGATTTAGAAACTGGAACAGGTATGTAAGCACATCCTTCACGTGGGACAAAAACTAAAGTTTACAATGATCTTTTTAGATCTTAGTATTACTAACTGAATCATCTGTGAGCTTCTATGCCAAGTACTTCTTAACAGGCTCTATTTCTCGACATTTTCATAGAGCACTGAGTGATTTTTAAACCACGGATCTCACCATGGCAGAACCAAAATCCTTACCATGGCATATAAAGTGCTGTATTATGCAACCCTTGCTAACATACACCTTGACCGTGCCATAGTCCTTTCTTTCACTTCAGGCTCTTTACTGACTAGATTACTCTTCTTTGCCTATCTCCTTGACCAAATTACCTCTATTCATCCTTCAGTTCTTCACTTCCTCAGAGAACAACTTTTCTTGTCTATCCCTAGGTACTCCTCTGCTTTTTATTATTATTATTATTTTATTTGTAGATAGACACAATACCTTTATTTTGTTTATTTATTTTATGTGGTGCTGAAGATCGAACCCACTGCCTCACACAAACATGCTAGGCAAACGCTCTACCACTGAGCCACAACCCCAGCCCTCCCCTGCTGTTTTTATTCACACAATATCCTTCACTTCTTTAAAGTACTTACCACATAACAATGTTGTGGTTATTAGGGAAACTATGCTTAATACTGGTCTTCTCCATTAGAACTGAAGTTCCAAGGGGCTGGAGTTGTGGCTCAGTGGTAGAGTGCTCACTTAGCACATTTAAGGCACTGAGTTTGATCCTCAGCACCACATAAAAATAAATAAAATAAAGGTATTGTGTCCAACTACAACTAAAAAAAAAAAAGAACTTAAGTTCCAAGAAAGCAAGACTTGCATCTTATTCTCTTCCATAACCTTGGGACACAGTCTTACCACCAGGGACAAAGTAATAGTTTCATAAGTGCTCTCTGAATAAACAGAGAACATTCACAGACAAGACAGGATAATTAGGAAAAAGAATTCTAAGACTAGTTCTAGTTCCAGCTGACCCTTACAAACTTTGTGACCAGGAAAGGTATTTTTTAGCACTTCAGTCTCTTCCCTTTTAAAAATAAAGACAGTAACGAAACCTACGTATGGCATTAACAGGATTAAGACTCGTTATAGGGCTGGGGATGTGGCTCAAGCGGTAGCGCGCTCGCCTAGCATGCGTGCGGCCCGGGTTCGATCCGCAGCACCACATACAAACAAAGATGTTGTGTCTGCCGAAAACTAAACAATAAATATTAAAAAAAAAAAAAGACTCGTTATATGTAAAATGCTTAAACAATTGTCTGATACATAGCATCATCACGTTTTGTTCTGAAAAAACAATGACACTAATTCAGGTGAGAATTAATTATGTTGTATGGAAAGATCTAGAATACATTAAAGCCTAAAACACAGTGAATACATTAAACAGTAGCTCATACTATATAGTTAGTAAACATGACTCTCAACCATTTCATAAACTTTCAGTCTCTCTGACTCATGGTTCAACTTTATTTCTCCACAGGGGCTTTAAGGTTCTCACATTTGGTTCCTCACCAGGAATGGGAGTAAGGTGACCCTTCCTTGTCCTAAGAAACCTCCTTCCTAACAGTCATGTTAAAGGGCTAGCCAATGAGACCTCAGAAGTGACCACTGATTGTCTGGCACCCCCATGGTTCTGAGGTCAGGGAACCTCATGCAACTACGGCTGAATTCCCAGACGGACTGCCCCCACTTTCCCTCCCATCCTGTAGAAAGAGCCCCTTTATACCCTCTGTAGTCCACTTTAGCTAAATGGCAGCTGGTATGTGACTTGAAACTGATCCCATTTTTGAGCTAGGTTTTTACTGCCTTATCGCTATGTAGACAGGGCAAGGATCTGTACTGGGTCCTTTAAGGAATCCTCTTTCTAAAACTCTCTCCTCTCCAATCCCTCCCTTCCCTTACACTAATACTTCCAGATCAGAGACCACGTTTTGCCATTTTGTTCCTGCATGCAACAACCAGCCTTCTCATTCTCTGAAGAGGTAACACCCCTTCTGCTTTCTCACAGAAAGTGCCCTTCCTGAGACCTCGGCCTTTGGCTTGTCTGGACCCTGGGGAACCCCACCATTAAGATTGTAGGGGAATACTCTCTCATTCTTTGATGGAATTCTTTTGGGGATTTGAGATATTAGGGTGGAAGCCCTAGTACAGACTGCCACCCAGGTCAAAACTCTCCAACATGGGAGCTACCCAGTACATTTCTCAGAACTTCCCTGTAGATTGTCCCATAAGAAATTTTAATACCCTCCATTTCCAAATTGACCTTGAAATGAATGGCCTCACTAGGCTTAGTACTCAGGACCTTTGATCAAAAAATTTTCCAAGATTTGGACAATTTCCTCCAATGAAATGGCAAATGGCCTGAGGTTCCCTACCTTCAAGCCTTCCTCTACATTCGCTCAAAGTCCTCACTGTGCCAGACCTGCTCTGCACTATAGCTTATTCTTGCTCACAACTCTCTTCCTCCTTCACTGCCCCCAAATAGCAGATGGACCCCCTCCTTACAGACCCCAGGGCCCCTTTACACCCTCATCCAATCATCCTCCTCAAGGCACCTTGGCCCCTTTGTCTGGCCCCCTCCAAATGCCATACCCACGTTCCCCCTCTCCCTTGCTTTCATCTCCTCTTACATGATCTAAAAGTCTTCTTCCAAAGCATATGTCCCCTTTGGGACATGGCCAGGGCTGAAGGAATGGTCCTATTCCATGTTCCCTTTTCCGTGACAGACGTGTCCCAAATTGAGAACAGACTAGGCTCATTTTCTGAAAATCCTACTAAGTTTGGAAAAGAGTCCACTAAACTCCAACACATGATTACCTGCGTCCTCGAGGGCATGATAAAAACAATTCTTATACCCTGGTTAATAAGATCAGGGAAATCATGCAAGGATCTGATGAAAATCCTGCCCTTTTCTTGGACCAACTTACTGAAGCTATTAAATACCACCCTAGACCTCAATACCCCTGCCAGTACTCTTTTTCCATGTCCAATTTATTGGTGGATCTGCACCTGATATCCGTAAAAAAATTAAGACAGCTAGAAAAGGGTCCCAAGACTCCTCAGCAACTACCCTGGATACTGCTTTCAAAATCTTTAACAACTGGGAAGACAAGGCCAAAAAGGAGAGAGAAAAACATCTTAAAGCTAAATATCAACTCCTGGCCTCAGCCATCTATAACTCCAGAAAGGCCCCTGATGCTTGTGGCCTTACCAGATCCTCCAACCCACTTCCCAGGCCGTTTCTAATGCGGGCTGACAGGACACTGGGTACAAGCCTGCCCTAACCCAAGGTTCCCCCACCAATCCCTGTCCCAACTGCGGACAATGGGGACACTGGAAAATGAACTGTCCCCAGGGAAGGATACCCATCACTGTTGGGAACCATCTATGAGCCATGTGTGAACTGACCAATGTCTGAGTCATTGGGCAGAGAAGTCACTCCTTGGGGAATTAATAGGTGGAATCCCCCAGTTTTGAGAATGCCAGAAATCATGCTGGCACCCTGACCTAGCTCACAGTTCCAAGTTCAAAAACAGCCTCCCAGAGATAAGCATAGCCTGCCAAGTGCCAATTAACTTATTTACTGCAAGACCCCTGCCACAGCAAGAAGCAAGTGCTGAAACAAACTCCTCCCACACGGAAACCTTACACCTACCAATCCCTTTTGATCTGTACTGCTCTAAATAAAAAGCAAGCACTAGCTTTTTCTTGGTTAGAAGATAGACCCCTCTGGTAGGCTCAACAGGTCATGCCCTTGCTTTAAAACTATTCTTGGCTTTTTATTTTTATTTTCTGATATATTACTTTCTTCTTTCTTATTTTTAGATGTTGACGGACCTTTATCTTTTTCATTTATTTACATGTGGTACTGAGGATCGAACCCAGTGCCTCACACATGCTAGGCAAGTACTCTACCACTGAGCCACAACCCCAGCCCTGATATATTACTTTCATACCTTTTATTTTGCAGCCAGCCCAGCCCACCCCTCCAACAGGTACCCATTCCCTTGCTCATGTAGGATGTAGCAAGAGTTCCCCTTGGTACAACCTGCTTTTCAAGTCCCCTACAGCAATTAACTGAAATGAGGGGGCCAGGACTGCACTGCCCCATCACCTCGGGTAATACCTCACAGGAGTCCCAGGTTACAGGGATGGTAAACAGCCAAGCGGTTTCTTTTGTGGTCGACACTTTGGGGGAGTCTTTCCCTTCTGACAAAATGGCATGGACCCTTTCAAAGCAATTACCTCCAGTATGGGAGTCTCCAGAACTCCTATATAGCCATTAAAGACACTTTCTTTACTTTTTTATACATTTGAATCCCTTACACTATCCCACGCCTTCATCATCATGCCACATTGCCTTGTCCCCCTACTGGACCAAGATTTCCTCCATAAACTGAAGGCTTCCATCTCCATTCCCCCTTTACAATCCACCACCATTTTAAAAATACACTCCAGCCTAGTCTGCTGTTCCCCCTAAGCCTCGTGATCATCCCTTACTAGCTGGAATCAACCCCACCATCTGAAACACCTCTCAACCCAACACTGCTAAGCGCCACCCCCCTATTCAAATCCAACTAAAAGACCCCTCACTACTTGACCCTCTGTCAATATCTTCTAACTTTCTCAACTCTCATGTGTTTGAAGTCCATTATCTCCCGTTTACTACAGGCTCATCTTCTCACACCAACACACTTTGCTCACAACTCCCCCATCCTCAGAGTCAAAAAACCCAACGGCCAATTCCGGCTAGTACAGGACCTCAGAAAAAAATCAATGAAGTTATTATCCCCACCTACAACCCAACCCCTACACCTTTCTATCTCATATCTGCCCCCCACCACCCATTTTTCAGTGCTAGACCTGAAAGATGCCTTCTTTACTATTCTCCTCCATCCTGTCTCACGCCCACTTTTTGCCTTTACCTGGACTGACCCAGACACTAATTCCTCTCAGCAGTTCACCTTGACTGATCCCCCACCAGGCTCTCCAATGCAACCTGGCAACTTTGAATTTATCCTCCAGCCATCTCATATAGTATGTGGACAAACTCCTGCTCTGTAGCCCCTCAACTGAACCCTCCAAACACCACACTACCATTCCTCTCAATTCCCTGGCCTCCTGGGGTGCTGGGTCTCTCAATCCAAAGTCCACCTCTGCTCCCCTCAAGTGTAATATTTAGGCATTCTTTTAACCCCCACCACCTGTACCATAACCCCAGAAAGACTTCAAGCATTGAAGGATATTCCTTTACCTTACTCTAAAAGAGATATGCTAAACCCATCCTCTTTAGATTTATAGTATCTCCAATAAATTTCTCAATCTTGTACCACCTGTCTCAAAGCTAATCCCAATTTCAATGTGAGACCACCCCCATTTCCCACACATCAAGTTAGGGGAGCTCTTCCTGCCATGGACTGGCAACTTAATTTTGCCTAAATGCCCCCTGTAAGAAAAATTAAATATCTCCTAATCTTTTTTTTAATATTTATTTTTTAGTTTTAGGTGGACACAGTATCTTTTTTAAAATTTTTATGTGGTGTTGAGGATTGAACCCAGCGCCCTGCGCATGCCAGGTGAGTGCGCTACTACTTGAACCACATCCCCAGCCCAATCTCCTAATCTTGGCACACAGCTTTACTGGATGGGTCAAGGCCTTTTCAACTACCAATAAAAAGGCTTCTACAGTTGCAACCCTACTTTTCCAAGAAATAATTCCACGTTTTGGTTTACCTGCCTCCCTTCAGTCCCAAATTCATCTCCTCTATTACCTAAGAAGTAGCTAAATTTTTGCATAGAAAATGACACTTCCACATTCCCTATCATCTGTAGTCTTCAGGAAAAGTTGAAAGGACAAATAGGACCTTAAAGGCAATCTTAATCAAACTATCTATAGAAATCCATTTGGATTGGAGTAAGCTCCTCCCTTTAGCCCTTCTCAGACTCTAAGTTCTCCCCAAGAAACCTCTCATGATTAGCCCATTTGAACTCCTTGTCCCACCCACCATTCAAACTCAATCACCAGTCTTAAAATGTTGTGAATCCCCTCCTAGCTCATTTCAGGGCCACCCTCTGGAAATATGCCCTGTCCCATCTTCTCCAGTTGCAATCTCCAGAAGCCCCTCCTCTTATTTCTATAGGAGACCTGGTATACCTTTCTTCCCCACAACCTACAGCCCCCTTACAAGAAAAGTGGAAGGGCCCCTTCAGGATTATTCTGACTACCCCAACTGCAGCCAAATTAGAAGGCCAACCCTCTTGGGTACACTTGAGCAACTTAAAGCTCATTCCTGGTAATGCCTCTTATCAGTCTATTTCCATAGGCCCCACCTGATTACACATGTCCCGCCTTCCAATTATTTCCAAGGAAGGAGCTGATTCTTCTCCTGGATGCCACTTTCTCAGACATCCTTCCACATTTTTAAAATAATTCTCAGAGACAAATTATATTTATCATATTCACTACCCCTTCATCTTTGCCCTTTCCAAATGCTTGACCTCATCTGGGAACTCTGGCTTCAAGGAACATTCCTTGATCTGACTCCCACTCAAATCTCCCTTTTCTCTTTGTGCTTTCTATATATCATCTTTGACTTTACAAACAGCCTCATACTGGACATCAGAAAAATCTACATGCCTAAAACAATATGGCCAAGGCCTGGCTCGTCTCATCAGTATACTGCTAGGAGAGTCACCATGCACCCATTGCATTTCTAAACAAGAAAACATGGAAACTCTCAACTGCTATGCATGCAGACACACCTCAACTCTCTGCTCTGGAGAAAACAAGTGATACTGGATGGGCTAGAGCAAGGGAAACAACACCGGATTTATATGCAATGGGTATGCTGGACTTATCACACCCACCTCAGTACGTCTGATGATGGTGGGGTCCAAGATCAGGCCTCACAAACCATTCTTAGAACCCAAATACCACAGATAATACAGAAAGATTTCTATCCTACCAGGACTCTCTTGCACCTCACTGATCTTATGAGGCCATATACTTTGGACTCCCAAATTAACACACTGATCAACTTCTAAATCTCACCAACCCACACTTAGCCCAAGATTGCTGGCTCTGTTTGCAGCCTGGTCCCCTTTGGTACTTTGCCAGCCCTATAAACGTGTCTGGATTAAGTTATCATTGGATGAATTCCTCAAACAGTAGGCCAAAACTCAATGGAGTCCAATTGTTTCAAACTGCCCCCCAATGTATTGTAACTTTGTAATACAAATTCTGATCACCTTTAAGAAAACAAAATACAACAATATTCAACAGCTCAATCCAACCTCCACGCCCCCTACCAATCCCACAACTTCCTTTCTATGTGGGACCTGCATTTACCCTTGCCTGCCAGGAAATTGGACCAGTCTTTGTACTTTGGTGTTCCTTACCCCTCAAATTGATATTCTATCTAACAAAAGTAGTTGTCTCCTCCCATAACATGGTCTTGCTAAAACATTATAAAACTCTGATCTTTGCTGCATCCTCCCACCATTTTCTACCTTGAAAATGTATCCCTCCAATTCCTGACTGACTCCACGGCTTAATATAAGGCATTGCTGATCCGTTGAGGTCTGTTCCGCTTCTTTTTTTGCTTACGGGGTAAAGCATCTTCTCTTTGCAGGATCCATGTATCCAGCTCAGCTGCTACCAGGCACTTACCTCAGTGTAGGTGTGATTTACAAGGTCCTTCACCTGCAGCCAGAATTCCCCAGTCATGCAGGGAGGATGGGCACCCTGGATTGCCCAGGGTTTCAGATCATCAGTGGATGTGTAACAGTGGTCCATTTTATGCTTGGAATATAGCCCTTGCTGCTCTACCAATGCAATTTATTTTTAATGTGGATGTGTTTCTTTCTCTTCCTCTCCCTCTCCCTGATCTTAGGGGAAACAGGATCACCTTTCTTCCCATCCAAGGCAGTTATCTGACCTTGAGCACACACCCACCACAGGTTTATCTACACCTTAGGGATGGTGCCAGAAGACCTCAGAAATGACTGTCTCAAATTAACAAGTGAATTACAACTCCAGACAGAGAACACGTGGAATGTGGCCTTTGAGTCACCTCTTGAAAAGGCCCTTGTTCCTGCAGATGGGCAAAATCACAGCCTTTGGGACAGGCGTCCCCTGTGTTTCTCTTTTCTAGCAAAGCAATAAGCCTTTTTCCTTTTTCTCAAAACCGTGTCCTCGTTATCGGATTTGCATCGAGGACAGAGGAAGCTCAGGAGCCACCTCCCACACAGGCCTCGCTGCCCGCCGGGCACGTGCCCAGGGCCCGCGGGAAGGCTGGCTGCGCTGGAGCTCTCCTCTGCACTGGAGCCCTATCTTCGCCGTGGTGGGCGCCAACTTGCGCCCAGATTACGAACGGCAGGATTCCCCACCACGAATGTAGTTCAAAGTCACAGTCCCTCTCCTTTCGCTTCTCCAGGCCGCAGTCGGTGCACGGACACCACTCCCCCGGCGGCCTCGCGCCAGGAAGAGGCCGTGACGGGCCACCGGAGAAAGCTCGGTTTCTAGAGTGGCCGTTCCGCGCAGCAGGCTGAGGGACAGGCTCACGGAACTTCCCCAAGCGGCGGCGGAGGCTCTGCCACCCAGTCTCGCCGCCAGGCCACCGCCCCTAGC